>NC_138308.1:89751160-89773660 GCF_965601325.2 Salmo salar
TCAAAAGGAGGGTGGTGCTTGTGAAGAAGGCTTCAGGGCGTCCAAGAAAGTCCAGCAAGCGCCAGGACTGTCTCCTAAAGCTGATTCAGCTGCGGGATCGGGGCACCACCAGTACAGAGCTTGCTCAGGAATGGCAGCAGGGAGGTGTGAGTGCATCTGCACGGACAGTGAGGCGAAGACTTTTGGAGGATGGCCTGGTGTCAAGAAGGGCAGCAAAGAAGCCACTTCTCTCCAGGAAAAACATCAGGGACAGACTGATATTCTGCAAAAGGTACAGGGATTGGACTGCTGAGGCCTGGGGTAAAGTCATTCTCTCTGATGAATCCCCTTTCCGATTGTTTGGGCATCCGGAAAAAAGCTTGTATGGAGAAGACAAGGTGAGAGCTACCATCAGTCCTGTGTCATGCCAACAGTAAAGCATCCTGAGACCATTCATGTGTGGGGTTACTTCTCAGCCAAGGGAGTGGGCTCACTCAAAATGTTTCCTAAGAACACAGTCATGAATAAAGAATGGTACCGACACATCCTCCGAGAGCAACTTCTCCCAACCATCCAGGAACAGTTTGGTGACGAACAATGCCTTTTCCAGCATGATGGAGCACCTTGCCATAAGGCAAAAGTGATAACTAAGTGGCTCGGGGAACAAAACATCGATATTTTGGGTCCATGGCCAGGAAACTCCCCAGACCTTAATCCCATTGAGAACTTGTGGTCAATCCTCAAGAGGAGGGTGGACAAACAAAAACCCACAAATTCTGACAAACTCCAAGCATTGATTATGCAAGAATGGGCTGCCATCAGTCAGGATGTGGCCCAGGAGTTAATTGACAGCATGCCAGGGCAGATTGCAGAGGTCTTGAAAAAGAAGGGTCAACACTGCAAATATTGACTCTTTGCATCACTTTACTTCATGTAATTGTCAATAAAAGCCTTTGACACTTATGAAATGCTTGTAATTATACTTCAGTATTCCATAGTAACATCTGAAAAAATATCTAAAAACACTGAGGCAGCAGACTTTGTGAAAATTAATATTTGTGTCATTCTCAAAACTTTTGGCCACGACTGTAAAATACTATACAAAAGGACAAAAAAAGGTGCTGAAATGAAGATACTGAGAGTGTTACTAAAGCACCTGGGTGAGACAAAGCAGTCATTTTATGTCAGAGGATTTCGAGTGCTGTGAGTATTGCTCTAAAATAAAATTCCACTCAAATGGTGTTATTGGCATTGGGAACACATGTTACATTACAACACATGTTACATTACAACACATGTTACATTACAACACATGTTACATTATTACATTACAACACATGTTACATTACAACACATGTTACATTACAACACATGTTACATTACAACACGTTACATTATTACATTACAACACATGTTACATTACAACACATGTTACATTACAACACATGTTATATTACAACACATGTTACATTACAAAACATGTTACATTACAACACGTTACATTATTACATTACAACACATGTTACATTACAACACATGTTACATTACAACACATGTTACATTACAACACATGTTACATTATTACATTACAAAACATGTTACATTACAACACGTTACATTATTACATTACAACACATGTTACATTACAACACATGTTACATTATTACATTACAACACATGTTACATTACAACACATGTTACATTACAACACATGTTACATTATTACATTACAAAACATGTTACATTACAACACGTTACATTATTACATTACAACACATGTTACATTACAACACATGTTACATTATTACATTACAACACATGTTACATTACAACACATGTTACATTATTACATTACAACACATGTTACATTATTACATTACAACACATGTTACATTATTACATTACAACACATGTTACATTACAACACATGTTACATTACAACACATGTTACATTACAACACATGTTACATTACAACACGTTACATTATTACATTACAACACATGTTACATTACAACACATGTTACATTACAACACATGTTACATTATTACATTACAACACGTTACATTACAGAGCAGGAAGAATAGATCTAAAGCCCTCCCCACCTCCCTCCCTCCCTCCCCCTCCCTCCCTCAAGGTAGACACACACAGAGAGACTGTGAAAACGGCAGCAAAGCGTGTGTTTCTCCGCCACAGCCTGAGAGAGGCCAGACAGTCATGCCAAAGACAATTATACTAAAAGTAATCTATGGTGACAGGATGCCTAATTCTGTCTCTCTCCTCTCTCTCTCTGTCTCTTTCCTCCACTCTCCATCTCTCTCTCCATCTCTCTGTCTCTCTCCTCTCTCTCTCTCTGTCTCTTTCCTCCACTCTCCATCTCTCTCTCCTCTCTCCATCTCTCTGTCTCTCTCCTCTCTCTCTCTCGGTCTCTTTCCTCCTCTCTCCATCTCTCTCTACTCTCTCCATCTCTCTGTCTCTCTCTATCTCTTTCCTCCTCTCTCCATCTCTCTCTCCTCTCTCTCTCTGTTTCTCTCCTCTCTCTGTCGCTTTCCTCCTCTCTCCATCTCTCTCTCCTCTCTCTCTCTGTTTCACTCCTCTCTCTCTCTCTGTCTCTTTCCTTCTCTCTCCATCTCTCTGTCTCTCTCCTCTCCCTCTCTCTCTCTGTTTCTCTCCTCTCTCCATCTCTCTCCTCTCTCTCTCTGTTTCTCTCCTCTCCCTCTCTCTCTCTCTGTTTCTCTCCTCTCTCTCTCTCTCTCTCTCTCTCTCTCTCTGTCTCTCTCCTCTCTCCCCCTGTCTGTATCATTCATCCTCTTAATCTCTTGTGTGTGTTTGTGTGCTTGCACGTGTAACTGCGTGCACATGTGTGTGTGTGTGTGTGTGTGCATGCATGCGCATGTGAGTGTGTATGCTGGTTTTGTGTGTGATTGTAATGGAACTGTCAGGCGTGTACATATGTGTTTCGCTTACACACACATCTCTCATTCTGCTCATTAGCACAGCAATGGAATGCCACTTGAAATGAAAAGGCCTGAATAGACGGACCATGGTGACTGGATAGATGGACCGTGGTGACTAAATAGACGGACCGTGGTGACTGAATAGACGGACCGTGGTGACTGAATAGACGGACCGTGGTGACTGAATAGACGGACCGTGGTGACTGAATAGACGGACCGTGGTGACTGAATAGACGGACCGTGGTGACTGGATAGACGGACCGTGGTGACTGGATAGACGGACCGTGGTGACTGGATAGACAGACCGTGGTGACTGGATAGACGGACCGTGGTGACTGGATAGACGGACCGTGGTGACTGAATAGATGGACCGTGGTGACTGGATAGATGGACCGTGGTGACTGGATAGACGGACCGTGGTGACTGGATAGACGGACCGTGGTGACTGAATAGACGGACCGTGGTGACTGGATAGATGGACCGTGGTGACTGGATAGACGGACCGTGGTGACTGGATAGATGGACCGTGGTGACTGAATAGACGGACCGTGGTGACTGGATAGACGGACCGTGGTGACTGGATAGATGGACCGTGGTGACTGGATAGACGGACCGTGGTGACTGGATAGATGGACCGTGGTGACTGGATAGATGGACCGTGGTGACTGGATAGATGGACCGTGGTGACTGGATAGACGGACCGTGGTGACTGGATAGACGGACCGTGGTGACTGGATAGACGGACCGTGGTGACTGAATAGACGGACCGTGGTGACTGGATAGATGGACCGTGGTGACTGGATAGACGGACCGTGGTGACTGGATAGATGGACCGTGGTGACTGAATAGACGGACCGTGGTGACTGGATAGACGGACCGTGGTGACTGGATAGATGGACCGTGGTGACTGGATAGACGGACCGTGGTGACTGGATAGATGGACCGTGGTGACTGGATAGATGGACCGTGGTGACTGGATAGATGGACCGTGGTGACTGGATAGATGGACCGTGGTGACTGGATAGACGGACCGTGGTGACTGAATAGATGGACCGTGGTGACTGAATAGATGGACCGTGGTGACTGGATAGATGGACCGTGGTGACTGGATAGACGGACCGTGGTGACTGGAGTCCTTTTATATGTTCTATTTATATACAAAGACGTTTAGGATGAGAAGGAGTGGGTAGTGTGTGGTGTGTGTGTGTGTGTGTGTGTGTGTGTGTGTGTGTGTGTGTGTGTGTGTGTGTGTGTGTGTGTGTGTGTGTGTGTGTGTGTGTGTGTGTGTGTGTCAGCAACACTAGTCTAAACCTCTACATGGAGATGTCTGTAACTATGGACTGAATAACTGTTATTTTCCCTGGTTCTATGATTCCATGATAATCAGCCACGCTACATACCCCAGCATGTGAGACAAAACCACTCTGACACACACACACACACACACACACACACACACACACACACACACACACACACACACACACACACACACACACACACACACACACACACACACACACACACACACACACACACACACACACACTCACACACACACACACAGTGCATGATACCTCTGGGCCTGCAATCTGACTCAGCTACTTTGCTCGAGGCCACGAGGGGGAATGTGTGTGTGTGTTTCCTCCCATCTCTCTCCAGAGAAAGTCACTGAAGCAGATTGACAGGAAGGGATCTCAGAGGTCCGCCAGGGTCAATCGTCCCCGCACATCCCCTACGGTCTGTCCCCCAAGTCCGTCCCCCGCTGTGACCCAACCACTGAGGTCACCACACACCCGTTCTGCCCCTGCACACATGTCCCCTTCTTGCCCTCTCTCTCTCCCCAGAGGTCCCCCTAACCTTCCTACTGTCATAACCAGAGCCCTATTCCATATCTAGTGCACTACTTTAGACCACAGCCCTATTTCATATCTAAGGCACTACTTTAGACCAGAGCCCTATTCCATATCTAGTGCACTACTTTAGACCAGAGCCCTATTCCATATCTAGTGCACTACTTTAGACCAGAGCCCTATTCCATATCTAGTGCACTACTTTAGACCAGAGCCCTATTCTATATCTAGTGCACTACTTTAGACCAGAGCCCTATTCCATATCTAGCGCACTACTTTAGACCAGAGCCCTATTCCATATCTTCGGAATGCAGCGTGGTGTAGTGTTACATACAGAGTGACGTTTTAAGTGGTGTGCTGTACATGAGGGCTTAAAGAGAATTCTCACTAAACACACTGTTGTTCTGAACTGAATAAACTGAACTGAATAAACTGAACTGAACAAACTGAATGATCTGAACTGAACAAACTGAACCGAACTGAACTGAATAAACTGAACTGGACTGAATTGAATAAACTGAACTGATCTGAACTAAACTGAACTGAATGAACAAACTGAACTGAACTGAATAAACTGAACTGAACAAACTGAATGAACTGAACTGAATAAACTGAACTGAACAAACTGAATGAACTGAACTGAATAAACTGAACTGAATAAACTGAACTGAATAAACTGAACTGAATGAACTGAACTGAGCTGAACTGAACTGAATGAACTGAACTGAATAAACTGAACTGAACAAACTGAACTGAATAAACTGAACTGAACAAACTGAATGAACTGAACTGAATAAACTGAACTGAATAAACTGAACTGAATGAACTAAACTGAATGAACTGAGCTGAACTGAACTGAACTGAATGAACAAACAAGAGTACAGCAAAGGTCCCATCAGTTCCATTTATCAAGGGTCAACAGCAAAAAAGCAAAGTATTGCTTTTACAGTAGGTTTTGAAGTTGACATCAGATTAATGTCAGGACTTATGTGTCCACAGTGAGCATATAGAGGGCCTTCGGAACCTATTCACACCCCTTGACTTTTTTCAGCCGTATTCTGAAATGGATTCAATAAAAAAATATCCTCATCAATCTACACATAATACCCTATAATGACAATGCTAAAACAGGTTTTTAGAAATGTTCACAAAATACTCTATTTACATAAGTATTCAGACCCTTTGCTATGAGACTCGAAATTGACCTCAGGTGCATGCTGTTTCTACAACTTGAATGGAGTCCACTTGTGGTAAATTCAATTGATTGGACATGATTTGGAAAGGCACACACCTGTCTATATAAGGTCCCACAGTTGACAGTGCATGTCAGAGCAAAAACCAAGCCATGAGGTCAAAGGAACTTTTTGTAGAGCTCCGATACAGGATTGTGTCAAAGCACAGATCTGGGGAAGGGTACCAAAAAATGTCTGCAGCATTGAAGGTCCCCAAGAACACAGTGGCCTCCATCATTCTTAAATGGAAGAAGTTTAGAACCACCAAGAATCTTCCTGGAGGCCAAACTGAGCGATCAGGGTAGAAGGGCCTTGATCAGGAGGTGACCAAGAACCCGATGGTCACTCTGACAGAGTTCCAGAGTTCCCCTGTGGAGATAGGAGAACCTTCCAGAAGGACAACCATCTCTGCAGCATTCCACCAATCAGGCCTTTATGGTAGAGCGGTCAGCCGGAAGCCACTCCTCAGTAAAAGGCACCTAAAGGACTCTCAGACCATGAGAAACAAGATTCTCTGATCTGATGAAACCAAGATTTAACTCTTTGGCCTGAAGGAACCCTGGCACCATCCCTACAGTGAAGCATGGTGGTAGCAGCGTCATGCTGTGGGGATGTTTTTCAGCTACAGGGACTGGAAGACTAGTCAGGATCAAGGAAAAGATGTTTAACAAAATGTGGAAAAAGTCCAGGTGTCTGAATACTTTCTGAATGCACTGTTCAATGTCTCTAGGATTACGTCCTGACAGGTAGAAAACATGGAGTTTTGAATGACTGTGAGAACATCAACGGGTTTAGGAATGGTCTGCATCAACATCTCTCTCTCTCTCTCTCTCTCCCTCATTCTTTCTCTCTCCCGTCCCCCAGCTCTCTCTCTCTCTCTCTCCCTCATTATTTCTCTCTCCCGTCCCCCAGCTCTCTCTCTCTCTCTCTCTGTCTGTGATAACCACCAGATTAGAACTCTGTCTCTGTCAGTCCCACGTAACAACAAGGCTATAGAAACATCAACAATCACTAGGCTGAGAATAGTAATAGTGTCGAAGGGAGGGAATGAGTGAGAACGAAAGAAAGAAAGAAATGCAGTGTTTTGTTTTCTGCTGCGAACGGAAAATAAAGTAGGAGGGGTTTACTTGGCAGACAGTCTCCCGAGTGGCGCAGGGGTCTAAGGCACTGCATCACAGTGCTAGAGGTGTTACTACACACCCTGGTTCAATTGGCCCAGTGTCGTCCGGGTTAGGGGAGGGTTTGGCCGGCCAGGATGTTCTTGTCCCAATCACGCTCTAGCGACTCCTTGTGGTGGGCTTGGCCCCTGCAAGCTGACTCCGATCACCAGCTGTATGGTGTTTCCTCCGACACATTAGAGTGGCTGGCTTCTGGGTTAAGCGAGCAGTGTGTCAAGAAGTGGTGCAGATTGGCAGGGTCGTGTTTCAGAGGATGCATGGCTTTCGACCTTCACCTCTCCCAAGTCCGTAAGGGAGTTGCAGCGATGGGACAAGACTGTAACTACCAATTGGATATCATGAAAAAGGGGTTAAAAAGTACACAAAAACACAGAGAGAGTGGAGTAATAGAGACAGAGAGGAGATAGTAGAGGTAGAGAAGAGAAAACAGTAGAGAGAGAAAGCTGGGGGATGGGAGGAGGAAGAAAGAGAGAGAGGTCTATCTTTTCTTTCTATTTACACAAAGGTTCTAGAACTATCCATCAGGAAGTCTCCATCATCGCCCACTTGACCCACTGCCAGACCTGATGTGTTTGTTTTATTCCAAGTTGTATTCTGCTTTGACACAGCGACATAGGGTTAAGTGCCTTGCTCAAGGGAACATCAACAGATGTTGTGTGTGTCCTACATCCCCCATTAGTTAAGGACATAATCACTGTTGTAAATCAAATCAAATTTTATTGGTCACATACACATGGTTAGCAGATGGTAATACCAGTGCAGCGAAATGCTTGTGCTTCTAGTTCCGACCGCGCAGTAATATCTAACAAGTAATCTAACAATTTCACAACAACTATCTTATACACACAAGTGTAAAGGAATGAATAAGAATATGTACATATACATATATGGATGAGAGATGGCCGTGCGGCATAGGCAAGATGCAGTAGATGGTATAGAGTACAGTATATACATATGAGATGAATAATGTAGGGTATGTAAACATTATATAAAGTGACATTGCTTAAAGTGACAAGTGATACATTTATTTCATCAAATTTTTTATTTTTTAAAGTGGCTAGAGATTTGAGTCAGTATGTTGGCAGCAGACACTCAATGATAGTGATGGCTGTTTAACAGTCTGATGGCCTTGAGATAGAAGCTCTTTTTCAGTCTCTCGGTCCCCGCTTTGATGCACCTGTACTGACCTCGCATTCACCACACTGTCTGTGTGGGTGGAGCATTTCAGTTAGTCCGTGATGTGTACGCCGAGGAACTTAAAACGTTCCACCTTATCCACTACTGTCCCTTCGATGTGGACAGGGGGTGCTCCCTCTGCTGTTTCCTGAAGTCCACGATCATCTCCTTTGTTTTGTTGACGTAGAGTGTGAGGTTATTTTCCTGACACCACACTCCGAGGGCCCTCACCTCCTCCCTGTAGGCCGTCTCGTCGTTGTTGGTAATCAAGCCTACCACTGTAGTGTCGTCTGCAAACTTGATGATTGAGTTGGAGGTGTGCATGGCCACGCAGTCATGGGTGAACAGGGAGTACAGGAGAGGGCTGAGAACGCACCCTTGTGGGGCCCCAGTGTTGAGGATCAGCGAGGTGGAGATGTTGTTTCCTGCCCTCACCACCTGGGGACGGCCCGTCAGAAAGTCCAGGACCCTGTTGCACAGGGCGGGGTCGAGACCCAGGGTCTCGAGCTTAATGACGAGTTTGGAGGGTATTATGGTGTTAAATGCTGAGCTGTAATTGATGAACAGCATTCTTACATAGGTATTCCTCTTGTCCAGATGGGTTAGGGCGGTGTGCAGTGCGATTGCGTCGTCTGTGGACCTATTGGGGCGGTAAGCAAATTGGAGTGGGTCTAGGGTGGAGGTGATATGATCCTTGACTAGTCTCTCAAAGCACTTCATGATGACAGAAGTGAGTGCTATGGGGCGATAGTCATTTAGTTCAGTTACCTTTGCATTCTTGGGTACAGGAACAATGGTTGCCATCTTGAAGCATGTGGGGACAGCAGACTGGGATAGGGATTGATTGAATATGTCCGTAAACACACCAGCCAGCTGGTCTGCGCATGCTCTGAGGACGCGGCTAGGGATGCAGTCTGGGCCGGCAGCCTTGCGAGGGTTAACACGTTTAAATGTTTTACTCATGTATGTTAGTATGTTCTCCTATCAGTGATAGACTGACTAATAGGACTGAGACTAGGTCTGTTAGACTGACTAATAGGACTGAGACTAGGTCTGTTAGACTGACTAATAGGACTGAGACTAGGTCTGTTAGACTGACTAATAGGACTGAGACTAGGTCTGTTAGACTGACTAATAGGACTGAGACTAGGTCTGTTAGACTGACTAATAGGACTGAGACTAGGTCTGTTAGACTAATAGGACTGAGACTAGGTCTGTTAGACTGACTAATAGGACTGAGACTAGGTCTGTTAGACTGACTAATAGGACTGAGACTAGGTCTTTGTAGCATCACCCAACAAGACACACACACACAGTTTAATCCCAGTTAGCGACACAAGAGACACAGACCCTCTCAAGATGTTTCTGTGACTGGAAGAGAGACAAGAAGATGTGTTCTACTACTAGGAGAGATGAGAAGACTAAACTAAGCAGCTTTTCTTTTTGAAGCCTAAAAGTCTAAAATGATCCAGGTGGCACAGTACAGTCAGGTCACTCATATCACACGCACACACACACACACACACACACACACACACACACACACACACACACACACACACACACACACACACACACACACACACACACACACACACACACACACTATGTATGCACACACGCACACGCATGCACGCACACACTCACTATGTATGCACACACACACACACACACACACACACACACACACACACACAATCACTATGTATACACACACACACACACACAATCACTATGTATACACACACACACAATAACTATGTATACACACACACACAATCACTATGTATACACACACACACACAATCACTATGTATACACACACACACACAATCATTATGTATACACACACACACACACAATCACTATGTATACACACACACACACAATCACTATGTATACACACACACACACACACACACAATCACTATGTATACACACACACACACACAATCACTATGTATACACACACACACACAATCACTATGTATACACACACACACACACACACACAATCACTATGTATACACACACACACACACACAATAACTATGTATACACACACACACACACACACACACACACACACAATCACTATGTATACACACACACACACAATCACTATGTATACACACACACACACACACACACAATCACTATGTATACACACACACAATCACTATGTATACACACACACACACACACACACACACACACACACACACACACACACACACACACACACACACACACACACACACACACACAATAACTATGTATATACACACACACAATCACTATGCACACACACACACACACACACACACACAATCACTATGTATACAAACAAACACACAATCACTATGTATACACACCACACACACACACACACACACACACACACACACACACACACACACACACACACACACACACACACACAATCACTATGTATACACACACACACACAATCACTATGTATACACACACACACACAATCATTATGTATACACACACACACAATCACTATGTATACACACACACACACACACAATCACTATGTATACACACACACACACACACACACAATCACTTTGTATACACACACACACACACACACACAATTACTATGTATACACACACACACACACACACACACACACACACACACACACACACACACAATCACCATGTATACTTATTTCCCTCATTAAAATGCAAATCAATTTATAACATTTTTTACATGCATTTTTCTGGATTGTTTTGTTGTTATTCTGTCTCTCACTGTTCAAATAAACATACCATTAAAATTATAGACTGATCATTTCTTTATCCGTGGGCAAACATACAAAATCAGCAGGGGATCAAATACTTTTTTCCCTCACTGTATTATAGTAGTATAATATAGTAGTATAATACAGTCGTATAATACAGTAGTATAATATTGTAGTATAATACAGTCATATAATACAGTAGTATAATACAGTAGTATATTATAGTAGTATAATATAGTAATATAATATAGTAGTATAATACAGTAGTATACTATAGTAGTATAATATTGTAGTATAATACAGTCATATAATACAGTAGTATAATATAGTAGTATATTATAGTAGTATAATATAGTAGTATAATACAGTAGTGTAATATATTAGTATACTATAGTAGTATAATATAGTAGTATAATATAGTAGTATATGTATAATATAGTCGTACAATACAGTAGTATAATATAGTAGTATACTATAGTAGTATAATATAGTTGTATAATACAGTCGTATAATACAGTAGTATAATCAGTAGTATAATATAGTAGTATACTATAGTAGTATAATATAGTAGTATAATACAGTAGCATAATACAGTTAGTAACGGAAATGAGAAGATACTAAATGACCTGAGAAGAGAGGGGAGGGGGGAGGAGAAGAGAGGTGGTATATGGAGAAAGGGAGGGAGGATGGGGTAGACGGAGAAGGGGGATGGGGTAGACGGAGAAAGGGAGGGAGGGGTAGGAGAGAGGGGCTGGGGTAGAAGGAGAAAGGGAGGGGGAGGAGAAGAGAGGGGGTAGATGGAGAAAGGGAGGAAGGGGGAGGAGAGAGGGGAGGGGGTACAAAGAGAAAGGGAGGGGGGGAGAAGAGAGGGGATATATGGAGAAAAGGAGGGAGGGGGAGGACAGAGGGGAGGGGTATATGGAGAAAGGGGGGAGGTGAGAAGTTGAGAGAAGGGGAGGGAGAGAATTGAATTGAATTGAGAGAGGTCATCTGCCTTTGGCCTAAAGAACAGGAACCCAGACTTCAAAGAAATTGGAAATACAGACATTTTCATCCTAAAATAAATATGGTATAGAGGAGACGAACCCACTGGTTACCCTCTAGGTTACAGAGAGCTGGTGTCCCATCCACTTAACTAGCAGGTGTGAAACAGGGAAGAGACTCAGGGGGTATGATAATTTGGTATAGAGCAGACCTAACTCACTCTATTAAATTAGTTAAAACATGAACATTTTACATCTGGCTAGAAATTAATTAGGAAATTCAATCAACAGAGAAATATGTCCTCGTGTGCAACCTTCACTACCAGTCAAAAGTTTGAGAACACCTACTCATTATTTTTACTACTTTCTACGTTGTAGAATAATAGTGAAAACATCAAAACTATGAAATAAAACATATTGAATCATGTAGTTTTTTGTTGTTGTTTGATGACAAGGTAGGGGTGGTTTACAGAAAATAGCCCTATTTGGTAAAAGACCAAGTCCATATTATGGCAAGAACAGCTCAAATAAGCAAAGAGAAATGACAGTCCATCATGACTTTAAGACATGAAGGTCAGTCAATACGGAACATTTCAAGAACTTTTAAAGTCTCTTCAAGTGCAGCAGCAAAAACCATCAAGCGTTATGATGAAACTGGCTCTCATGAGGACCGCCACAGGAAAGGAAGACCCAGAGTTACCTCTGCTGCAGAGGATAAGTTCATTAGAGTTAACTGCACCCGCAGCCCAAATAAATGTTTCACAGAGTTCAAGTAACAGACACATCTCAACATCAACTGTTCAGAGGAGACTGTGTGAATCAGGCCTTCATGGTCGAATTGCTGCAAAGAAACACATACTAAAGGACATCAATAAGAAAAATATACTTTCTTGGGCCAAGAAACACGAGCAATGGACATTGGACCGGTGGAAATCTGTGCTTTGGCTTGATGAGTCCAATTATCAAATATGCTACTGCATCAGATGACCTGGCCATATAACATATCTATCATAGCATATATTTCCCTTGCCAATAAAGCCCTTTGAATTGAATTGAATTGAATTGAATTGAATTGAGAGGGAGAACGAGAGGGGAAAGAGAGAGAGGAAAGATAGAGGGGAAAGAGAGAGGGAGAGAGAGAGTGAGAGACAGAGAGAGAAAGACAGAGAGAGAGAGAGTGAGACAGACAGACAGACAGACAGACAGACAGACAGACAGACAGACAGACAGACAGACAGACAGACAGACAGACAGACAGACAGACAGACAGACAGACAGACAGACAGACAGACAGACAGACAGACAGACAGACAGACAGAGAGACAGAGAGACAGAGAGACAGAGAGACAGAGAGACAGAGAGAGAAGCCACAGGAAGCCATGAGGGACCTCAGAAAGAAGATGAAGGAAGAGGTTTGGTTACACACACTGACAAAGCCACAACATAGGAGTGTCACATGGAGGTCAGAGCCACACTAACTGAATTCACCTTCTCCTATGCACTTCTCTCATCCTCTTCTCTCTCCATCCCCCTCTCTCTCCATCCCCCTCTCTCTATCCTCCTCTCTCTCCGTCCCCCTCTCTCTATCCCCCTCTCTCTCTCGTTCCCCTCTCTCTATCCCCCTCTCTCTCCATCCTCCTCTCTCTCTATCCCCTCTCTCTCTATCCCCTCTCTCTCCATCCTCCTCTCTCTCTATCCTCCTCTCTCTCTATCCTCCTCTCTCTCCATCCCCTTCTCTCTCTATCCTCCTCTCTCTCTATCCTCCTCTCTCTCCATCCCCCTCTCTCTCCATCCCCCTCTCTCTCTATCCTCCTCTCTCTCTATCCTCCTCTCTCTCTATCCCCCTCTTTCTCCATCCCCCTCTCTCTCTATCCCCCTCTCTCTCTATCCTCCTCTCTCTCTATCCTCCTCTCTCTCTATCCCCCTCTCTCTCTATCCTCCTCTCTCTATCCTCCTCTCTCTCTATCCTCCTCTCTCTCTATCCTTCTCTCTCTCTATCCTCCTCTCTCTCTATCCTCCTCTCTCTCTATCCTCCTCTCTCGCCATACCCTCTCTCTCTATCCCTCTCTCTCTATCCTCCTCTTTCTCCATACCCCTCTCTCTCTATCCCTCTCTCTCTATCCCTCTCTCTCTATCCTCCTCTTTCTCCATACCCCTCTCTCTCTATCCCTCTCTCTCTATCCTCCTCTCTCTCTATCTTCCTCTCTCTCTATCCTCCTCTCTCTCCATCATCCTCTCTCTCTATCCTCCTCTCTCCAGCCTCTCTCTCCATACCCCTCTCTCTCTATCCTCCTCTCTCTCTATCCTCCTCTCTCTCTATCCCCTCTCTCTCTATCCTCCTCTCTCTCTATCCTCCTCTCTCTCTATCCTCCTCTCTCTCTCTCCATCCTCTCTCTCTATCCTCCTCTCTCTCCATCCTCCTCTCTCTCTATCCCCTCTCTCTCTATCCCCTCTCTCTCCATCCTTCTCTCTCTCTATCCTCCTCTCTCTCTCTCCATCCTCTCTCTCTATCCTCCTCTCTCTCTATCCTCCTCTCTCTCTATCCTCCTCTCTCTCTATCCTGCTCTCTCTCTCCATCATCTTTCTCTCCATCCTCTCTATCTATCCTCCGCTCTCTCTATCCTCCTCTCTCTCTATCCTCCACTCTCTCTATCCTCCTCTCTCTCCATCCTCCTCTCGCTCTATCCTCCTCTCTCTATCCTCCTCTCTCTCTATCCTCCTCTCTCTATCCCCTCTCTCTCCATCCTTCTCTCTCTCTATCCTCCTCTCTCTCTATCCTCCTCTCTCTCCATCCTCTCTCTCTCCTCCTCTCTCTCTCCATCCTCTCTCTCTCTCCTCCCTCTCTCTCTCCTCCTCTCTCTCTATCCTCCTCTCTCTCTATCTTCCTCTCTCTATCCCCTCTCTCTCCATCCTTCTCTCTCTCTCTATCCTCCTTTCTCTCTCTCCATCCTCTCTCTCTATCCTCCTCTCTCTCTATCCTCCTCTCTCTCTATCCTCCTCTCTCTCTATCCTCCACTCTCTCTCTCCATCCTCTCTCTCTATCCTCCTCTCTCTATCCTCCTCTCTCTCTATCCTCCTCTCTCTCCATCCTCCTCTCTCTCTATCCTCCTCTCTCTATCCTCCTCTCTCTCTATCCTCCTCTCTCTCTATCCCCTCTCTCTCCATCCTTCTCTCTCTCTATCCTCCTCTCTCTCTATCCTCCTCTCTCCATCCTCTCTCTCCATCCTCCTCTCTCTCTCCATCCTCTCTCTCTATCCTCCTCTCTCTCTATCCTCCTCTCTCTCCATACCCCTCTCTCTCCATCCTCTCTCTCTATCCTCCTCTCTCTCCATCCTCCTCTCTCTCCATCCTCTCTCTCCATCCTCCTCTCTCAGCCCCCTGTCTCTATCTTTGTCTTTCTCCGTCTCTCATTCCTCTTTTCTTCAGCAACAGTATATCTGTCAGGCTAAGGAGGGAGAGGAGGCTGGATTTAGAAACTCGTTGGTATAAAAATTATATGAGCCTTAATTTCTCCTCCATTTATTTCCAGAATTACCACAAAGGGAGAGAGAGACGGGGAACTTCAGGATGTGTGCGTGCGTTTGTGTGTGTGTATAAGCCACACTAGCTGTACTCCTGGCACATTGTTCACAGTGCAGTATGACATGGTGAAAGCTGAGCCTGTGCTCTGTGGTTCTATAGTATACTATACTTACAGTTTGCAGAATGATTCCATAATGGCTGGGGTCTAATGGAATGTTCAAATGTACTGTTGGAATGTCATGGTGGAAAACAAACCCACACTGTTACTCATCCAAGGGTCTAAACAGCGCCGTGTGTGTGTGCGTGTGTTTGTGTGTGTGGTGGTGGTACTTAGTGACCCCAGCTGAACCCACGTTACCATAACACGTGTGTTTAAGATACCAAGGTGAGAGATAAACTACAGACTGTATTCCCTCATCATACAGAGTCCTTCAACACACACACACACACAGACGCACACGCACACGCACAGGCAGGCATGCAGACAGACAGACAGACAGACAGACAGACAGACAGACAGACAGACAGACAGACAGACAGACAGACAGACAGACAGACAGACAGACAGACAGACAGACAGACAGACAGACAGACAGACAGACAGACAGACAGACATGCTGATTTTGAATAAGCTAACATTCCTAAGCTTTTCTTATCGTGAAAAATACCCTACTCCTCCTGCTAGGATGCTCCAAGCTCCAAATACCAAAATTCCCAGCCTTACCTGACCTTGTCCGCAAAACTTCCAGCTTCTCCATGTCCACTGCCAGTGGGAATGGGAAGAGAGAGAGATAGAAAGAAAGAGAGAGAGACGCCCCAGACTCTGAGGTAAGTATTGTGAGTCATTAACTGACTGAAACTGGGAGTGTGTCAGCAAGAATGAAGGAGAGATAGAGGGAGAGAGCACGAGAGAGAGAGTGGTAGAGAGAGAGAGAGAGAGAGAGAGCAAGAGAGAGACAGAGAGAGAGAGCAAGAAAGAGAGAGAGAGCAAGAGGGAGAGAGCAAGAGAGAGAGAGAGAGAGCAAGAAAGAGAGAGAGAGAGCAAGAGAGAGAGAGAGAGAGAGTGAGAGAGAGAGAGCAAGAGAGAGAGAGAGAGAGCAAGAGCGAGAGAAAGAGTGAGAGAGAGAAACCCCCTTGAATTGAATTGAGAAAGTGTGAGAGTGCATGAGAGAGAGAGAGAGAGAGAGAGAGAGACAGAGAGAGAGAGAGAGAGACAGAGAGAGAGAGACAGAGAGAGAGAGAGAGAGAGAGAGAGAGAGAGAGACAGAGAGAGAGAGAGAGAGAGAGAGAGAGAGAGACAGAGAGAGAGAGAGACAGAGAGAGAGAGACAGAGAGAGAGAGACAGAGAGAGAGAGAGAGAGAGAGAGAGAGAGAGAGAGAGAGAGAGAGAGAGAGAGAGAGACAGAGAGAGAGAGAGAGAGAGAGAGAGAGAGAGAGATTCTCCTCTAATACGTTGAGGGGAGAAAGAGAGGAAGTCAATGGTAATGACTATATTCGCACCCTCCCCTCCTGTCTCCCCCTCTCTTCCCCATCCTCCCCCCTTCCCTCCCCTCCTGTCTCCCCCTCTCTTCCCCCATCCTCCCCCCTTCCCTCCCCTCCTGTCTCCCCCTCTCTTCTCCCATCCTCCCCCCTTCCCTCCCCTCCTGTCTCCCCCTCTCTTCCCCCATCCTCCCCACCTTCCCTCCCCTCCTCAGCGCTGCTCTACTCTTCCTCTCAAACCGTTTCCTGTTTCCTGAGGTGACAGAAAACTGGTCAATAGGGAGTTAGGGACTGATAGGACCCAGGGCCAGAGGTGTGTGTGTGTGTGTGTGTGTGTGTGTGTGTGTGTGTGTGTGTGTGTGTGTGTGTGTGTGTGTGTGTGTGTGTGTGTGTGTGTGTGTGTGTGTGTTCAAGTTTTATTGTCACATGCACAAGTACAGTGAAAGCTATACAGAATATACACTATATACACTTCATGTCCAAAAGTATGTGGACTCATGCTCGTCGAACATCTGGCCATTAATATGGAGTTGGTCCTCCCCCTTTGCTGCTGTAACAGCCTCCACTCTTCTGAGAAGGCTTGATGTGGAAGGCTTTCCTATAGATACTGGAACATTGCTGCGGGGACTTGCTTCCCTTCAGCCACAAGAGCATTAGTGAGGTCGGGTACTGATGTTGGGCGATTAGACCTGGCTCGCAGTTGGCGTTCCAATTCATCCCAAAGGTGTTCGATGGAGTTGAGGTCAGGGCTCTGTGCAGAGCTCCCGACTAACAGTTATTGTGCTGACGTTGCTTCTAGAGGCATTTTGGAACTGGGACACTGTAAAGTCCATGGAGAATAAGAGCACCTCCTCCCAGCTGCCCACTGCACTGAGGCTAGGAAACACTGTCACCACCGATAAATCCACAATAATTGAGAATTTAAATAAGTATTTTTCTACGGCTGGCCATGCTTTCCACCTGGCTACACCTACCCCGATCAACAGCCCTCCACTCCCCACATCAACTCACCCAAGCCTCCCCCATTTCTCCTTCACCCAAATCCAGATAGCTGATGTTCTGAAAGAGCTGCAAAATCTGGACCCTACAAATCAGCTGGGCTAGACAATCTGGACCCTCTCTTTCTAAAATTATCTGCCGAAATTGTTGCAACCCCTATTACTAGCCTGTTCAACCTCTCTTTCGTATTGTCTGAGATTCCCAAAGATTGGAAAGCTGCCGTGGTCATCCCCCTCTTCAAAAGATGGAGACACTCTAGACCCAAACTGCTACAGACCTATATATATATCCTACCCTGCCTTTCTAAGGTCTTCAAAAGCCAAGTTATCAAACAGATTACCGACCATCTCGAATCCCACCGTACCTTCTCCGCTATGCAATCCGGTTTCAGAGCTGGTCATGGGTGCACCTCAGCCACGCTCAAGGTCCTAAACGATATCATAACCGCCATCGATAAGAGACATTACTGTGCAGCCGTATTCATCGACCTGGCCAAGGCTTTCGACTCTGTCAATCACCACATTCTTATCAGCAGACGCAACAGCCTTGGTTTCTCAAATGATTGCCTTGCCTGGTTCACCAACTACTTCTCTGATAGAGTTCAGTGTGTCAAATCGGAGGGCCTGTTGTCCGGACCTCTGGCAGTCTCTATGGGGGTGCCACAGGGTTCAATTCTCGGGCCGACTCTCTTCTCTGTATACATCAATGACGTCGCTCTTGCTGCTGGTGATTCTCTGATCCACCGTACACTCTCGTTGGCTGGCCCTCGCTTCATACTCGCCGCCAAACCCACTGGCTCCAGGTCATCTACAAGCCACCACCTTATCTCACTGGTCACCATAGCAGCACCCACCCGTAGCATACGCTCCAGCAGGTATATCTCACTGGTCAGCCCCAAAGCCAATTCTTCCTTTGGCCGCCTTTCCTTCCAGTTCTCTGCTGCCAATGACTGGAACGAACTGCAAAAATCACTGAAGCTGGAGACTCATATCTCCCTCACTAGCTTTAAGCACCAGCTGTCAGAGCAGCTCACAGATCACTGCACCTGTACATAGCCCATCTGTAAATAGCCCATCCAACTACCTCATCCCCATACTGTATTAATTCATTTATCTTGCTCCATTGCAGCCCAGTATCTCTACTTGCACATTCGTCTTCTGCACATCTACCATTCCAGTGTAGAATTGCTATATTGTAATTACTTCGCCACCATGTAATTATTGCCTTACCTCCCTTATCCGACCTCAATTGCACACACTGTATATAGACATTTGTACTGTATTATTGACTGTATGTTTGTTTATTCCATGTGTAACTCTGTGTTGTTGTATGTGTCGAACTGCTTTGCTTAATCTTGGCCAGGTCACAGTTGTTAATGAGACTAGCCTACCTGGTTAAATAAAGGTGAAATACATTTTAAAAAATTAACTCGCATTACCATATTCCCCTCTATTCACACTACTGGCATTACCATATCCCCTCTATTCACACTACTGGCATTACCATATCCCCTCTATTCACACTACTGGCATGACCATATCCCCTCTATTCACACTACTGGCATTACCATATCCCCTCTATTCACACTACTGGCATTACCATATCCCTTCTATTCACACTACTGGCATTACCATATCCCCTCTATTCACACTACTGGCATTACCATATCCCCTCTATTCACACTACTGGCATTACCATATCCCCTCTATTCACACTACTGGCATGACCATATCCCCTCTATTCACACAACTGGCATTACCATATCCCCTCTATTCACACTACTGGCATTACCATATCCCCTCTATTCACACTACTGGCATTACCATATCCCCTCTATTCACACTACTGGCATGACCATATCCCCTCTATTCACACTACTGGCATGACCATATCCCCTCTATTCACACTACTGGCATTACCATATCCCCTCTATTAACACTACTGGCATTACCATATCCCCTCTATTAACACTACTGGCATTACCATATCCCCTCTATTAACACTACTGGCAGGAAGAACACTACCATATCCCCTCTATTCACACTACTGACATTACCATATCCCCTCTATTAACACTACTGGCATTACCATATCCCCTCTATTCACACTACTGGCATTACCATATCCCCTCTATTCACACTACTGACATTACCATATCCCCTCTATTCACACTACTGGCATTACCATTTCCCTCTATTCATACTACTGGCAGGAAGAACACTACCATATCCCCTCTATTCATACTACTGGCAGGAAGAACACTACCATATCCCCTCTATTCACACTACTGGCAGGAAGAACACTACCATATCCCCTCTATTCACACTACTGGCAGGAAGAACACTACCATATCCCCTCTATTCACACTACTGGCAGGAAGAACACTACCATATCCCCTCTATTCATACTACTGGCAGGAAGAACACTACCATATCCCCTCTATTCATACTACTGGCAGGAAGAACACTACCATATCCCCTCTATTCACACTACTGGCAGGAAGAACACTACCATATCCCCTCTATTCACACTACTGGCAGGAAGAACACTACCATATCCCCTCTATTCACACTACTGGCAGGAAGAACACTACCATATCCCCTCTATTCATACTACTGGCAGGAAGAACACTACCATATCCCCTCTATTCACACTACTGGCAGGAAGAACACTACCATATCCCCTCTATTCACACTACTGGCAGGAAGAACACTACCATATCCCCTCTATTCATACTACTGGCAGGAAGAACACTACCATATCCCCTCTATTCACACTACTGGCAGGAAGAACACTACCATATCCCCTCTATTCACACTACTGGCAGGAAGAACACTACCATATCCCCTCTATTCACACTACTGGCAGGAAGAACACTACCATATCCCCTCTATTCACACTACTGGCAGGAAGAACACTACCATATCCCCTCTATTCACACTACTGGCAGGAAGAACACTACCATATCCCCTCTATTCACACTACTGGCAGGAAGAACACTACCATATCCCCTCTATTCACACTACTGGCAGGAAGAACACTACCATATCCCCTCTATTCACACTACTGGCAGGAAGAACACTACCATATCCCCTCTATTCACACTACTGGCAGGAAGAACACTACCATATCCCCTCTATTCACACTACTGGCAGGAAGAACACTACCATATCCCCTCTATTCATACTACTGGCAGGAAGAACACTACCATATCCCCTCTATTCACACTACTGGCAGGAAGAACACTACCATATCCCCTCTATTCATACTACTGGCAGGAAGAACACTACCATATCCCCTCTATTCACACTACTGGCAGGAAGAACACTACCATATCCCCTCTATTCACACTACTGGCAGGAAGAACACTACCATATCCCCTCTATTCACACTACTGGCAGGAAGAACACTACCATATCCCCTCTATTCACACTACTGGCAGGAAGAACACTACCATATCCCCTCTATTCACACTACTGGCAGGAAGAACACTACCATATCCCCTCTATTCACACTACTGGCAGGAAGAACACTACCATATCCCCTCTATTCACACTACTGGCAGGAAGAACACTACCATATCCCCTCTATTCACACTACTGGCAGGAAGAACACTACCATATCCCCTCTATTCACACTACTGGCAGGAAGAACACTACCATATCCCCTCTATTCACACTACTGGCAGGAAGAACACTACCATATCCCCTCTATTCACACTACTGGCAGGAAGAACACTACCATATCCCCTCTATTCATACTACTGGCAGGAAGAACACTACCATATCCCCTCTATTCACACTACTGGCAGGAAGAACACTACCATATCCCCTCTATTCACACTACTGGCAGGAAGAACACTACCATATCCCCTCTATTCACACTACTGGCAGGAAGAACACTACCATATCCCCTCTATTCACACTACTGGCAGGAAGAACACTACCATATCCCCTCTATTCACACTACTGGCAGGAAGAACACTACCATATCCCCTCTATTCATACTACTGGCAGGAAGAACACTACCATATCCCCTCTATTCACACTACTGGCAGGAAGAACACTACCATATCCCCTCTATTCACACTACTGGCAGGAAGAACACTACCATATCCCCTCTATTCACACTACTGGCAGGAAGAACACTACCATATCCCCTCTATTCACACTACTGGCAGGAAGAACACTACCATATCCCCTCTATTCATACTACTGGCAGGAAGAACACTACCATATCCCCTCTATTCACACTACTGGCAGGAAGAACACTACCATATCCCCTCTATTCACACTACTGGCAGGAAGAACACTACCATATCCCCTCTATTCATACTACTGGCAGGAAGAACACTACCATTTCCCCTCTG
>NC_138308.1:89783660-89923660 GCF_965601325.2 Salmo salar
ACGAGAGGAGAGGAGAGGAGAGGAGAGGAGAGGAGAGGAGAGGAGAGGAGAGGAGAGGAGAGGAGAGGAGAGGAGAGGAGAGGAGAGGAGAGGAGAGGAGAGGAGAGGAAATAAATACCAGGCATAAGGCATTAGCAGCAGACAGATGAAGGGAGGGGCAGTGTGTGTGCTCAACCACAGAGAGGTGAAAGAAGCTTCATAAGCCTGCCATAGGAAGAAAGGCAAGACATTTTATTTGTACAAAAAAAGTCACACTTGACGTTTTTTTTTTTGCAAATTAAACCCACCTCTCATACACTGGAGGCATACAAGAACAGTTACAAGCTCAATTCATGTCGGTCTTTCACATGTTCTTTGTTTTTGTATCCCTGCTGGAATTATAACCATACAAGACAGGCATCTACATAATAGATCATATACACTACCGGGTCAAAAGTTTTAGAACACCTACTCATTCAAGGGTTTTTCTTTATTTCTACTATTTTCTACATTGTAGAATAATAGTGAAGACATCACAACTATGAAACAACATATATGGAATCATGTAGTAAGCAAACAAACGTTAAACAAATCAAAATCTATTTTATATTTGAGATTCTTCAAATAGCCAAGCTTTGCTTTGATGACAGCTTTGCACACTCATGGCATTGTCTCAACCAGATTTATGAGGTAGTCACCTGGAATGCATTTCAATTTACAGGTGTGCCTTGTTAAAAGTTAATTTGTGGAATTTCTTTCCTTCTTAATGAGTTTGAGCCAATCAGTTGTGTTGTGACAAGGTAGGGGGAGGGGGTATACAGAAGATAGCCCTATTTGGTAAAAGACCAAGTCCATATTTTGTCAAGAACAGCTCAAATAAGCAAAGAGAAATGACAGTCCAGCATTACTTTAAGACATGAAGGTCAGTCAATACGGAACATTTCAAGAACTTGTTTCTTTAAGTGCAGTCACAAAAACCATCAAGCACTATGATGAAACTGGCTCTAATGAGGACCGCCACAGGAAAGGAAGACCCAGAGTTACCTCTGCTAAAGAGGATAAGTTCATTAGAGTTACCAGCCTCAGAAATTGCAGCCCAAATAAATGCTTCACACAGTTCAAGTAACAGACACATCCCAACATCAACTGTTCAGAGGAGACTTCATGAATCAGGCCTTCATGGTCAAATTGCTGCAAAGAAACCACTACTAAAGGACATCAATGAGAAGAAAATACTTGCTTGGGCAAAGAAACACGAGCAATTGACATTAGACCAGTGGAAATGTGTCCTTTGGTCTGGAGTCCAAATTTTAGATTTTTGGTTCCTACCGACATGTCTTTGTGAGACGTGGTGTGGGTGAACAGATGATCTCTGCATGTGTGGTTCCCACCGTAAAGCATGGGGGAGGAGGTGTGATGTTGTGGGGGTGCTTTGCTGGTGACACTGTCTGTGATTTATTTAGAATTCAAGGCACACTTAACCAGCATGGTTACCACAGCATTCTGCAGCGATACGCCATCCCATGTGGTTTGTGCTTAGTGGGACTATCATTTGTTTTTCAACAGGACAATGACCCAACACACATCCAGGCTGTGTAAGAGCTATTTGACCAAGAAGGAGAGTGATGGAGTGCTGCATCAGATGACCTGGCCTCCACATTCACCCGACCTCAACCCAACTGAGATGGTTTGGGATGAGTCGAACCACAGAGTGAAGGAAAAGCAGCCAACAAGTGCTCAGCATATGTGGGAACTCCTTTAAGACTGTTGGAAAAGCATTCCAAAGCTGTCATCAAGTCAAAGGGTGGCTATTTGAAGAATCTCAAATATAAAATATATTTTAATTTGTTTAACACTTTTTTGGTTACTACATGATTCCATATGTGTTTTTTAATAGTTTTATGTCTTCACTATTATTCTACAATATAGAAAATAGTAAAAATAAAGAAAACCCTTGAATGAGTTGGTGTGTCCAAACTTTTGACCGGTAGCGTACATGATATACACACAATCATAGATTTTTTGTTCACAGCCCACAAATACTTCTTTACTTAGCTTTGTAGAAAGCACATTTATCTTATTCACTAATAGTTTGTGTATAGGCCTACACCTGTAGGTACCTGACCTTGAATATCTACAGTCACTCAGTACCCAGATATGTGGAGCTCACTGCATGTGAAGAGAAATGCTGCCATTCCTTGGCAGTGAACCTAATTTCCTCTAATTTAAGGAGAGATAAAACATCTCTATCCCATCGTGAATGGGAGGGTGGAGCAGCAGATTTCCACTCCAATAAGATACGTCGGCTAGTAGAGATGTGAATGCTATCACACACATTACCCCAGTTGGTCTGGTCATGACAGAAGTGAATTTTAAATGTATCCTTTATTTAACCAGGCAAGTCAGTTAAGAACAAGTTCTTATTTTACAATGACGCCCTTCCCCGGCCAAACCCTCCCCTAACCCGGACGACACTGGGCCAATTGAACCAGGGTGTGTAGTAACACCTCTAGCACTGTGATGCGGTGCCTTAGACCCCTGCGCCACTCAGGAGACTAAATAATAGTGTCTTTAGAAGCAGATAGAGGAGGATGGAACCCAAGACATGTTAATGTCAGTCTCACCCAACACACACACACACACACACACACACACACACACACACACACACACACACACACACACACACACACACACACACAGAGACATATAGACACGGAGACACACAGACACACAGAAACACACACAGAGACACACAGACACAGACACAGACACACAGACACACACACAGACACACACACACACACACACACACACACACACACACACACACACACACACACACACACACACACACACACACACACACACACACACAGACACACAGTGGGGGGGGGGTGTAGTTCTGTAGAGAGTGTGTTTTACGAGGTACAGAACAGCAGGGATAATACAACGTCACAGGCAAAAACAAGACAGGACCACACTGGAGGCCTCTCCTCTTCTCATATTCTCTGTCTGTCTGTCTCTCTCCTCTCTTCCCAGTTCCATCTCCCCCTGTTCCCTCTCCCTTCTCTCTCACTCGCTCTCTCTCTCCCCCTCTTCCCCCCTCGTCCCCCTCTCTCTCACTCCCTCTCTCTCAACCCCTCTCCCCCTCCTCTCTCTCACTCCCTCTCTCTCTCCCCCTCTTCCCCCCTCTCAACCCCTCTTCCCCCCCTCTCTCTCACTCCCTCTCTCTCTCCCCCTCTTCCCCCCTCTCAACCCCTCTTCCCCCCCCCTGTTGTCCTTAAGCCATTTTGCCACAACTTTGAAAGTATGGTTGGGATCAATGTCCATTTGGAAGACCCATTCGCGACCAAGCTTTAACTTCCTGACTGATGTCTTGAGATGTGGCTTCAATATATCCACAAAATTTTCCATCCTACTGATGCCATCTATTTTGTGAAGTGCTCCAGTCCCTCCTGCAGCAAAGCACCCTCACAACATGATGTTGCCACCCCCGTGCTTCACGGTTGGGATGCTGTTCTTTGGCTTGCAAGCATCCCCCTTTTTCCTCCAAACAGGACAGTCATTATGGCCAAACAGTTATATTTTTGTTTCATCAGACCAGAGGACATTTCTCCAAAAAGTACAATCTTTGTCCCCATGTGCAGTTGCAAACCGTAGTCTGGCTTTTTTATGGCGGTTTTGGAGCAGTAGCTTCTTCCTTGCTGAGCGGCCTTTCAGGTTATGCCGATATAGGACTCGTTTTACTGTGGATATAGATACTTTTGTACCTGTTTCCTCCAGCATCTTCACAAGGTCCTTTGCTTTTATTCTGGGATTGATTTGCACTTTTCGCACCAAAGTACGTTCATCTCTAGGAGACAGAACGCGTCTCCTTCCTGAGCGGTATGACGGCTGCATGGTCCCATGGTGTTTATACTTGCGTACTATTATTGGTACAGATGAACGTGGTACCTTCAGGCATTTGGAAATTGCTCCCAAGGATGAACCAGACTTGTGGAGGTCTACAATTTCTTTTCTGAGGTTTGGCTGATTTCTTTTGATTTTCCCATGATGTCAAGCACAGAGGCACTGAGTTTGAAGGTAGGCCTTGAAATACATCCACAGGTACACCTCCAATTGACTGAAATGATGTCAATTAGCCTATCAGAAGCTTCTAAAGCCATGACATCATTTTCTGGAATTTTCCAAGCTGTTTAAAGGCACAGTCAACTTAGTGTATGTAAACTTCTGACCCACTGGAATTGTGATACAGTGAATTATAAGTGAAACAGTCTGTCTGTAAACAATTGTTGGAAAAACGACTTGTGTCATGCACAAAGTAGATGTCCTAACCGACTTGCCAAAACTATAGTTTGTTAACAAGAAATGTGTGGAGTGGTTGAAAAACGAGTTTAATTGACTCCAACATAAGTGTATGTAAACTTCTGACTTCAACTGTACATTGTATTACAATTATGAATAAAAACAAATAATAATATAAAATGGTAGTAAATAATAATAATAAAAAAAAGGCAAAAATGGTAACAGTCAGTAGTATAAATAAAACAAATATAAAAGGCTAAATATGGAAAATGAAACTATATATAACGTATAACTCACCAACTGTCATCCTCACCATTACATCAGTACTAAAACCACCATCATCATTACTACTACTACTACCATCAGTACTAAAACCACCATCATCATTACTACTACTACTACCACCATCATCATTACTACTACTACCACCATCATTACTACTACTACTACCATCATCATTACTACTACTACTACCATCAGTACTAAAACCACCATCATCATTACTACTACTACTACCACCATCATCATTACTACTACTACCACCATCATTACTACTACTACTACCATCATCATTACTACTACTACTACCATCAGTACTAAAACCACCATCATCATTACTACTACCACCATCATCATTACTACTACTACCACCACCATCATTACTACTACTACTAACATCAGTACTAAAACCACCATCATCATTACTACTACTACTACCATCAGTACTAAAACCACCATCATCATTACTACTACTACCACCATCATCATTACTACTACTACTACCATCATCATTACTACTACTACTACCACCATCAGTACTAAAACCACCATCATCATTACTACTACTACTACCATCAGTACTAAAACCACCATCATCATTACTACTACTACTACCACCATCATCATTACTACTACTACCACCATCATTACTACTACTACTACCATCATCATTACTACTACTACTACAATCAGTACTAAAACCACCATCATCATTACTACTACTACTACCACCATCATCATTACTACTACTACTACCATCATCATCATTACTACTACTACCACCATCATCATTACTACTACCATCAGTACTAAAACCACCATCATCATTACTACTACTACTACCATCAGTACTAAAACCACCATCATCATTACTACTACTACCACCATCATCATTACTACTACTACTACCATCAGTACTAAAACCACCATCATCATTACTACTACTACTACCACCATCATCATTACTACTACTACTACCATCAGTACTATAACCACCATCATCATTACTACTACTACTACCACCATCATCATTACTACTACTACTACCATCAGTACTAAAACCACCATCATCATTACTACTACTACTACCATCAGTACTAAAACCACCATCATCATTAGTACTACTACTACCACCATCATCATTACTACTACTACTACCATCAGTACTAAAACCACCATCATCATTACTACTACTACTACCATCAGTACTAAAACCACCATCATCATTACTACTACTACTACCACCATCATCATTACTACTACTACTACCATCAGTACTAAAACCACCATCATCATTACTACTACTACTACCACCATCATCATTACTACTACTACTACCATCATCATTACTACTACTACCACCATCATCATTACTACTACTACTACCATCAGTACTAAAACCACCATCATCATTACTACTACTACCACCATCATCATTACTACTACCACTACCATCAGTACTAAAACCACCATCATCATTACTACTACTACTACCAACATCATCATTACTACTACTACTACCATCAGTACTAAAACCACCATCATCATTACTACTACCACCATCATCATTACTACTACTACTACCATCATCATCATTACTACTACTACCACCATCATCATTACTACTACTACTACTACCATCAGTACTAAAACCACCATCATCATTACTACTACTACCACCATCATCATTACTACTACTACTACCATCAGTACTAAAACCACCATCATCATTACTACTACCACCATCATCATTACTACTACTACTACCATCATCATCATTACTACTACTACCACCATTATCATTACTACTACTACCACCATCATCTTTACTACTACTACTATCATGAGTACTAAAACCACCATCATCATTACTACTACTACTACCATCAGTACTAAAACCACCATCATCATTACTACTACCACCATCATCATTACTACTACTACTACCATCAGTACTAAAACCACCATCATCATTACTACTACTACCACCATCATCATTACTACTACTACTACCATCAGTACTAAAACCACCATCATCATTACTACTACTACCACCATCATCATTACTACTACTACTACCATCATCATCATTACTACTACTACCACCATCATCATTACTACTACTACTACCATCAGTACTAAAACCACCATCATCATTACTACTACTACCACCATCATCATTACTACTACTACTACCATCAGTACTAAAACCACCATCATCATTACTACTACTACCACCATCATCATTACTACTACTACTACCATCATCATCATTACTACTACTACCACCATCATCATTACTACTACTACTACCATCAGTACTAAAACCACCATCATCATTACTACTACTACCACCATCATCATTACTACTACTACTACCATCAGTACTAAAACCACCATCATCATTACTACTACTACCACCATCATCATTACTACTACCACTACCATCAGTACTAAAACCACCATTATCATTACTACTACTACCACCATCATCATTACTACTACTACTACCATCATCATTAATACTACTACCACCATCATTAAACTGTTACCACTACCATCATCATTACTACTACCACCATCATTAAACTGTTATCACTACCATCATCATTAAACTGTTATCACTACCACCATCATTAAACTGTTATCACTACCATCATCATCATTAAACTGTTATCACTACCACTATCATTAAACTGTTATCTCTACCACCATCATTAAACTGTTATCACTACCACCATCATTAAACTGTTATCACTACCACCATCATTAAACTGTTATCACTACCACCATCATTAAACTGTTATCACTACCATCATCATTAAACTGTCATCACTACTACCACCATCATTAAACTGTTATCACTACCACCATCATTAAACTGTTATATCTACCACCATCATTAAACTGTTATCACTACCACCATCATTAAACTGTTATCACCACCATCATCATTACTACTACCACCATCATTAAACTGTTATCACTACCATCATCATTAAACTGTTATCACTGCCACCATCATTAAACTGTTATCACCACCATCATCATTACTACTACCACCATCATTAAACTGTTATCACTACCATCATCATCAGTAAACTGTTATCACTACCATCATCATTAAACTGTTATCACTACCACCATCATTAAACTGTTATCACTACCATCATCATCATCATTAAACTGTTATCACTACCACTATCATTAAACTGTTATCTCTACCACCATCATTAAACTGTTATCACTACCACCATCATTAAACTGTTATCACTACCACCATCATTAAACTGTTATCACTACCACCATCATTAAACTGTTATCACTACCATCATCATTAAACTGTCATCACTACTACCACCATCATTAAACTGTTATCACTACCACCATCATTAAACTGTTATCTCTACCACCATCATTAAACTGTTATCACTACCACCATCATTAAACTGTTATCACCACCATCATCATTACTACTACCACCATCATTAAACTGTTATCACTACCATCATCATTAAACTGTTATCACTGCCACCATTATTAAACTGTTATCACCACCATCATCATTACTACTACAACCATCATTAAACTGTTATCACTACCATCATCATCAGTAAACTGTTATCACTACCATCATCATTAAACTGTTATCACTGCCACCATCATTAAACTGTTATCACCACCATCATCATTACTACTACCACCATCATTAAACTGTTATCACTACCATCATCATTAAACTGTTTTCACTACCATCATCATTACTACTACCACCATCATTAAACTGTTATCACTACCACCATCATTAAACTGTTATCACCACCATCATTAAACTGTTATCACTACCACCATCATCATTACTACTACTACTACCATCATCATCATTACTACTACTACCACCATCATCATTACTACTACTACTACTACCATCAGTACTAAAACCACCATCATCATTACTACTACTACCACCATCATCATTACTACTACTACTACCATCAGTACTAAAACCACCATCATCATTACTACTACCACCATCATCATTACTACTACTACTACCATCATCATCATTACTACTACTACCACCATTATCATTACTACTACTACCACCATCATCATTACTACTACTACTATCATGAGTACTAAAACCACCATCATCATTACTACTACTACTACCACAATCATCATTACTACTACTACTACCATCAGTACTAAAACCACCATCATCATTACTACTACCACCATCATCATTACTACTACTACTACCATCAGTACTAAAACCACCATCATCATTACTACTACTACCACCATCATCATTACTACTACTACTACCATCAGTACTAAAACCACCATCATCATTACTACTACTACCACCATCATCATTACTACTACTACTACCATCATCATCATTACTACTACTACCACCATCATCATTACTACTACTACTACTACCATCAGTACTAAAACCACCATCATCATTACTACTACTACCACCATCATCATTACTACTACTACTACCATCAGTACTAAAACCACCATCATCATTACTACTACTACCACCATCATCATTACTACTACTACTACCATCATCATCATTACTACTACTACCACCATCATCATTACTACTACTACTACCATCAGTACTAAAACCACCATCATCATTACTACTACTACCACCATCATCATTACTACTACTACTACCATCAGTACTAAAACCACCATCATCATTACTACTACTACCACCATCATCATTACTACTACCACTACCATCAGTACTAAAACCACCATTATCATTACTACTACTACCACCATCATCATTACTACTACTACTACCATCATCATTAATACTACTACCACCATCATTAAACTGTTACCACTACCATCATCATTACTACTACCACCATCATTAAACTGTTATCACTACCATCATCATTAAACTGTTATCACTACCACCATCATTAAACTGTTATCACTACCATCATCATCATTAAACTGTTATCACTACCACTATCATTAAACTGTTATCTCTACCACCATCATTAAACTGTTATCACTACCACCATCATTAAACTGTTATCACTACCACCATCATTAAACTGTTATCACTACCACCATCATTAAACTGTTATCACTACCATCATCATTAAACTGTCATCACTACTACCACCATCATTAAACTGTTATCACTACCACCATCATTAAACTGTTATCTCTACCACCATCATTAAACTGTTATCACTACCACCATCATTAAACTGTTATCACCACCATCATCATTACTACTACCACCATCATTAAACTGTTATCACTACCATCATCATTAAACTGTTATCACTGCCACCATCATTAAACTGTTATCACCACCATCATCATTACTACTACCACCATCATTAAACTGTTATCACTACCATCATCATCAGTAAACTGTTATCACTACCATCATCATTAAACTGTTATCACTACCACCATCATTAAACTGTTATCACTACCATCATCATCATTAAACTGTTATCACTACCACTATCATTAAACTGTTATCTCTACCACCATCATTAAACTGTTATCACTACCACCATCATTAAACTGTTATCACTACCACCATCATTAAACTGTTATCACTACCACCATCATTAAACTGTTATCACTACCATCATCATTAAACTGTCATCACTACTACCACCATCATTAAACTGTTATCACTACCACCATCATTAAACTGTTATCTCTACCACCATCATTAAACTGTTATCACTACCACCATCATTAAACTGTTATCACCACCATCATCATTACTACTACCACCATCATTAAACTGTTATCACTACCATCATCATTAAACTGTTATCACTGCCACCATCATTAAACTGTTATCACCACCATCATCATTACTACTACCACCATCATTAAACTGTTATCACTACCATCATCATCAGTAAACTGTTATCACTACCATCATCATTAAACTGTTATCACTGCCACCATCATTAAACTGTTATCACCACCATCATCATTACTACTACCACCATCATTAAACTGTTATCACTACCATCATCATTAAACTGTTTTCACTACCATCATCATTACTACTACCACCATCATTAAACTGTTATCACTACCACCATCATTAAACTGTTATCACCACCATCATTAAACTGTTATCACTACCACCATCATTACTACTACTACCATCATTAAACTGTCATCACTACTACCACCATCATTAAACTGGTATCACTACCATCATCATTACTACTACTACCACCATCATTAAACTGTTATCACTACCACCATCATTAAACAGTTATCACTACTACCATCATTAAACTGTTATCACTACCACCATCATTAAACTGTTATCACTACCACCATCATTACTACTACCACCATCATTAAACTGTTATCAATACCACCATCATTAAACTGTTATCACTACCACCATCATTAAACTGTTATCACTACCACCATCATTAAACTGTTATCACTACCACCATCATTAAACTGTTATCACTACCATCATCATTAAACTGTCATCACTACTACCACCATCATTAAACTGTTATCACTACCACCATCATTAAACTGTTATCTCTACCACCATCATTAAACTGTTATCACTACCACCATCATTAAACTGTTATCACCACCATCATCATTACTACTACCACCATCATTAAACTGTTATCACTACCATCATCATTAAACTGTTATCACTGCCACCATCATTAAACTGTTATCACCACCATCATCATTACTACTACCACCATCATTAAACTGTTATCACTACCATCATCATCAGTAAACTGTTATCACTACCATCATCATTAAACTGTTATCACTGCCACCATCATTACTACTACCACCATCATTAAACTGTTATCACTACCATCATCATTAAACTGTTTTCACTACCATCATCATTACTACTACCACCATCATTAAACTGTTATCACTACCACCATCATTAAACTGTTATCACCACCATCATTAAACTGTTATCACTACCACCATCATTACTACTACTACCATCATTAAACTGTCATCACTACTACCACCATCATTAAACTGGTATCACTACCATCATCATTACTACTACTACCACCATCATTAAACAGTTATCACTACTACCATCATTAAACTGTTATCACTACCACCATCATTAAACTGTTATCACTACCACCATCATTACTACTACCACCATCATTAAACTGTTATCAATACCACCATCATTAAACTGTTATCACTACCACCATCATTAAACTGTTATCACTACCACCATCATTAAACTGTTATCACCACCATCATCATTACTACTACCACCATCATTAAACTGTTATCACTACCATCATCATTAAACTGTTATCACTGCCACCATCATTAAACTGTTATCACCACCATCATCATTACTACTACCACCATCATTAAACTGTTATCACTACCATCATCATCAGTAAACTGTTATCACTACCATCATCATTAAACTGTTATCACTGCCACCATCATTAAACTGTTATCACCACCATCATCATTTCTACTACCACCATCATTAAACTGTTATCACTACCATCATCATTAAACTGTTTTCACTACCATCATCATTACTACTACCACCATCATTAAACTGTTATCACTACCACCATCATTAAACTGTTATCACCACCATCATTAAACTGTTATCACTACCACCATCATTACTACTACTACCATCATTAAACTGTCATCACTACTACCACCATCATTAAACTGGTATCACTACCATCATCATTACTACTACTACCACCATCATTAAACAGTTATCACTACCACCATCATTAAACTGTTATCACTACCACCATCATTAAACTGTTATCACTACCACCATCATTAAACTGTTATCAATACCACCATCATTAAACTGTCATCACTACTACCACCATCATTAAACTGTTATCACTACCACCATCATTACTACTACTACCACCATCATTAAACAGTTATCACCACCACCATCATTAAACTGTTACCACTACCACCATCATTAAACTGTCATCACTACCACCATCATTAAACTGTTATCACTACCACCATCATTAAACTGTTATCACTACCACCATCATTACTACCACCACCATCATTAAACTGTTATCACTACCATCATCATTAAACTGTTACCACTACCATCATCATTAAACTGTCATCACTACCATCATCATTAAACTGTTATCACTACTACCATCATTAAACTGTTATCACTACCACCATCATTAAACTGTTATCACTACCACCATCATTAAACTGTTATCACTACCACCATCATTAAACTGTTACTCACTACCATCATCATTAAACTGTTATCACTACTACCATCATTAAACTGTTATCACCACCACCACCATCATTAAACTGTTATCACTACCACCATCATTAAACTGTTATCACCACCACCATCATTAAACTGTCATCACTACCACCATCATTAAACTGTTATCACCACCACCATCATTACTACTACTAACATCATTAAACTGTTATCACTACCATCATCATTAAACTGTTATCACCACCATCATCATTAAACTGTTATCACTACCATCATCATTAAACTGTTATCACTACCATCATCATTAAACTGTTATCACCACCATCATCATTAAACTGTTATCACTACCATCATCATTAAACTGTTATCACTACCACCATCATTAAACTGTTATCACTACTACCATCATTAAACTGTTATCACTACCATCATCATTAAACTGTTATCACTACCACCATCATTAAACTGTCATCACTACTACCACCATCATTAAACTGTTATCACTACCATCATCATTAAACTGTTATCACTACCACCATAATTAAACTGTCATCACTACCACCATCATTACTACTACCACCATCATTACTACTACCACCATCATTAAACTGTTATCACCACCACCATCATTACTACTACCACCATCATTAAACTGTTATCACTACCATCATCATTAAACTGTTATCACTACCACCATCATTACTACCACCACCATCATTACTACTACTACCACCATCATTAAACTGTTATCACTACCACCATCATTAAACTGTTATCACTACCACCATCATTACTACTACCACCATCATTACTACTACTACTACCACCATCATTACTACTACCACCATCATTACTACTACCACCATCATTACTACTACTACTACCACCATCATTACTACTACTACTACCACCATCATTACTACTACCACCATCATTACTAATACTACCATCATTACTAATACTACCACCATCATTAAACTGTTATCACTACCATCATCATTAAACTGTTATCACTACCATCATCATTAAACTGTTATCACCACCACCACCATCATTAAACTGTTATCACTACCATCATCATTAAACTGTTATCACTACCATCATCATTACTACTACTATTACCACCATCATTAAACTGTTATCACTACCATCATCATTAAACTGTTATCACTACCATCATCATTAAACTGTTATCACCACCACCACCATCATTAAACTGTTATCACTACCATCATCATTAAACTGTTATCACTACCATCATCATTACTACTACTATTACCACCATCATTAAACTGTTATCACTACCATCATCATTAAACTGTTATCACTACCATCATCATTACTACTACTATTACCACCATTATTAAACTGTTATCACTACCACCATCATTAAACTGTTATCACTACCACCATCATTAAACTGTTATCACTACCACCATCATTAAACTGTTATCACTACCATCATCATTAAACTGTCATCACTACTACCACCATCATTAAACTGTTATCACTACCACCACCACCATTAAACTGTTATCACTACCATCATCATTACTACTACCACCATCATTAAACTGTTATCACTACCACCATCATTAAACTGTCATCACTACTACCACCATCATTAAACTGTTATCACTACCACCATCATTAAACTGTTATCACTACCACCATCATTAAACTGTCATCACTACCACCATCATTACTACTACCACCATCATTAAACTGTCATCACTACCACCATCATTACTACTACCACCATCATTAAACTGTTATCACTACCACCATCATTAAACTGTTATCACTACCACCATCATTACTACTACCATCATCATTAAACTGTTATCACTACCACCATCATTAAACTGTTATCACTACCACCATCATTAAACTGTCATCACTACCACCATCATTACTACTACCACCATCATTAAACTGTCATCACTACCACCATCATTACTACTACCACCATCATTAAACTGTTATCACTACCACCATCATTAAACTGTTATCACTACCATCATCATTAAACTGTTATCACTACCATCATCATCATTAAACTGTTATCACTACCACCATCATCATTAAACTGTTATCACTACCATCATCATTAAACTGTTATCACTACCATCATCATTACTACTACTATTACTACCATCATTAAACTGTTATCACTACCACCATCATTAAACTGTTATCACTACCACCATCATTAAACTGTTATCACTACCACCATCATTAAACTGTTATCACTACCACCATCATTAAACTGTCATCATTACCACCATCATTAAACTGTTATCACTACCACCATCATTACTACTACTATTACCACCATCATTAAACTGTTATCACTACCACCATCATTAAACTGTTATCACTACCACCATCATTAAACTGTTATCACTACCACCATCATTAAACTGTTATCACTACCATCATCATTAAACTGCTCTCACTACCATTTAGGAATTTTTTTTTCTCACATTAAAGGAGAAAGTGCATCTCTGTCTCCACCTCCCCTGTCGTGCAGTGACCACATACACTCTCCTCTTTGAGTAGCCATGTCTTTTTATATCTGCTGGTTTCTATTGACAATTGGTGGTCACTCAGCCTGTACTTGGTAAGGATCTGTCTCTGCTTCGTATCTCTGACAGAGCAGAGATAATCAGCCAATTCATATTCTCTGTTTAGGGCCAGATAGCAATTTAGTCAGCTTTGGAGTTTCGTTTTTCCAATGTTGTAAATATGAGTCCTTTGATTGGTTTATTTTATTTGAATTCTTTCTTTTGAAGCAGTGCTGGTGTCAGCTTGGTTGGTGAGGTCCAACACCAGCTGACTGAGAGGGCTCATTTCTGGGCTCAGCTCCTGGGTTTGAAGTGCTTTAAATTGGAGACTTGAATTTGGACTTGAACTTAGGTTCAGACAAAATGTCAATGATCTTGTCTGTTTTTTCATTATTACTGGAAAGCGGCCCAATTCTGCCCTACATGCATTAGTTGGTGTATTTCTCTGGACTTGTAGAATTCTCTGACAGAATTCTGCATGTAGGGCTTCAATTGGGATGTTTGTCCCACATTTTAAAGTCCAGTTTATTGAGTGGCCCCCAAACCTCACTTCCATAAAGGGCTATTGATAGGATTACACTGTCAAATATTTTGGTCCAAATTCTTATTTGGGATGTTGATTTTGAATAATTTGATTTTCATTGCATACAATACTCTGCAGCCTTTTTCTTTGAGTGCATTCAATGCCATATTAAAGTTTCCTGATGCAGATATGATCAGACCAAGGTATGAGTCATTTTTATTGTATTCAATTATGGTGTTGTTCAAGGTGAATTTATATTTGTGTTTCTGACATCTGCGGTTTTTCTGGAAAATCATGTTTTTTATTTTTTACTGCCAGGGCCCAATTATGGCAATATTTCTCTATTAAGTTTTTGTTGAAGACAGATATTTAACCTCTGTGTCAAATAGTGAGTCCTGGGGCTGCGGAATGGTCCAACATGTCTGCTAATTCATTTATATAAATGTTGAAAAGGTTTGGACTCAAACTGCAGGCTTGTCTCACACCTTGACGTTGCAAAAATAATCATGTTCTTTGGTTTTTGATTTTTATTTCACACTTGTTTTCTCTCTCTCCATCCCTCACGCTATCTCTCTCCTTCCCTCACTCTCTCTCTCCTTCCCTCGCTCTCTCTCTCCTTCCCTCACTCTCTCTCTCCTTCCCTCGCTCTCTCTCTCCTTCCCTCACTCTCTCTCTCTATCCTTCCCTCACTCTCTCTCTCCTTTCTTCCCTTTCTCTCTCTATCCTTCCCTCACTCTCTCTCTCTATCCTTCCCTCACTCTCTCTCTCCTTTCTTCCCTCGCTCTCTCTCTCCTTCCCTCACTCTCTCTCTCTCCTTCTCTCACTCTCTCTCTATCCTTCCCTCACTCTCTCTCTCCTTCCTTCCCTCACTCTCTCTCTCCTTCCTTCCCTCACTCTCTCTCTCCTTCCCTCACTCTCTCTCTCCTTCCTTCCCTCACTCTCTCTCTCCTTCCCTCACTCTCCACTCTCCCTCTCCTTCTGTCAATCTCTCTCCTTCCCTCACTCTCTCACTCTCTCTCCTTCCCTCACTCTCTCTCTCCTTCCTTCTCTCTCTCTGTCTCTCTCTCTCTCTCGGTCTCGCCCTCTCTCTCTCTCTCTCTCTCTCTCTCTCTCTCTCTCTCTCTCTCTCTCTCTCTCTCTCCTTCACTGTCTTTCTTCAACTGGCATGAAAACAATGCAGCTGTCTGTCACACTATGAAAGAAAGAGGAGAAGAAAAGCTGGAGGGGAGGGAAAGATGGAGAGAGAAATGAGAGAGAGAGAGAGAGAAAGGAGAGAGAGAGCGAGAGAGATAGAGGAGACAGAGAGAGAGAGAGATAGAGGAGACAGAGAGAGAGAAAGTAGAGAGAAATGAGAGAGAGAGCGAGAGAGAGAGATAGAGGAGACAGAGAGAGAGAAAGTAGAGAGAGAAAGGAGAGAGAGAGAGAGAGCGAGAGAGAGAGATAGAGGAGACAGAGAGAGAGAAAGTAGAGAGAGAAAGGAGAGAGAGAGAGAGAGCGAGAGAGAGAGATAGAGGAGACAGAGAGAGAGAAAGTAGAGAGAGAAAGGAGAGAGAGAGAGAAAGTAGAGAGAGAAAGGAGAGAGAGAGAAAGGAGAGAGAGAGAGAGATAGAGGAGACAGAGAGAGAGAGAAAGTAGAGAGAGAAAGGAGAGAGAGAGAGCGAGAGAGAGAGATAGAGGAGACAGAGAGAGAGAAAGTAGAGAGAGAAAGGAGAGAGAGAGAGAGAGAGAGAGAGAGACGCTACCCCACATCTTTGATGACCTTTTCTCTCTTCCAGCCCTCACAGAAAATCCACATGAATTTCACATGTGATCTGATGTGAAGTTAATGTGATAACATATGACAATGTGTAAAGCAACATGTGATAACATGACACTACACATGTGAAAACATGTGATCGCATGTGAAGTGTTCCAAAAACAAATTTTCACATGATTTCACATGTAAAAATTCATGTGAATTCACATGAAATTTTTTACATTTACATTTATGTCATTTAACAGACGCTCTTATCCAGAGCGACTTACAAATTGATGCATTCACCTTATGATATCCAGTGGAACAACCTCTTTACAATAGTACATCTATATCTTTTTTTTGGGGGGGGGGGGGGTTAGAAGGATTACTTTATCCTATCCCAGGTATTCCTTAAAGAGGTGGGGTTTCAGGTGTCTCTGGAAGGTGGTGATTGACTCTGCTGTCCTGGCGTCGTGAGGGAGCTTGTTCCACCATTGGGGTGCCAGAGCAGCGAACAGTTTTGACTGGGCTGAGCGGGAACTGTGCTTCCGCAGAGGTAGGGAGGCGAGCAGGCCAGAGGTGGATGAACGCAGTGCCCTTCTTTGGGTGTAGGGACTGATCAGAGCCTGAAGGTACGGAGGTAAAGTTCCCCTCACAGCTCCGTAGGCAAGCACCATGGTCTTGTAGCAGATGCGAGCATCAACTGGAAGCCAGTGGAGTGTGCGGAGGAGCGGGGTGACGTGAGAGAACTTGGGAAGGTTGAACACCAGACGGGCTGCGGCGGTCTGGATGAGTTGTAGGGGTTTGATGGCATAGGCAGGGAGCCCCACCAACAGCGAGTTGCAGTAATCCAGACGGGAGATGACAAGTGCCTGGATTAGGACCTGCGCCGCTTCCTGTGTGAGGCAGGGTCGTACTCTGCGAATGTTGTAGAGCATGAACCTACAGGATCGGGTCACCGCCTTGATGTTAGCGGAGAACGACAGGGTGATGTCCAGGGTCACGCCAAGGCTCTTAGCACTCTGGGAGGAGGACATGATGGAGTTGTCAACCGTGATGGCGAGATCATGTGGTTTTTCTCTAAGGGTGGATCTATATATGTTTTATCTATTTCTATCTCTCCATCTGTCTCTTCCTTATCACTTTAAAAAGGGATGTCTCAAATAATGTCAAGATATATTTTGCAACCTATTTTATGACTGTATAAAGGAGTCTAATAGTAAGTAATAAAAAGTTACCCCTCCCTCCCCCCCTCTCTCTCTCTCTCTCTCCCTCCCTCCCTCCCTCCCTCCCTCCCTCCCTCCCTCCCTCCCTCCCTCCCTCCCTCCCTCCCTCCCTCCCTCCCTCTGACAAAATGCATTGCTCTGCAGTTTGACCTGTAGTTTATTAAACACCATTGGAACAAAACACAACTGCAAATGCCAGCACAATCTATCAACCATATAAATGTCAACACACCAAGCCACAGAATGAAATCAGCTCTTTTCAACCTTTTACTCCATTTACACAGCGGACTAAACTCCATTTACACAGCGGACTAAACGCCATTTACACAACGGACTAAACTCCATTTACACAGCGGAATAAACTCCATTTACACAGCGGACTAAACTCCATTTACACAGCGGACTAAACTCCATTTACACAGCGGACTAAACTCCATTTACACAGCGGACTAAACTCCATTTACACAGCGGACTAAACTCCATTTACACAACGGACTAAACTCCATTTACACAAAGGACTAAACTCCATTTACACAACGGACTAAACTCCATTTACACAAAGGACTAAACTCCATTTACACAGCGGACTAAACTCCATTTACACAACGGACTAAACTCCATTTACACAGCGGACTAAACTCCATTTACACAACGGACTAAACTCCATTTACAGAGCGGACTAAACTCCATTTACACTGTGGACTAAACTCCATTTACACAGTGGACTAAACTCCATTTACACAACGGACTAAACTCCATTTACACAACGGACTAAACTCCATTTACACAACGGACTAAACTCCATTTACACAGCGGACTAAACTCCATTTACACAACGGGCTAAACTCCATTTTACATTTGATTGAACCTCTTGAGTTCCAAGCCTTAGTACAGCCCACAAAAGACAGGCCAATGTTGTTGAATAGGCCACAAACCTTGACAAATTCCTCTACTATGGAAACTCAAAGTGATCAGATAATTACACACTGCTTGTATGGGGCTTTCGCTGTCTGTCTGACTGACGGGACTGTCTGACTGACTCATTGTCTGACTGATCAACTTGAAAGGAGAGATGAGCGGAGAGAGAGGGGTGGAGAGGAAGAGGGGTGGAGAGGAAGAAGGGTGGCTAGAGAAGAGATCTCTCCAGGTTCATTGAAACGTTGGATCCATGCTCCCCTCTCTGTAGCGACCCCCGACCCACAACATTCAAAGGCATGCAGCAGACATCTGGCAGGGTGGATTATGGGTAATTAATCCAGACTAAACGAGTGTGTGTTCATGTGTGTGTTTGTGTGTGTTCTTGCTTGCGTATGTGTGCGTGTGTGTGTCTCTAATTCCTCCATAAGCTCCTCTGCTGTCTACTATCTAACCAACATAATGGTAATTCAAGTTCCAGTGAAGGAAAATCTTAATGCTACAGCATACAATTACATTCTAGACCATTCTGTACTTCCAACTTTGTGGCAACAGTTTGGCGAAGGCCCTTTCCTGTTTCAGCATGACAATGCCCCCATCCACAAAGTGAGGTCCATACAGAAATGGTTTGTCGATATCGGTGTGGAAGAATTTGACTGGCCTGCACAGAGCCCTGATCACAACCCCATCGAACACCTTTGGGATGAATTGGAACACCAATTGTGAGCCAGGTCTAATCGCCCAACATCAGTACCTGACCTCACTAATGCTCTTGTGGCTGAAGGGAAGCAAGCCCCCGCAGCAATGTTCCAGTATCTATAGGAAAGCCTTCCACATCAAGCCTTACATTTACATTACATTTTAGTCATTTAGCAGACGCTCTTATCCAGAGCGACTTACAGTAGTGAATGCATACATTTCATACATTTTTTTTTCCCCGTACTGGTCCCCCGTGGGAATCGAACCCACAACCCTGGCGTTGCAAACACCATGCAAACACCATGCTCTACCAACTGAGGCTTCTCAGAAGAGTGGAGGCTGTTATAGCAGCAAAGGGGTGGACCAACTCCATATTAATGCCCATGATTTTGGAATGAGATGTTTGACGAGCACGTGTCCACATACGTTTGGCCATGTAGTGTAATTTAGAACCACTGTAGAATCCCTGTGAATCAATCAGAACCTCCTTTAGAACCCTTCAGAATCCCATGGGATCCCGAGTCAAATCCTTTGCAGACAACATAAGGTAACAAGGACGGGGGGACTAAGAGGGGGACAGGGAGAGGGGGGGGCTTTGAAGATTAGGGGAGGAGGGAGACCCTCTAAGATGTAAATGATGTCTGTGACATGGTGAAAGTACAATCCATTAACCAAGGAGACAGCAAGGTAAGTTTAGGCCATTTACTCGATTGTGAAGACAATAAACATGACTGCCATGCTGGCAGGGGACTGTGACATTCCACACCTATGGGGCATGTCTATATATAAGGGAAGCGTCTATACATTCTCCTTAACGTGCCCACCTCCGCTATACACAATACAACATTTAGATGACGATTAATAAAATATATATTTTGGAAGAAAAAGACCCCAAACAGAGGAGAGACTCTGGTAATTAAAGGGTTACTAGTTTAGTTAGGGGATGTATAGAGAGGAGACTGGTAATTAAAGGGTTACTAGTTTAGTTAGGGGATGTATAGAGAGGAGACTGGTAATTAAAGGGTTACTAGTTTAGTTAGGGGATGTATAGAGAGGAGACTGGTAATTAAAGGGTTACTAGTTTAGTTAGGGATGTATAGAGAGGAGACTGGTAATTAAAGGGTTACTAGTTTAGTTAGGGATGTATAGAGAGGAGACTGGTAATTAAAGGGTTACTAGTTTAGTTAGGGGATGTATAGAGAGTAGAGACTGGTAATTAAAGGGTTACTAGTTTAGTTAGGGGATGTATAGAGAGTAGAGACTGGTAATTAAAGGGTTACTAGTTTAGTTAGGGGATGTATAGAGAGGAGACTGGTAATTAAAGGGTTACTAGTTTAGTTAGGGATGTATAGAGAGGAGACTGGTAATTAAAGGGTTACTAGTTTAGTTAGGGATGTATAGAGAGGAGACTGGTAATTAAAGGGTTACTAGTTTAGTTAGGGGATGTATAGAGAGTAGAGACTGGTAATTAAAGGGTTACTAGTTTAGTTAGGGGATGTATAGAGAGTAGAGACTGGTAATTAAAGGGTTACTAGTTTAGTTAGGGGATGTATAGAGAGGAGACTGGTAATTAAAGGGTTACTAGTTTAGTTAGGGATGTATAGAGAGTAGAGACTGGTAATTAAAGGGTTACTAGTTTAGTTAGGGGATGTATAGAGAGGAGACCGGTAATTAAAGGGTTACTAGTTTAGTTAGGGGATGTATAGAGAGGAGACTGGTAATTAAAGGGTTACTAGTTTAAAGGGGATGTATAGAGAGGAGACTGGTAATTAAAGGGTTACTAGTTTAGTTAGGGGATGTATAGAGAGGAGACTGGTAATTAAAGGGTTACTAGTTTAGTTAGGGGATGTATAGAATAGAGACTGGTAATTAAAGGGTTACTAGTTTAGTTAGGGATGTATAGAGAGGAGACTGGTAATTAAATGGTTACTAGTTTAGTTAGGGATGTATAGAGAGTAGAGACTGGTAATTAAAGGGTTACTAGTTTAAAGGGGATGTATAGAGAGGAGACTGGTAATTAAAGGGTTACTAGTTTAGTTAGGGGATGTATAGAGTAGAGACTGGTAATTAAAGGGTTACTAGTTTAAAGGGGATGTATAGAGAGTAGAGACTGGTAATTAAAGGGTTACTAGTTTAGTTAGGGGATGTATAGAGAGGAGACTGGTAATTAAAGGGTTACTAGTTTAGTTAGGGATGTATAGAGAGGAGACTGGTAATTAAAGGGTTACTAGTTTAGTTAGGGGATGTATAGAGTAGAGACTGGTAATTAAAGGGTTACTAGTTTAGTTAGGGATGTATAGAGAGGAGACTGGTAATTAAATGGTTACTAGTTTAGTTAGGGATGTATAGAGAGTAGAGACTGGTAATTAAAGGGTTACTAGTTTAAAGGGGATGTATAGAGAGGAGACTGGTAATTAAAGGGTTACTAGTTTAGTTAGGGGATGTATAGAGAGTAGAGACTGGTAATTAAAGGGTTACTAGTTTAGTTAGGGGATGTATAGAGAGTAGAGACTGGTAATTAAAGGGTTACTAGTTTAGTTAGGGATGTATAGAGAGTAGAGACTGGTAATTAAAGGGTTACTCGTTTAGTTAGGGGATGTATAGAGAGGAGACTGGTAATTAAAGGGTTACTAGTTTAAAGGGGATGTATAGAGAGTAGAGACTGGTAATTAAAGGGTTACTAGTTTAGTTAGGGATGTATAGAGAGGAGACTGGTAATTAAAGGGTTACTAGTTTAGTTAGGGATGTATAGAGAGGAGACTGGTAATTAAAGGGTTACTAGTTTAGTTAGGGGATGTATAGAGAGTAGAGACTGGTAATTAAAGGGTTACTAGTTTAGTTAGGGGATGTATAGAGAGTAGAGACTGGTAATTAAAGGGTTACTAGTTTAAAGGGGATGTATAGAGAGTAGAGACTGGTAATTAAAGGGTTACTAGTTTAGTTAGGGGATGTATAGAGAGGAGACTGGTAATTAAAGGGTTACTAGTTTAGTTAGGGGATGTATAGAGAGGAGACTGGTAATTAAAGGGTTACTAGTTTAGTTAGGGATGTATAGAGAGGAGACTGGTAATTAAAGGGTTACTAGTTTAAAGGGCATGTATAGAGAGGAGACTGGTAATTAAAGGGTTACTAGTTTAGTTAGGGGATGTATAGAGAGTAGAGACTGGTAATTAAAGGGTTACTAGTTTAGTTAGGAGATGTATAGAGAGGAGACTGGTAATTAAAGGGTTACTAGTTTAGTTAGGGATGTATAGAGAGTAGAGACTGGTAATTAAAGGGTTACTAGTTTAGTTAGGGGATGTATAGAGAGGAGACTGGTAATTAAAGGGTTACTAGTTTAAAGGGGATGTATAGAGAGGAGACTGGTAATTAAAGGGTTACTAGTTTAGTTAGGGGATGTATAGAGAGGAGACTGGTAATTAAAGGGTTACTAGTTTAGTTAGGGATGTATAGAGAGGAGACTGGTAATTAAAGGGTTACTAGTTTAGTTAGGGGATGTATAGAGAGGAGACTGGTAATTAAAGGGTTACTAGTTTAGTTAGGGATGTATAGAGAGGAGACTGGTAATTAAAGGGTTACTAGTTTAAAGGGGATGTATAGAGAGTAGAGACTGGTAATTAAAGGGTTACTAGTTTAGTTAGGGGATGTATAGAGAGGAGACTGGTAATTAAAGGGTTACTAGTTTAGTTAGGGGATGTATAGAGAGTAGAGACTGGTAATTAAAGGGTTACTAGTTTAGTTAGGGGATGTATAGAGAGGAGACTGGTAATTAAAGGGTTACTAGTTTAGTTAGGGGATGTATAGAGAGTAGAGACTGGTAATTAAAGGGTTACTAGTTTAAAGGGGATGTATAGAGAGTAGAGACTGGTAATTAAAGGGTTACTAGTTTAGTTAGGGGATGTATAGAGAGGAGACTGGTAATTAAAGGGTTACTAGTTTAGTTAGGGATGTATAGAGAGTAGAGACTGGTAATTAAAGGGTTACTAGTTTAGTTAGGGATGTATAGAGAGTAGAGACTGGTAATTAAAGGGTTACTAGTTTAGTTAGGGATGTATAGAGAGGAGACTGGTAATTAAAGGGTTACTAGTTTAGTTAGGGGATGTATAGAGAGGAGACTGGTAATTAAAGGGTTACTAGTTTAGTTAGGGGATGTATAGAGAGGAGACTGGTAATTAAAGGGTTACTAGTTTAGTTAGGGATGTATAGAGAGGAGACTGGTAATTAAAGGGTTACTAGTTTAGTTAGGGATGTATAGAGAGGAGACTGGTAATTAAAGGGTTACTAGTTTAGTTAGGGGATGTATAGAGAGGAGACTGGTAATTAAAGGGTTACTAGTTTAGTTAGGGCATGTATAGAGAGGAGACTGGTAATTAAAGGGTTACTAGTTTAATAGGGGATGTATAGAGAGGAGACTGGTAATTAAAGGGTTACTAGTTTAGTTAGGGGATGTATAGAGAGTAGAGACTGGTAATTAAAGGGTTACTAGTTTAAAGGGGATGTATAGAGAGTAGAGACTGGTAATTAAAGGGTTACTAGTTTAGTTAGGGGATGTATAGAGAGTAGAGACTGGTAATTAAAGGGTTACTAGTTTAGTTAGGGGATGTATAGAGAGGAGACTGGTAATTAAAGGGTTACTAGTTTAGTTAGGGGATGTATAGAGAGTAGAGACTGGTAATTAAAGGGTTACTAGTTTAGTTAGGGGATGTATAGAGAGGAGACTGGTAATTAAATGGTTACTAGTTTAGTTAGGGATGTATAGAGAGGAGACTGGTAATTAAAGGGTTACTAGTTTAGTTAGGGGATGTATAGAGAGGAGACTGGTAATTAAATGGTTACTAGTTTAGTTAGGGATGTATAGAGAGGAGACTGGTAATTAAAGGGTTACTAGTTTAGTTAGGGATGTATAGAGAGGAGACTGGTAATTAAAGGGTTACTAGTTTAGTTAGGGGATGTATAGAGAGTAGAGACTGGTAATTAAAGGGTTACTAGTTTAGTTAGGGGATGTATAGAGAGGAGACTGGTAATTAAAGGGTTACTAGTTTAGAAGGGCATGTATAGAGAGGAGACTGGTAATTAAAGGGTTACTAGTTTAGTTAGGGATGTATAGAGAGTAGAGACTGGTAATTAAAGGGTTACTAGTTTAGTTAGGGGATGTATAGAGAGGAGACTGGTAATTAAAGGGTTACTAGTTTAAAGGGGATGTATAGAGAGGAGACTGGTAATTAAAGGGTTACTAGTTTAGTAAGGGGATGTATAGAGAGGAGACTGGTAATTAAATGGTTACTAGTTTAGTTAGGGATGTATAGAGAGGAGACTGGTAATTAAAGGGTTACTAGTTTAGTTAGGGATGTATAGAGAGGAGACTGGTAATTAAAGGGTTACTAGTTTAGTTAGGGATGTATAGAGAGGAGACTGGTAATTAAAGGGTTACTAGTTTAGTTAGGGCATGTATAGAGAGGAGACTGGTAATTAAAGGGTTACTAGTTTAAAGGGAATGTATAGAGAGGAGACTGGTAATTAAAGGGTTACTAGTTTAGTTAGGGGATGTATAGAGAGTAGAGACTGGTAATTAAAGGGTTACTAGTTTAAAGGGGATGTATAGAGAGGAGACTGGTAATTAAAGGGTTACTAGTTTAGTTAGGGGATGTATAGAGAGTAGAGACTGGTAATTAAAGGGTTACTAGTTTAGTTAGGGATGTATAGAGAGGAGACTGGTAATTAAAGGGTTACTAGTTTAGTTAGGGGATGTATAGAGAGTAGAGACTGGTAATTAAAGGGTTACTAGTTTAGTTAGGGGATGTATAGAGAGTAGAGACTGGTAATTAAAGGGTTACTAGTTTAGTTAGGGATGTATAGAGAGGAGACTGGTAATTAAAGGGTTACTAGTTTAGTTAGGGGATGTATAGAGAGGAGACTGGTAATTAAAGGGTTACTAGTTTAAAGGGGATGTATAGAGAGGAGACTGGTAATTAAAGGGTTACTAGTTTAGTTAGGGGATGTATAGAGAGTAGAGACTGGTAATTAAAGGGTTACTAGTTTAGTTAGGGGATGTATAGAGAGGAGACTGGTAATTAAAGGGTTACTAGTTTAGTTAGGGGATGTATAGAGAGGAGACTGGTAATTAAAGGGTTACTAGTTTAGTTAGGGGATGTATAGAGAGGAGACTGGTAATTAAAGGGTTACTAGTTTAGTTAGGGGATGTATAGAGAGTAGAGACTGGTAATTAAAGGGTTACTAGTTTAGTTAGGGGATGTATAGAGAGGAGACTGGTAATTAAAGGGTTACTAGTTTAGTTAGGGGATGTATAGAGAGGAGACTGGTAATTAAAGGGTTACTAGTTTAGTTAGGGATGTATAGAGAGGAGACTGGTAATTAAAGGGTTACTAGTTTAGTTAGGGATGTATAGAGAGTAGAGACTGGTAATTAAAGGGTTACTAGTTTAGTTAGGGGATGTATAGAGAGGAGACTGGTAATTAAAGGGTTACTAGTTTAGTTAGGGCATGTATAGAGAGGAGACTGGTAATTAAAGGGTTACTAGTTTAGTAAGGGGATGTATAGAGAGGAGACTGGTAATTAAAGGGTTACTAGTTTAGTTAGGGATGTATAGAGAGTAGAGAATGGTAATTAAAGGGTTACTAGTTTAGTTAGGGGATGTATAGAGAGGAGACTGGTAATTAAAGGGTTACTAGTTTAGTTAGGGGATGTATAGAGAGGAGACTGGTAATTAAATGGTTACTAGTTTAGTTAGGGATGTATAGAGAGGAGACTGGTAATTAAAGGGTTACTAGTTTAGTTAGGGATGTATAGAGAGGAGACTGGTAATTAAAGGGTTACTAGTTTAGTTAGGGGATGTATAGAGAGGAGACTGGTAATTAAAGGGTTACTAGTTTAGTTAGGGCATGTATAAAGAGGAGACTGGTAATTAAAGGGTTACTAGTTTAAAGGGAATGTATAGAGAGGAGACTGGTAATTAAAGGGTTACTAGTTTAGTTAGGGGATGTATAGAGAGTAGAGACTGGTAATTAAAGGGTTACTAGTTTAAAGGGGATGTATAGAGAGTAGAGACTGGTAATTAAAGGGTTACTAGTTTAGTTAGGGGATGTATAGAGAGTAGAGACTGGTAATTAAAGGGTTACTAGTTTAGTTAGGGATGTATAGAGAGGAGACTGGTAATTAAAGGGTTACTAGTTTAGTTAGGGGATGTATAGAGAGTAGAGACTGGTAATTAAAGGGTTACTAGTTTAGTTAGGGGATGTATAGAGAGTAGAGACTGGTAATTAAAGGGTTACTAGTTTAGTTAGGGATGTATAGAGAGGAGACTGGTAATTAAAGGGTTACTAGTTTAGTTAGGGGATGTATAGAGAGGAGACTGGTAATTAAAGGGTTACTAGTTTAAAGGGGATGTATAGAGAGGAGACTGGTAATTAAAGGGTTACTAGTTTAGTTAGGGGATGTATATAGAGTAGAGACTGGTAATTAAAGGGTTACTAGTTTAGTTAGGGGATGTATAGAGAGGAGACTGGTAATTAAAGGGTTACTAGTTTAGTTAGGGGATGTATAGAGAGGAGACTGGTAATTAAAGGGTTACTAGTTTAGTTAGGGGATGTATAGAGAGGAGACTGGTAATTAAAGGGTTACTAGTTTAGTTAGGGATGTATAGAGAGTAGAGAATGGTAATTAAAGGGTTACTAGTTTAGTTAGGGATGTATAGAGAGGAGACTGGTAATTAAAGGGTTACTAGTTTAGTTAGGGGATGTATAGAGAGGAGACTGGTAATTAAAGGGTTACTAGTTTAGTTAGGGGATGTATAGAGAGGAGACTGGTAATTAAAGGGTTACTAGTTTAGTTAGGGATGTATAGAGAGTAGAGAATGGTAATTAAAGGGTTACTAGTTTAGTTAGGGATGTATAGAGAGGAGACTGGTAATTAAAGGGTTACTAGTTTAGTTAGGGGATGTATAGAGAGGAGACTGGTAATTAAAGGGTTACTAGTTTAAAGGGGATGTATAGAGAGGAGACTGGTAATTAAAGGGTTACTAGTTTAGTTAGGGATGTATAGAGAGGAGACTGGTAATTAAAGGGTTACTAGTTTAGTTAGGGGATGTATAGAGAGGAGACTGGTAATTAAAGGGTTACTAGTTTAGTTAGGGGATGTATAGAGAGGAGACTGGTAATTAAAGGGTTACTAGTTTAAAGGGGATGTATAGAGAGGAGACTGGTAATTAAAGGGTTACTAGTTTAGTTAGGGGATGTATAGAGAGGAGACTGGTAATTAAAGGGTTACTCGTTTAAAGGGGATGTATAGAGAGGAGACTGGTAATTAAAGGGTTACTAGTTTAAAGGGGATGTATAGAGAGTAGAGACTGGTAATTAAAGGGTTACTAGTTTAAAGGGGATGTATAGAGAGGAGACTGGTAATTAAAGGGTTACTAGTTTAGTTAGGGGATGTATAGAGAGGAGACTGGTAATTAAAGGGTTACTAGTTTAAAGGGGATGTATAGAGAGGAGACTGGTAATTAAAGGGTTACTAGTTTAAAGGGGATGTATAGAGAGGAGACTGGTAATTAAAGGGTTACTAGTTTAAAGGGCATGTATAGAGAGGAGACTGGTAATTAAAGGGTTACTAGTTTAGTTAGGGATGTATAGAGAGTAGAGACTGGTAATTAAAGGGTTACTAGTTTAGTTAGGGGATGTATAGAGAGGAGACTGGTAATTAAAGGGTTACTAGTTTAAAGGGGATGTATAGAGAGGAGACTGGTAATTAAAGGGTTACTAGTTTAAAGGGGATGTATAGAGAGGAGACTGGTAATTAAATGGTTACTAGTTTAGTTAGGGATGTATAGAGAGGAGACTGGTAATTAAAGGGTTACTAGTTTAGTTAGGGGATGTATAGAGAGGAGACTGGTAATTAAATGGTTACTAGTTTAGTTAGGGATGTATAGAGAGGAGACTGGTAATTAAAGGGTTACTAGTTTAGTTAGGGATGTATAGAGAGGAGACTGGTAATTAAAGGGTTACTAGTTTAGTTAGGGGATGTATAGAGAGGAGACTGGTAATTAAAGGGTTACTAGTTTAGTTAGGGCATGTATAAAGAGGAGACTGGTAATTAAAGGGTTACTAGTTTAAAGGGAATGTATAGAGAGGAGACTGGTAATTAAAGGGTTACTAGTTTAGTTAGGGGATGTATAGAGAGTAGAGACTGGTAATTAAAGGGTTACTAGTTTAAAGGGGATGTATAGAGAGTAGAGACTGGTAATTAAAGGGTTACTAGTTTAGTTAGGGGATGTATAGAGAGTAGAGACTGGTAATTAAAGGGTTACTAGTTTAGTTAGGGATGTATAGAGAGGAGACTGGTAATTAAAGGGTTACTAGTTTAGTTAGGGGATGTATAGAGAGTAGAGACTGGTAATTAAAGGGTTACTAGTTTAGTTAGGGGATGTATAGAGAGTAGAGACTGGTAATTAAAGGGTTACTAGTTTAGTTAGGGATGTATAGAGAGGAGACTGGTAATTAAAGGGTTACTAGTTTAGTTAGGGGATGTATAGAGAGGAGACTGGTAATTAAAGGGTTACTAGTTTAAAGGGGATGTATAGAGAGGAGACTGGTAATTAAAGGGTTACTAGTTTAGTTAGGGGATGTATATAGAGTAGAGACTGGTAATTAAAGGGTTACTAGTTTAGTTAGGGGATGTATAGAGAGGAGACTGGTAATTAAAGGGTTACTAGTTTAGTTAGGGGATGTATAGAGAGGAGACTGGTAATTAAAGGGTTACTAGTTTAGTTAGGGGATGTATAGAGAGGAGACTGGTAATTAAAGGGTTACTAGTTTAGTTAGGGATGTATAGAGAGTAGAGACTGGTAATTAAAGGGTTACTAGTTTAGTTAGGGGATGTATAGAGAGGAGACTGGTAATTAAAGGGTTACTAGTTTAGTTAGGGGATGTATAGAGAGGAGACTGGTAATTAAATGGTTACTAGTTTAGTTAGGGATGTATAGAGAGGAGACTGGTAATTAAAGGGTTACTAGTTTAGTTAGGGATGTATAGAGAGGAGACTGGTAATTAAAGGGTTACTAGTTTAGTTAGGGGATGTATAGAGAGGAGACTGGTAATTAAAGGGTTACTAGTTTAGTTAGGGCATGTATAAAGAGGAGACTGGTAATTAAAGGGTTACTAGTTTAAAGGGAATGTATAGAGAGGAGACTGGTAATTAAAGGGTTACTAGTTTAGTTAGGGGATGTATAGAGAGTAGAGACTGGTAATTAAAGGGTTACTAGTTTAAAGGGGATGTATAGAGAGTAGAGACTGGTAATTAAAGGGTTACTAGTTTAGTTAGGGGATGTATAGAGAGTAGAGACTGGTAATTAAAGGGTTACTAGTTTAGTTAGGGATGTATAGAGAGGAGACTGGTAATTAAAGGGTTACTAGTTTAGTTAGGGGATGTATAGAGAGTAGAGACTGGTAATTAAAGGGTTACTAGTTTAGTTAGGGGATGTATAGAGAGTAGAGACTGGTAATTAAAGGGTTACTAGTTTAGTTAGGGATGTATAGAGAGGAGACTGGTAATTAAAGGGTTACTAGTTTAGTTAGGGGATGTATAGAGAGGAGACTGGTAATTAAAGGGTTACTAGTTTAAAGGGGATGTATAGAGAGGAGACTGGTAATTAAAGGGTTACTAGTTTAGTTAGGGGATGTATATAGAGTAGAGACTGGTAATTAAAGGGTTACTAGTTTAGTTAGGGGATGTATAGAGAGGAGACTGGTAATTAAAGGGTTACTAGTTTAGTTAGGGGATGTATAGAGAGGAGACTGGTAATTAAAGGGTTACTAGTTTAGTTAGGGGATGTATAGAGAGGAGACTGGTAATTAAAGGGTTACTAGTTTAGTTAGGGATGTATAGAGAGTAGAGAATGGTAATTAAAGGGTTACTAGTTTAGTTAGGGATGTATAGAGAGGAGACTGGTAATTAAAGGGTTACTAGTTTAGTTAGGGGATGTATAGAGAGGAGACTGGTAATTAAAGGGTTACTAGTTTAGTTAGGGGATGTATAGAGAGGAGACTGGTAATTAAAGGGTTACTAGTTTAGTTAGGGATGTATAGAGAGTAGAGAATGGTAATTAAAGGGTTACTAGTTTAGTTAGGGATGTATAGAGAGGAGACTGGTAATTAAAGGGTTACTAGTTTAGTTAGGGGATGTATAGAGAGGAGACTGGTAATTAAAGGGTTACTAGTTTAAAGGGGATGTATAGAGAGGAGACTGGTAATTAAAGGGTTACTAGTTTAGTTAGGGATGTATAGAGAGGAGACTGGTAATTAAAGGGTTACTAGTTTAGTTAGGGGATGTATAGAGAGGAGACTGGTAATTAAAGGGTTACTAGTTTAGTTAGGGATGTATAGAGAGGAGACTGGTAATTAAAGGGTTACTAGTTTAGTTAGGGGATGTATAGAGAGGAGACTGGTAATTAAAGGGTTACTAGTTTAAAGGGGATGTATAGAGAGTAGAGACTGGTAATTAAAGGGTTACTAGTTTAGTTAGGGGATGTATAGAGAGGAGACTGGTAATTAAAGGGTTACTAGTTTAGTTAGGGGATGTATAGAGAGGAGACTGGTAATTAAAGGGTTACTAGTTTAGTTAGGGGATGTATAGAGAGGAGACTGGTAATTAAAGGGTTACTAGTTTAGTTAGGGGATGTATAGAGAGGAGACTGGTAATTAAAGGGTTACTAGTTTAAAGGGGATGTATAGAGAGGAGAGACTGGTAATTAAAGGGTTACTAGTTTAGTTAGGGGATGTATAGAGAGGAGACTGGTAATTAAAGGGTTACTAGTTTAGTTAGGGATGTATAGAGAGTAGAGACTGGTAATTAAAGGGTTACTAGTTTAGTTAGGGATGTATAGAGAGTAGAGACTGGTAATTAAAGGGTTACTAGTTTAGTTAGGGATGTATAGAGAGTAGAGACTGGTAATTAAAGGGTTACTAGTTTAGTTAGGGGATGTATAGAGAGTAGAGACTGGTAATTAAAGGGTTACTAGTTTAGTTAGGGATGTATAGAGAGTAGAGACTGGTAATTAAAGGGTTACTAGTTTAGTTAGGGATGTATAGAGAGTAGAGACTGGTAATTAAAGGGTTACTAGTTTAAAGGGGATGTATAGAGAGGAGACTGGTAATTAAAGGGTTACTAGTTTAAAGGGGATGTATAGAGAGGAGACTGGTAATTAAAGGGTTACTAGTTTAGTTAGGGGATGTATAGAGAGGAGACTGGTAATTAAAGGGTTACTAGTTTAAAGGGGATGTATAGAGAGGAGACTGGTAATTAAAGGGTTACTAGTTTAGTTAGGGGATGTATAGAGAGGAGACTGGTAATTAAAGGGTTACTAGTTTAAAGGGGATGTATAGAGAGGAGACTGGTAATTAAAGGGTTACTAGTTTAGTTAGGGGATGTATAGAGAGGAGACTGGTAATTAAAGGGTTACTCGTTTAAAGGGGATGTATAGAGAGGAGACTGGTAATTAAAGGGTTACTAGTTTAAAGGGGATGTATAGAGAGTAGAGACTGGTAATTAAAGGGTTACTAGTTTAAAGGGGATGTATAGAGAGGAGACTGGTAATTAAAGGGTTACTAGTTTAGTTAGGGGATGTATAGAGAGGAGACTGGTAATTAAAGGGTTACTAGTTTAAAGGGGATGTATAGAGAGGAGACTGGTAATTAAAGGGTTACTAGTTTAAAGGGGATGTATAGAGAGGAGACTGGTAATTAAAGGGTTACTAGTTTAAAGGGCATGTATAGAGAGGAGACTGGTAATTAAAGGGTTACTAGTTTAGTTAGGGATGTATAGAGAGTAGAGACTGGTAATTAAAGGGTTACTAGTTTAGTTAGGGGATGTATAGAGAGGAGACTGGTAATTAAAGGGTTACTAGTTTAAAGGGGATGTATAGAGAGGAGACTGGTAATTAAAGGGTTACTAGTTTAAAGGGGATGTATAGAGAGGAGACTGGTAATTAAAGGGTTACTAGTTTAAAGGGGATGTATAGAGAGGAGACTGGTAATTAAAGGGTTACTAGTTTAGTTAGGGATGTATAGAGAGGAGACTGGTAATTAAAGGGTTACTAGTTTAGTTAGGGGATGTATAGAGAGGAGACTGGTAATTAAAGGGTTACTAGTTTAGTTAGGGATGTATAGAGAGGAGACTGGTAATTAAAGGGTTACTAGTTTAGTTAGGGGATGTATAGAGAGGAGACTGGTAATTAAAGGGTTACTAGTTTAAAGGGGATGTATAGAGAGGAGACTGGTAATTAAAGCGTTACTAGTTTAGTTAGGGATGTATAGAGAGGAGACTGGTAATTAAAGGGTTACTAGTTTAGTTAGGGGATGTATAGAGAGGAGACTGGTAATTAAAGGGTTACTAGTTTAGTTAGGGGATGTATAGAGAGGAGACTGGTAATTAAAGGGTTACTAGTTTAAAGGGGATGTATAGAGAGGAGAGACTGGTAATTAAAGGGTTACTAGTTTAGTTAGGGGATGTATAGAGAGGAGACTGGTAATTAAAGGGTTACTAGTTTAGTTAGGGATGTATAGAGAGTAGAGACTGGTAATTAAAGGGTTACTAGTTTAGTTAGGGATGTATAGAGAGTAGAGACTGGTAATTAAAGGGTTACTAGTTTAGTTAGGGATGTATAGAGAGTAGAGACTGGTAATTAAAGGGTTACTAGTTTAGTTAGGGGATGTATAGAGAGTAGAGACTGGTAATTAAAGGGTTACTAGTTTAGTTAGGGATGTATAGAGAGTAGAGACTGGTAATTAAAGGGTTACTAGTTTAGTTAGGGATGTATAGAGAGTAGAGACTGGTAATTAAAGGGTTACTAGTTTAAAGGGGATGTATAGAGAGGAGACTGGTAATTAAAGGGTTACTAGTTTAAAGGGGATGTATAGAGAGGAGACTGGTAATTAAAGGGTTACTAGTTTAGTTAGGGGATGTATAGAGAGGAGACTGGTAATTAAAGGGTTACTAGTTTAAAGGGGATGTATAGAGAGGAGACTGGTAATTAAAGGGTTACTAGTTTAGTTAGGGGATGTATAGAGAGGAGACTGGTAATTAAAGGGTTACTAGTTTAAAGGGGATGTATAGAGAGGAGACTGGTAATTAAAGGGTTACTAGTTTAGTTAGGGGATGTATAGAGAGGAGACTGGTAATTAAAGGGTTACTCGTTTAAAGGGGATGTATAGAGAGGAGACTGGTAATTAAAGGGTTACTAGTTTAAAGGGGATGTATAGAGAGTAGAGACTGGTAATTAAAGGGTTACTAGTTTAAAGGGGATGTATAGAGAGGAGACTGGTAATTAAAGGGTTACTAGTTTAGTTAGGGGATGTATAGAGAGGAGACTGGTAATTAAAGGGTTACTAGTTTAAAGGGGATGTATAGAGAGGAGACTGGTAATTAAAGGGTTACTAGTTTAAAGGGGATGTATAGAGAGGAGACTGGTAATTAAAGGGTTACTAGTTTAAAGGGCATGTATAGAGAGGAGACTGGTAATTAAAGGGTTACTAGTTTAGTTAGGGATGTATAGAGAGTAGAGACTGGTAATTAAAGGGTTACTAGTTTAGTTAGGGGATGTATAGAGAGGAGACTGGTAATTAAAGGGTTACTAGTTTAAAGGGGATGTATAGAGAGGAGACTGGTAATTAAAGGGTTACTAGTTTAAAGGGGATGTATAGAGAGGAGACTGGTAATTAAAGGGTTACTAGTTTAAAGGGGATGTATAGAGAGGAGACTGGTAATTAAAGGGTTACTAGTTTAAAGGGCATGTATAGAGAGGAGACTGGTAATTAAAGGGTTACTAGTTTAGTTAGGGATGTATAGAGAGTAGAGACTGGTAATTAAAGGGTTACTAGTTTAGTTAGGGGATGTATAGAGAGTAGAGACTGGTAATTAAAGGGTTACTAGTTTAGTTAGGGGATGTATAGAGAGGAGACTGGTAATTAAAGGGTTACTAGTTTAAAGGGCATGTATAGAGAGGAGACTGGTAATTAAAGGGTTACTAGTTTAGTTAGGGATGTATAGAGAGGAGACTGGTAATTAAAGGGTTACTAGTTTAAAGGGGATGTATAGAGAGGAGACTGGTAATTAAAGGGTTACTAGTTTAGTTAGGGGATGTATAGAGAGGAGACTGGTAATTAAAGGGTTACTAGTTTAGTTAGGGGATGTATAGAGAGTAGAGACTGGTAATTAAAGGGTTACTAGTTTAAAGGGGATGTATAGAGAGGAGACTGGTAATTAAAGGGTTACTAGTTTAAAGGGGATGTATAGAGAGGAGACTGGTAATTAAAGGGTTACTAGTTTAAAGGGGATGTATAGAGAGGATACTGGTAATTAAAGGGTTACTAGTTTAAAGGGGATGTATAGAGAGGAGACTGGTAATTAAAGGGTTACTAGTTTAAAGGGCATGTATAGAGAGGAGACTGGTAATTAAAGGGTTACTAGTTTAGTTAGGGATGTATAGAGAGTAGAGACTGGTAATTAAAGGGTTACTAGTTTAGTTAGGGGATGTATAGAGAGGAGACTGGTAATTAAAGGGTTACTAGTTTAAAGGGCATGTATAGAGAGGAGACTGGTAATTAAAGGGTTACTAGTTTAGTTAGGGATGTATAGAGAGGAGACTGGTAATTAAAGGGTTACTAGTTTAGTTAGGGATGTATAGAGAGGAGACTGGTAATTAAAGGGTTACTAGTTTAAAGGGGATGTATAGAGAGGAGACTGGTAATTAAAGGGTTACTAGTTTAGTTAGGGGATGTATAGAGAGGAGACTGGTAATTAAAGGGTTACTAGTTTAGTTAGGGGATGTATAGAGAGTAGAGACTGGTAATTAAAGGGTTACTAGTTTAAAGGGGATGTATAGAGAGGAGACTGGTAATTAAAGGGTTACTAGTTTAGTTAGGGGATGTATAGAGAGGAGACTGGTAATTAAAGGGTTACTAGTTTAGTTAGGGGATGTATAGAGAGGAGACTGGTAATTAAAGGGTTACTAGTTTAAAGGGGATGTATAGAGAGGAGACTGGTAATTAAAGGGTTACTAGTTTAAAGGGGATGTATAGAGAGGGGACACACCAACAGTCTGGACAGCAGGGGACCATTATTACATACCACCTGCTACTGTGCTTCAGGTATCTCACAGACAGGCAGGGACACACACAATAATACAGCAAATAAGCTATATCTGGGGATAACTCTCACTCTCCACACACACACACACACACACACACACACACACACACACACACACACACACACACACACACACACACACACACACACACACACACACACACACACACACACACACACACACACATACACACACACTCACACACTCCTCAGGCTGTGTGTGTATTCCGATACAGTCACTCTCACAAACTCTTCCTGACGGTGAACATATTTTAAACCCACGGAGTTGTTACTAATGGACACGGCCTTGACAGAACTTAAGAACTAAATAACAACGGAACTTTAGAACTCTTAAGAACGTTAGAACGTCGGAAGAGTCACAGGGACAAAGCTGTTATTAAGACACACACCTTAGATGTTTTCAGGGATAAATTCTGTGAGCTACAGCTGGCCACACACAGTCTGTCATTCTAACTTAGCCTATTTCTCAGTCAAAACATGGCATGTGTCCCGAATGGTACCCTATTCTCTATGTAGTGCACTACTTTATAGGTAATAGGGTGCCATTTGGGACATAGTAATGAACAATGCATGGCACAGTTCATGCAGCAAAGAAAGGCCCAATCAGTGTGTCCAAATGGTCCCACGCATCAACAACAGCAGTTCTGAGAAGACCTGTATAGAAGGTTCACCTTGCAGAGAGAAAGAGAGAGAACGAGAGAGAGGGAGAGAGAGAGGGGGGGGGGGGGGGGAGAGAGAGGTTGTTGCTAAGGTGCGCGCTACTTGGCTCCACCTACCTGTGTGCTTCTAAGCAGTGAACCAGACAACAGCTGGCCAGAAGAGAGGGAAGAGAAGGAGGTAGAGAGAGAGAGGCATGTCTCTGTCTATCCAATGTCAGAATGGAGGGAAGAGGGGAATGGAGGAGAAGTGGATGCTGAATTTGGGGGCTTAGAAGAAGGACAGAGGGAGGGGAAGAGAATTTGGGGGCTAAGACTAAAGAGAGAGGGAGGGGAGTGAGGGGAGAGGAGGGAGGATAGGAGAGGAGGGGGGATAGGAGAGGAGGGGGGATAGGAGAGGAGGGTAGAGTCTCTACTCTGGGTCTCTAACTGAAACCAGACTTGTAGTAATCCCCCAGGGACACAGTTTGAAGGAGAGGAACACCTGCTGTCTTCATCCTCTCTCTCTCTTCCCCCCTCTCTCTCTCTTCTCTCTCTGTCTGGGGGAACAAGAGAAGGAGGGGAGAAGGGGGAGGAGGGGAGAAGAGAGGCGGGAGGCAGACGGAGGAAAGGAGAAGAGAGGGGAGGCACAAAAGAGACCCTTCAAATCTCCCTGAACTCCAAGTTCTTAAAGAATCTGAGAGGTAGGACCAGCCCAGTACAACAGCAGAACATAAACACATAACAGAGATGGTTTGGTTATTCATGCTCCCATGATGACCTATAGACTTACACTAGATTCCCAAGCTAATGCCTTGACTTTAGCTCAGTGGGATAGCACAGTGGCACACATGGAGGAGACCCGAATTTGAAAACGAGTGGCTCACACACACACACACACACACACACACACACACACACACACACACACACACTCACAGTCACAGTCACACACACTCACACACACACACACATACACACACACACACACACACACCACGCTCTACAGCAGAAACTAGTCCTTGAGACTTTGGTTCTTTGTTGTTCCTCTGCAGTCAAAACAGAAGAGGCAAAACAATGCTTTTATCTAAAGAGGCAATTTATTATGTTGCTATGGAGACTACTAAGTTAATTTGTCTATTCTCAGTATGCTGTGTGTGTGTGTGTGTGTGTGTGTGTGTGTGTGTGTGTGTGTGTGTGTGTGTGTGTGTGTGTGTGTGTGTGTGTGTGTGTGTGTGTGTGTGTGTGTGTGTGTGTGTGTGTGTGTGTGTGTGTGTGTGTGTGAGTGCGTGCGTGCGTGTGCGTGTGACTGTGACTGTGAGTGTGACTGTGTGTGTGTGTGAGTATGACTGTGAGTGTAACTGTGAGTGTGTGTGTGTAAACAGTTAACAGGGTCTGGTTAGGTAGTCTCACTCTTTGCATTAACGACATTAACTAATGTCAATCAGGGAAAAACAACAGATTAACAAACATCTACTCTGACAAAAAGAAACAGATGAGAGTCACAGGAAAGGAAGAATGAAGGGATGACGGAAGAGAAAGAGAGAGACATTTAACGGGGCGTTATATTGGCAGCCACAGCAGGGGGATGGAAAGAGAGAGAGAATGAGGGAGGGAGAGAGAGAGGAGCGGGAAGAGAAGAGAGGGGGTAGAGAGAGAGAGAGAGAGAGAGGGTGGGAAGAGAAGAGAGGGGGGTAGAAAGAGAGAGAGAAGTGGGAGGAGAAGAGAGGGGGTAGAAAGAGAGAGAGAAGTGGGAGGAGAAGAGAGGGGGTAGAGAGAGAGAGAGAGAGAGGGTGGGAAGAGAAGAGAGGGGGTAGAGAGAGAGAGAAGTGGGAGGAGAAGAGAGGGGGTAGAGAGAGAGAGAGAGGGTGGGAAGAGAAGAGAGGGGGGTAGAAAGAGAGAGAGAGGTGGGAGGAGAAGAGAGGGGGTAGAGAGAGAGAGAGAGAGAGGGTGGGAAGAGAAGAGAGGGGGGTAGAAAGAGAGAGAGAAGTGGGAGGAGAAGAGAGGGGGTAGAAAGAGAGAGAGAGGTGGGAGGAGAAGAGAGGGGGTAGAGAGAGAGAGAGAGAGAGGGTGGGAAGAGAAGAGAGGGGGTAGAGAGAGAGAGAAGTGGGAGGAGAAGAGAGGGGGTAGAGAGAGAGAGAGAGGGTGGGAAGAGAAGAGAGGGGGGTAGAAAGAGAGAGAGAGGTGGGAGGAGAAGAGAGGGGGTAGAGAGAGAGAGAGAGAGAGAGGGTGGGAAGAGAAGAGAGGGGGGTAGAAAGAGAGAGAGAGGTGGGAGGAGAAGAGAGGGGGTAGAGAGAGAGAGAGAGAGAGGGTGGGAAGAGAAGAGAGGGGGGTAGAAAGAGAGAGAGAAGTGGGAGGAGAAGAGAGGGGGTAGAAAGAGAGAGAGAAGTGGGAGGAGAAGAGAGGGGGGTAGAAAGAGAGAGAGAGGTGGGAGGAGAAGAGAGGGGGTAGAGAGAGAGAGAGAGAGAGGGCGGGAAGAGAAGAGAGGGGGGTAGAAAGAGAGAGAGAGGTGGGAGGAGAAGAGAGGGGGTAGAGAGAGAGAGAGAGAGGGCGGGAAGAGAAGAGAGGGGGTGGAAAGAGAGAGAGAGGTGGGAGGAGAAGAGAGGGGGTAGAGAGAGAGAGAGAGAGAGGGTGGGAAGAGAAGAGAGGGGGGTAGAAAGAGAGAGAGAGGTGGGAGGAGAAGAGAGGGGGTAGAGAGAGAGAGAGAGAGGGTGGGAGGAGAAGAGAGGGGGTAGAGAGAGAGAGAGAAGTGAGAGGAGAAGAGAGGGGGTAGAGAGAGAGAGAGAAGTGGGAGGAGAAGAGAGGGGGTAGAGAGAGAGAGAGAGAGGGTGGGAGAGAGAGAGGTGACATGAGAACCAGTCAGGACTACAGCGTTAGTGTTTAGTAGCAGGGCCAAATACCAGACGTACTCTATAAACCAATCTGCTGCCAGCTGTGCCCACCACCAACCCCCATCCCATACATCATGGAGGGGGACAAGTTTACTTACTCAGAAAAACACTCAGAAAGGAGGAGAGGGGTACACTATCTGAAATTTTTTCCCCCCAAAAGCGTTCTTCTGCTGTCTCCATAGGAGAACCCTTTTTAGTTCAACATACAGCAGAACCCTTTTGGGTTCCATGTAGAACCCTCTGTGGAAAGGGTTCAACATGGAACCCAAAAGTGTTCTACCTGGAACCAAAAAGGGTTCTTCAAAGGGTTCTTCTATGGGGACAGCAGAAGTACCCTTTTAGGTTCTAGAGTACCTTTTTGAGTTAAATTGATCATTAAAGAATTTTGGCAATGAGGCCCTTTATCTATTTCCCCAGAGTCAGATGAACACGTGGAAACACTCACAGTCACACTCACAGTTATACTCACACTCACAGTCACACTCACAGTTATACTCACAGTCACACTCACAGTTATACTCACACTCACACACACACTCAGTCACACTCACAGTTACACTCACAGTTATACTCATACTCACACTCACACACACACTCAGTCACACTCACAGTCACACTCACAGTTATACTCATACTCACACTCACACACACACTCAGTCACACTCACAGTCGCACTCACAGTTATACTCATACTCACACTCACACACACACTCAGTCACACTCACAGTTACACTCAGTTATACTCATACTCACACACACACTCAGTCACACTCACAGTCACACACACACACACTCACTCACTCACACACACACTCACAGTCACACTCACAGTCACAGTCAGTCACACACAATTACAGTTACACACACTCACAGTCACACACACTCACAGTTACACTCACACTCACACTCGCTCTCTCTCCACACACACACACACACACACACACACACACACACACACACACACACACACACACACACACACACACACACACACACACACACACACACACACACACACACACTAGCTGATGAAGAGGTGAGGCAGGTGTGTTTCAGGTTCTTTAAATGACAATTCCTTCACAGATAGAAAAGCCAGAGAATGAAACTACAGAGTGTCTGAATGTATCAGTAGTCTGTGTGTCTAGCTGGTAGAGTAGAGACCTGAAGTGGCACGTTGTTAAATGACATCTATTACACAGGCAAATGCCACAGCAGTGCATCCCCAAGTGATACACTATTCCCCATAGAGCTCTGGTATAAAGTAGTGCACTATGTAGGGGATAGGGTCCCATAGAGCTCTGGTATAAAGTAGTGCACTATGTAGGGGATAGGGTCCCATAGAGCTCTGGTATAAAGTAGTGCACTATGTAGGGGATAGGGTCCCATAGAGCTCTGGTATAAAGTAGTGCACTATGTAGGAAATAGGGTCCCATAGAGCTCTGGTATAAAGTAGTGCACTATGTAGGGAATAGGATGCTATTTGAACAACTGGGCCAGAACAACAGTTTTGAACACCTCAAAATAGTATTCTCCCCAGTCTCAGTATGTCTGTCTATCTCCATCTAGTTTAATTTGATCCCTCTCTCCCTCCATTCCTCTCTCCCTCTCTCTCCTTCCATCCCTTTCTCCTTCCATCTCTCCCCTCCCTGCTCCCTCCCTCCTTCCTTCCCTCCTCCCATCCCCCTCACCTAACAGTGTTCTCTACATTAGTGTATCACATGGAGTGGCCCACTGTGAGGTGGAGACACCAGATTACTGTCATTTCCCCTCCTCCCTCCCTCCTTCCATCCATCTTTCTGTTCCACCCTCCCTACTTTCCTCTGCTTGCATGCTGTTCAGCCACTTCTATCTGCCATCCTCAATGCCAATCTTTCCCCCTCTCTTCATACATACATTGATAATTAGTGGGTATCGGCCTAATTCTGCTCTGTATGCATTATTTGGTGTTCTACGTTGTACACGGAGGATATTTTTGCAGAATTCTGCTTGCAGAGTCTCAATCGGGTCTTTGTCCCATTTTGTGAATTCTTGGTTGGTGAGCGGACCCCAGACCTCACAACCATAAAGAGGGTTCTATAACTGAATCTATAACTGAAGTATTTTTAGCCAGATCTTAATTGGTTTGTCAAATTTCATGTTCCTTTTGATGGCATAAAAGGCCCTTCTTGCCTTGTCTCTCAGATCGTTGACAGCTTTGTGGAAGTTACCTGTGGCGCTGATGTTTAGGACCAAGGTATGTATAGTTTTTTGTGTGCTTTAGGGCAACGGTGTCTAGATGGAATTTGTATTTGTGGTCCTGGCGACTGGACCTTTTTTGGAACACCATTATTTTTGTCTTAAAGAGTTTTACTGTCAGGGCCCAGGTCTGACAGAATCTGTGCAGAATATCTAGGTGCTGCTGTAGGCCCTCCTTGGTTGGGGACAGAAGCACCAGATCATCAGCAAACAGTAGACATTTGATTTCAGATTCTAGTAGGGTGAGGCCTGGTGCTGCAGACTTTTTTAGTGCCCTCGTCAATTCGTTGATATATATGTTGAAGAGGGTGGGGCTTAAGCTGCATCCCTGTCTCACCCCCTGGCCCTGTGGCCCTTTTCGCCAATTTGAACCACTCACTTGTTGTACATCTCTCTCCATATATATTTCCTAATGTTTCACTCAGTCTCTCCTCTCTCCATATAACCCATTTTTGTAACGGCTGTCTTCGTGAAGAGAGGACCAAGGCGCAGCGGGTTGCGTGCTCATCATTATACACTGTTCAAAGAAATAAAGGGAACACTTAAACAACACAATGTAACTCCAAGTCAATCACACTTCTGTGAAATCAAACTGTCCACTTAGGAAGCAACACTGATTGACAATAAATGTCACATGCTGTTGTGCAAATGGAATAGACAACAGGTGGAAATTATAGGCAATTAGCAAGACACCCCCAATAAAGGAGTGGTTCTGCAGTGGTGACCACAGACCACTTCTCAGTTCCTATGCTTCCTGGCTGATGTTTTGGTCACTTTTGAATGCTGGCAGTGCTTTCACTCTAGTGGTAGCATGAGACAGAGTCTACAACCCACACAAGTGGCTCAGGTAGTGCAGCTCATCCAGGATGGCACATCAATGCGAGCTGTGGCAAGAAGGTTTGCTGTGTCTGTCAGCGTAGTGTCCAGAGCATGGAGGCTCTACCAGGAGACATGCCAGTACATCAGGAGACGTGGAGGAGGCCGTAGGAGGGCAACAACCCAGCAGCAGGACCGCTACCTAAGCCTTTGTGCAAGTAGGAGCAGGAGGAGCACTGCCAGATCCCTGCAAAATGACCTCCAGCAGGCCACAAATTTGCATGTGTCTGCTCAAACGGTCAGAAACAGACTCCATGAAGGTGGTATGAGGGCCCGACGTCCACAGGTGGGGGTTGTGCTTACAGCCCAACACCGTGCAGGACGTTTGGCATTTGCCAGAGAACACCAAGATTGTCAAATTCGCCACTGGCGCCCTGTGCTCTTCACAGATGAAGCAGGTTCACACTGAGCACGTGACAGACGTGACAGAGTCTGGAGACGCCGTGGAGAACGTTCTGCTGCCTGCAACATCCTCCAGCATGACCGGTTTGGCGGTGGTTCAGTCATGGTGTGGGGTGGCATTTCTTTGGGGGGCCGCACAGCCCTCCATGTGCTCGCCAGAGGTAGCCTGACTGCCATTAGGTTCCGAGATGAGATCCTCAGACCCCTTGTGAGACCATATGCTGGTGCGGTTGGCCCTGGGTTCCTCCTAATGCAAGACAATGCTAGACCTCATGTGGCTGGAGTGTGTCAGCAGTTCCTGCAAGAGGAAGGCATTGATGCTATGGACTGGCCCGCCTGTTCCCCAGACCTGAATCCAATTGAGCACATCTAGGACATCATGTCTCGCTCCATCCACCAACGCCACGTTGCACCACAGACTGTCCAGGAGTTGGCGGATGCTTTAGTCCAGGTCTGGGAGGAGATCCCTCAGGAGAACATCCGCCACCTCATCAGGAGCATGCCCAGGCGTTGTAGGGAGGTCATACAGGCACGTGGAGGCCACACACACTACTGAGCCTCATTTTGACTTGTTTTAAGGACATTACATCAAAGTTGGATCAGCCTGTAGTGTGGTTTTCCACTTTAATTTTGAGTGTGACTCCAAATCCAGACCTCCATGCGTTGATAAATTGGATTTCCATTGATTATTTTTGTGTGATTTTGTTGTCAGCACATTCAACTATATAAAGAAAAAAGTATTTAATAAGATTATTTCATTCATTCAGATCTAGGATGTGTTATTTTAGTGTTCCCTTTATTTTTTTGAGCAGTATATTTATTTTAAATAAAGACTGGAAACACGGAAAAATAATGAAACGACGACAGGAAACAGTTTATCAGGCTATACACATAACAGCAGTGCTGAAGACAACTACCCACCATTAACAAACAAAACACATCCCTATATATAGGACTCTCAATCAAAGGCAACTACAAACACCTGCCTTCAATTGAGAGTCCAACACCCAATTCCTAACATAGAAAATACTAAACTAGAAAGAACATAGAAATACAAAAACATAGAACATAACCCAAAACCCAGAAATAATAAATCAAACACCCTTCTAAATAAACCACCACCACATAAAACAAATACCCTCTGCCACGTCCTGACCAAACTACAATAACAAATAACCCCTATACTGGTCAGGACATGACAATTTTGCCATCTTTCCTCTCCATTCCACTCAATGTTTTTCTACCATATCTCTTTCCCTATTCCTTTTCATTCCTTCTCTCCTTGCCCCTGCATCCCATCTCTCTTCTTTCTATGCTCCCCTTCTCTCTCCTTCCTCTCTCTCTCCCTCAAACTCCCTCTCCCTCCCTCTCGCACCCCTTCCTCTCTCTCTCTCTCTCCTCCACTTTCTCTCTCTCTCTCTGTCTCTCTCTCTCCCTCTTTCTCCAGCCTGTGGGGAGTGTTAGTGATAGGGAACTGTTCCACTGATAGCTGTCTAAGCCACAGTCAACTCTCTTTCATTATCCCTCACTCTGTAAACACTCATTATCCATTGCTCTGTAAACACTCATTATCCCTCACTCTGTAAACACTCTCTTTCATTATCCCTCGCTCTGTAAACACTCTCTTTCATTATCCCTCGCTCTGTAAACACTCATTATCCCTCACTCTGAAAACACTCTCTTTCATTATCCCTCACTCTGTAAACACTTTCATTATCCCTCACTCTGTAAACACGCATTATCCATTGCTCTGTAAACACTCATTATCACTCACTCTGTAAACACTCTCTTTCATTATCCCTCACTCTGTAAACACTCATTATCCATTGCTCTGTAAACACTCATTATCCCTCACTCTGTAAACACTCTCTTTCATTATCCCTCACTCTGTAAACACTCATTATCCCTCACTCTGTAAAACACTCTGTTTCATTATCTCTCGCTCTGTAAACACTCATTATCCATTTCTCGGTAAACACTTATTATCCGTCACTCTGTAAACACTCTCTTTCATTATCGGAGATCATCCGTTCACCTACTCTGCATCTCACAAAGACACGGCAGTTGGAACCAAAAATCTCTAACTTGGCGTCATCAGACCAAAGGACAGATTTCCACCGGTCTAATGTCCATTGCTCGTGTTTCTTGGCCCAAGCAAGTTTCTTCTTATTATTGGTGTCCTTTAGTAGTGGTTTCTTTGCAGCAATTCGACCATGAAGACCTGATTGACGCAGTCTCCTCTGAACAGTTAATGTTGAGATGTGTTTGTTACTTGAACTCTGTGAAGCATTTTTTAGGGCTGCAATCTCAGGTGCAGTTAACTCTAATGAATTTATCCTCTGCAACAGAGGTAACTCTGGGTCTTCCTTTCCTGTGGCGGTCCTCATTAGAGCCAGTTTCATCATAACGCTTGATGGTTTTTGCGACTGCACATTCCAAGTCCGGATTGACTGACCTTCATGTCTTAAGGTAATGATGACTGCTGTTTCTCTTTGCTTATTTGAGCTGTTCTTGTCATAATATGGACTTGTTATTTTACCAAATAGGGCTATCTTCTGTATACCCCTACCTTGTTACAACACAACTGATTGGCTCAAGGAAAGAAATTCCACAAATTAACTTTTAACAAGGCACACCTGTTAATTGAAATGCATTCCAAGTGACTACCTCATAAATCTGGTTGATTTGTTTAACTGTTTAATTTGTTTAACATTTTTTTGGTTACTACATGATTCCATATGTGTTAATTCATAGTTTGGATGTCTTCACAATTATTCTACAATGTGGAAAATAGTAAAAAATTAAGAAAAATCCTGGAATGAGTAGGTGTGTCCAAACCTTTGACTGGTACTGTATATAAACATACATACTCATGAGGCTCCCGAGTGACGCAGCGGTCTAAGACACTGCTTTTTAATGCGTCACTACAGACCCTGGTTCATTTCCAGGCTGTATCACAACCGGCCGTGATTGGGAGTCCCATAGGGCGGCGCACAGTTGTCCCAGTGTCGTCCGGGTTTGGCCGGTGTAGGCCGTCATTGTAAATAAGAACTTGTTCTTAACCGACTTGCCTGGTTAAATAATAATAAACCCATGCTTGCATAACCACATCCTCTTTCGGCTCTCTCTCCTAATAGTGTTCCAAAACCTCAGCCATTACTGGGCATTACCAATACCAATACCAATACAATACCAATACCATTACCAATACCAATACCATTACCAATACTGTTACCATTACCATTACCATTACCAATACCATTACCATTACCAATACCAATACCATTACCAATACTGTTACCATTACCAATACTGTTACCATTACCATTACCATTACCAATACCAATAAAATTACCATTACCAATACTGTTACCATTACCATTACCAATACCATTACCAATACCAATACCATTACCATTACCATTACCAATACCATTACCAATACCAATACCAATACCATTACCAATAGCATTACCATTACCAATACAATACCATTACCAATACAATTACCATTACCATTACCAATACCAATACCATTAACAATACCATTACCATTACCAATAACATTACCATTACCATTACCATTACAATACCATTACCATTACCATTACCAATAACATTACCATTACCAATACAATACCAATACCATTACCATTACCAATAACATTACCATTACCAATACAATACCATTACCATTACAATACCATTACCATTACCAATACAATACCAATACCATTACCATTACCAATACCAATACCATTTCCAATACCATTACCAAGACCATTACCAATACCATTACCATTACCAATACCAATACAATACCAATACCATTACCATTACCAATAACATTACCATTACCAATACAATACCATTACCAATACCATTACCATTACCAATAACATTACCATTACCAATACAATACCATTACCATTACCATTTCCAATACCAACAACATTACCATTACCAATACAATACCATTACCATTACCAAATACCATTACCATTACCATTTCCAATACCATTACCAATACCAATACCATTACCATTACCAATACCATTACCAATACCATTTGCCATTACCAATACCATTACCATTTGCCATTACCAATACCAATACCATTTGCCATTAACAATACCAATACCATTACCATTAGCAATTGCCATTACCAATACCATTACCAATACCAATACCATTACCATTACCATTACCAATACTGTTACCATTACCAATACTGTTACCATTACTATTACCATTACCAATACCATTACCAATACCATTACCATTACCCATCCCACAGCAGATAAGATTTCAACACACACACACACACACACTCTCCTCCCCCTCTCCCTGTCTGTCTTCCTCTCCTCCCCATCTCTCTGTCTGTCTTCCTCTCCTCCCCCTCTCCCTGTCTGTCTTCCTCTCCTCCCCATCTCTCTGTCTGTCTTCCTCTCCTCCCCCTCTCCCTGTCTGTCTTCCTCTCCTCCCCCTCTCCCTGTCTGTCTTCCTCTCCTCCCCCTCTCCCTGTCTGTCTTCCTCTCCTCCCCCTTTCCCTGTCTGTCTTCCTCTCCTCCCCCTTTCCCTGTCTGTCTTCCTCTCCTCCCCCTTTCCCTGTCTGTCTTCCCCCCCTCTCCCTGTCTGTCTTCCCCCCCTCTCCCTGTCTGTCTTTCTCACTGAATGGGTGAGGGATCCTTCTCTTCCCCTCCTTCCCTCCCCCATCTCTCCAATCTCTCCTTCCCTCCCCCATCTCTCCTTCCCTCCCCATCTATCCGTCCCTCCCCCATCTCTCTTTCACTCTGCCCATCTCCCTCTCTTTTTTCCATTAGGTCAAGAACTAACACTTAACCTAACCTAACCGACTGTAAATACCTCTTTATTCTATGCCATACTCACTTCATGGAGCCTATGGAGTAGTAAACAAATGTTTTATGTACTGTACTCTACTGCCACCCAGTGGACACACTGAGAATTGCAAACATGCTCAACACATTCATAGACATTAGACAACATAAATTGCGACATACTTCTCCTGTTGAACAGATATAATTTTACGCAAAAATATGCTGTTTATATCCTTTTATTTTATTTTTATTCAACCTTTATTTAACTAGGCAAATCAGTTAAGAACAAATTCTTACTTACAGTGACGGCCTAGCAAAACGCAAAAGGCCTCCTGCAGGGACGGGGGCTGGGATTAAAAATTAAAAATAAAATAAATATAAATATAGGACAAAACACACATCATGACAAGAGAGACAAAACAACATTACATAAAGAGAGACCATGTAAGACAACAACATAGCAAGGCAGCAACACATGACAACACAGCATGGTAGCAACACAACATAACAACACAACATAACAACAACATGGTAGCAACACAACATAACAACACAACATAACAACAACATGGTAGCAACACAACATAACAACACAACATAACAACAACATGGTAGCAACACAACATGGTAGTAGCACAAAACATGGTACAAACATTATTGGGCACAGACAACAGCACAAAGGGCAAGAAGGTAGAGACAACAATACATCACACAAAGCAGCCACAACTGTCAGTAAGTGTCCATGATTGAGTCTTTGAATGAAGAGACTGAGATAAAACAGTCCAGTTTGAGTGTTTGTTGCAGCTCGTTCCAGTCACTATCTGCAGCAAACTGAAAAGAGAAGCGACCCAGGAGTGTGTGTGCTTTGGGGACCTTTAACAGAATGTGACTGGTAGAACGGGTGTTGTATGTGGAGGATGATGCCTGCAGTAGATATCTCAGATAGGGGGGAGTGAGGCCTAAGAGGGTTTTATAAATAAGCATCAACCAGTGGGTCTTGCAACGGGTATACAGAGATGACCAGTTTACAGAGGAGTATAGAGTGCATTGATGTGTCCTATAAGGAGCATTGGTGGCAAATCTGATGGCCGAATGGTAAAGAACATCTAGCCACTCGAGAGCACCCTTACCTGCCAATCTAGAAATGATGTCTCCGTAATCTAGCATGGGTAGGACGGTCATCTGAATCAGGGTTCGTTTGGCAGCTGGGGTGAAAGAGGAGCGATTACAGTAGAGGAAACCAAGTCTAGATTTAACCTAAGCCTGCAGCTTTGATATGTGCTGAGAGAAAGACAGTGTACCGTCTAGCTTTACTCCCAAGTACTTGTATGAGGTGACTACCTCAAGCTCTAAACCTTCAGAGGTAGTAATCACACCTGTGGGGAGAGGGGCATTCTTCTTACCAAACCACATGACCTTTGTTTTGGAGGTGTTCAGAACACTAAGAAAGCTTTGTTGTAGAGCATTTAACACAAAATCCTCCATTTGATATACATTTTACATTTTACATTTTAGTCATTTAGCAGACGCTCTTATCCAGAGCGACTTACAGTAGTGAATGCATACATTTCATACAATTTCACACATTTTTTTTTCTGTGCTGGCCCCCCGTGGGAATCGAACCCACAACCCTGGTGTTGCAAACACCATGCTCTACCAACTGAGCTACAGGGAAGGCTGTATAAATATTTAAATGATATATGAAAACAAAGCTAATATAATGTTATCATCATTGGACCAGAAGTAAGGTAACCTAGTGGTTAGAGCGTTGGGCCAGTAACCGGAAGGTTGCTGGATTGAATCCTCGAGCTGACAAGGTAAAAATCAGTCGTTCTGCCCCTGAACAAGGTAGTTAACCCACTGTTCCCCTGAACAAGGCAGTTAACCCACTGTTCCCCTGAACAAGGCAGTTAACCCACTGTTCCCCTGAAGACGGGGATGTAGATTAAAGCAGCCCCCCGCATCTCTCTGATTCAGAGAGGTTGGGTTAAATGTGGAAGACACATTTCAGTTGAATGAATTAAGTTGGACAACTGACTAGATATCTCACTTTCAAACAACCATAAACACACTCAACTGAAGTGTTTGTGTGTTCACTAACTCGTGTCCCTCTCTCAGGTGAGATAATGACCGAAGAGAGGTTTGTGTGTTTCTAGGTTTGTGTGTTCCATGTTACGTTACAGCCTTATTCTAAAACATTTGTTTTTAATTCTCAGCAACCTACACACAATACCCCATAGAGAGATTTTTAGACATTGTTGCAAACTCATCATTTTTTTGAAACAAAAATACTTTATTTACATAAGTATTCAGACCCTTTGTTATGAGACTCAAAATTAAGCTCAGGTGCATCCTGTTTCCATTGATCATCCTTGAGATGTTTCGACAATTTGATTGGAGTCAACCTGCGGTAAATTCAATTGATTGGACATGATTTGGAAAGGCACACACCTGTCTATATAAGGTCCCACAGTTGACAGTGCATGTCAGAGCAAAAACCAAGCCATGAGGTCAAAGCTCTGACCGTAAAGCTCCGAGACAGGATTGTGTCGAGGCACAGATCTGGGGAAGGGTACCCAAAAATGTTTGCAGCATTAAAGGTCCCCAAGAACACATGGTCCTCCATCATTATTAAAAGGAAGAATTTTGGAACCACCAAGACTCTTCCTAGAGCTGGCCGCCTGGCCAAACTGAGCAATTGGGGGAGAAGGGCCTTGGTCAGGTACGTGACCAAGAACCCGATGGTCACTCTGACAGAGCTCCAGAGTTCCTCTGTGGAGATGGGAGAACCTTCCAGAAGGACAACCATCTCTGCAGCATTCCACCAATCAGGCCAGACAGAAGCCACTCCTCAGTAAAAGGTACATGATAGCCTGCTTGGAGTTTGCCAAAAGGCACCTAAAGGACTCTCAGACCATGAGAAACAAGATTCTCTGGTCTGATGAAACCAAGATTGAACTCTTTGGCCTAAATGCCAAGTGTCACATCTGGAGGAAACCTATCACCATCCCTAAATGAAGCATGGTGGTGGCAGCTGTTGGGATGTTTTTCAGTGGCAGGTACTGGGGGACTAGTCAGGATCGAGGGAAAGATGAATGGAGCAAAGGACAGAGAGATCCTTGATGAAAACCTGCTCCAGGGCGCTCAGTACCTCAGACTGGGGCAAAGGTTCACCTTCCAACAGGACAATGACCCTAAGCACACAGCCAAGACAACGCAGGAGTGGCTTCGGGACAAGTCTCTGAATGTCCTTGAGTGGCCCAACCAGAGCCCGGACTTGAACCCGATCGAACATCTCTGGAGAAACCTGAAAATAGCTGTGCAGCGATGCTCCCCATCCAACCTGACAGAGCTTGAGAGGATCTGCAGAGAAGAATGGGAGAAACTCCCCAAATACAGGTGTGCCAAGCTTGTAGCGTCATAACCAAGAAGACTTGAGGCTGTAATCGCTGCCAAAGGTGCTTCAACAAAGTACTGAGTAAAGGGTCTGAATACTTATGTAAATGTCACATTTCAGTTTTTTATTTTTAATACATATGCTAAAATTTCTAAAAACCTGTTGTTGCTTTGTCATTATGGGGTATTGTGTGTAGATTGATGACGAAAAAAAAACTATTTAATACATTTTAGAATAAGGCTGTAACGTAACAGAAGGTGGAAAAAAATCAAGGGGTGTGAATACTTTCTGAATGCACTGTACGAACACATGCAGAAACACACACACCTCTCTTCAGTCATCACCTCACCTGAGCCACACACACACACACACACACACACAACTCTCTTCAGTCATCACCTCACCTGAGCCACACACACACACACCTCTCTTCAGTCATCACCTCACCTGAGCCACACACACACACCTCTCTTCAGTCATCACCTCACCTGAGCCACACACACACACACACCTCTCTTCAGTCATCACCTCACCTGAGCCACACACACACACACCTCTCTTCAGTCATCACCTCACCTGAGCCACACACACACACACCTCTCTTCAGTCATCACCTCACCTGAACCACACACACACACCTCTCTTCAGTCATCACCTCACCTGAGCCACACACACACACACACCTCTCTTCAGTCATCACCTCACCTGAGCCACACACACACACACCTCTCTTCAGTCATCACCTCACCTGAGCCACACACACACACACCTCTCTTCGGTCATCACCTCACCTGAGCCACACACACACACACCTCTCTTCAGTCATCACCTCACCTGAGCCACACACACACACACACACACACACACACACCTCTCTTCAGTCATCACCTCACCTGAGCCTAGTAAAGTACTGTTCAGTCTTTGACACTGACAGCACGTCTAACATGTTGGTAAAACATTCACTAAAACACACCAGGAATCCTTCTTCACCGTAAACATGTCTTTCAGTGCTAAGAATCACACCAACATAACATGTTTGAGTTAAATGCATGGAAAATGTATTACTAAAGTTATGTTCCATGTATGTCAATATATGTACATTTACATTAAGGACATTGAGGACAGTACACACATTAATCTATACCCACATTGAAAAAGTAATCTATATTGTTAACCATATGTAACAAAACTCATGCCCCTGCGCCTATACATTCAAAGACTTAGATTAAAAATAAAGTTTATTTTAGGTAAAAAGGTAGAATCTGCATCTAACATGTGTCATACACTAATGAGAAACAATCGGTAAAATACTTACAGAGAGAGAGAGAGAGGTTCCCACACAGACCTAGGGCTGATCTATCTAAATCACTCATTCATTCATTCATTCACTCATTCAATCACTCATTCATTCACTCACCCATTCACTCATTCATTCACTCATTCATTCATTCCCTCATTCAGTCATTCATTCACTAATTAACTCATTCATTCAATCACTCATTCATTAATTCATTCAGTCATTAATTATTTCACCCATTCATTAATTCATTAATTCACTAATTCACTCATTCACACATTAATTCATTCACTCATTAATTCATTCACTCATTAATTAATTCACTCATTAATTCATTCATTCACTCATTCATTCAATCACTCATTCATTAATTCTTTCACCCATTCATTAATTCATTCATTCACTAATTCACTCATTCACGCATTAATTCATTCACTCATTCATTCATTCACTCATTCATTCATTCCTTCACTCATTAATTAATTCACTCATTCATTCATTCATTCACTCATTCATTAATTAACGCATTCATTTACTTATTCACTCATTAATTAATTCACTCATTAATTAATTCACTCATTAATTAATTCACTCATTCATTCTTTCACCCATTCATTCCCTCATTCATTCACTAATTAACTCATTCATTCAATCACTCATTCATTAATTCATTCAGTCATTAATTATTTCACCCATTCATTAATTCACTAATTCACTAATTCAGGCATTAATTCATTCACTCATTAATTAATTCACGCATTAATTCATTCACTCATTCATTCAGTCATCCATTCATTCAATCACTCATTCATTAATTCTTTCACCCATTCATTAATTCATTCATTCACTAATTCACTCATTCACGCATTAATTCATTCACTCATTCATTCACTCATTCATTAATTCATTCACTCATTAATTCATTCACTCATTCCCTCATTCATTAATTAACTCATTCATTTACTTATTCACTCATTCATTCATTCACTCATTCATTCATTCACTCATTAATTCATTCATACACTCATTCATTCATACACTCATTCATTAATTCACTCATTCACACATTCATTAATTCACTCATTAATTTGCTCATTCACTCACTGATTAATTCACTCATTCATTCACTCACTCACTCATTCACAGAGAACAAATACACACAGTGAAGGATGTGTGGTTAGCAGAGTCGTTAAGGTTAGAGTTAGGTTTAGGTTTAAAATCTGATTTTATGACTATACCAGCTAATGACCAATAGGCAGAGCTGCCTCCAGGGCAAGATTCATGACAATAAATGCCAGCCTGTGAGGAGGGAGGGAGGAGAGGCACAGAGGAGGAAGGAGTGTGTGTGCGTGACAAAATGTGGGTGTTGTCCTCCGACACTGCTATCACCTTGCAAAGTCATCAACACACCCTTTTTCTCACCCTCCCTCTCTCTTTCGCACACACACACACCTACACGCACGCACACTTACACGCACGCACACCTACACGCGCACACCTACACGCGCACACCTACACGCGCACACCTACACGCACACACACACACACGCACACACGCACACACACGCACACACACACACACACACGCACACACGCACACACGCCACACACACACACACACACACACACACACACACACACATACACACACACCATTGACTATGTGCATTGCGTAGCTGTCCAGCTGTCTTGTGTTTGAGGACTGGGTTTGTCTGTCTATAGCACATAAAGATGCCCTATCTGTCCCTCACATCATTTGCATGTGAAATACATTGGCACTTACATCAAAACCAGGGCTAGTGACTTCTAACCACTTCTAGCCACACACATGCACACTCACACACACACGCGCACACGCACGCACGCACGCTCGCACGCACACACACACACACCCACACACACACGCACACGCACGCACGCACGCTCGCACACACACACACACAACACACACACACACACACACACACACAGGCCATAGTATTGTGACATCTGAGCCCTGGTCGGCCAATGTATTTCACATGCAAATGACGTGAGGGACAGATAGGGCAGATCCAGAGACGATCCAATCAGAGATGAAACTGTTTAGCACAACGACTCTCATTTTGAAGTCACACAAACGACTTCTAGAATGTCACATTCAGACTGAATGTATATGGTAATCAATACAGCAGAGGAATTACATTCCGGGTGAGTCGTCAGGCAAGAAGCACGTGAGGCTGATCAGAGAATATTTATTTGTATTGGGTCTGTCCTGGTAGGTCTGGGTCACAGAGGGGGACAGAGAGATAGAGAGAGAGAATGAGGGAGAGGAAGGGAGAGAGGGAAGGGGGAGAGAGAGAGAGGGAGGAGGAGGCTCAGAGAGAGAAGGCGAGAGGCGAGAGAGAGAGGGAGGGTCAGAGAGAGAGGGGGAGAGGGATGGGGGAGAGAGGGGGGGTCAGAGAGAGAGGGGAGGGGAGAGGAGAGGGGGAGGGTCAGCGAGAGAGAGGGGTTGAGAGGGAGAAAGAGAGGGGGGAGAGAGAGAGAATTAGACCCAACCAAATAATGAGAAAACAAAATGATAATTACTTAAAAGATTGGAAAGAATTAACAAAAAAACAGAGCAAACTAGAATGTTATTTGGCCCTAAACAGAGAGTACACAGTGGCAGAATACATGACCACTGTGACTGACACAAAATTAAGGAAAGCTTTGACTATGTACAGACTCAGTGAGCATAGCCTTGCTATTGAGAAAGGTCGCCGTAGACAGACCTGGCTCTCAAGAGAAGACAGGCTATGTGCACACTGCCCACAAAATGAGGTAGAAACTGAGCTGCACTTCCTAACCTCCTGCCAAATGTACGATAACAGCAGCAACATTTGTGACCTGTTGCCACAAGAAAAGGGCAACCAGTGAAGAACAAACACCATTTTAAATACAACCCATATTTATGTTTATTTATTTTTCCTTTTGTACATTAACTATTTGTACATAATATGACATTTGAAATGTCTATTTTCTTTTGGAACTTTTTTGAGTGCAATGTTTACTGTTTATTTGACTTTTGTTTATTATCTACTTCACTTCCTTTGGCATTGTTAACATATGTTTCCCATGCCAATAAAGCTCTTACATTGACATTTAAATTGAATTGAGAAAGGGGGGAGGGGATAGAGGGAAGGGGGAGAGAGGGTGGGGCAGCAAAAGAGAGGGGAAGGGTTGGATAGAAACTGGTGAGGGAGAAGAGGGGGGATTTGGGATTGATGAGGGAGTGAGAAAAGGGGGGAATGGGGACTGGTGAGGGAGTGAGAAGAGTGGGGAATGGGGACTGGTGAGGGAGAAAGGTGGGGGGAATGGGGACTGGTGAGGGAGAAGAAGGGGGGAATGGGGGCTGGTGAGGTAGAAGAAGGGGGGAATGGGGGCTGGTAAGGGAGAAGAAGGAGGAATGGGGACTGGTGAGGTAGAAGAAGGGGGGAATGGGGGCTGGTAAGGGAGAAGAAGGGGGAATGGGGACTGGTGAGGGAGAAAGGTGGGGGAATGGGGACTGGTGAGGGAGAAGAAGGGGGAATGGGGGCTGGTGAGGTAGAAGAAGGGGGGAATGGGGACTGGTGATGGAGAAGAGGGGGGAATTGGGACTGGGGGGTAGAATAGGGGGGAATGGGGACTGTTGATGGAAGAGGGGGGAATTGGGACTGGTGAGGTAGAATAGAGGGGAATGAGGACTGGTGAGGTAGAATAGGGGGGAATGAGGACTGGTGATGGAGAAGAGGGGGGAATTGGGACTGGGGGGTAGAATAGGGGGGAATGGGGACTGGTGATGGAGAAGAGGGGGAATTGGGACTGGTGAGGTAGAATAGGGGGAAATTGGGACTGGTGAGGTAGAATAGAGGGGAATTGGGACTGGTGATGGAGAAGAGGGGGGAATTGGGAGTGGCGGGGTAGAAGAGGTGGGAATGGGGACTGGTGAGGGAGAATAGGGGGGAATGAGGACTGGTGAGGTAGAATAGGGGGGAATGGGGACTGGTGGGGGAGAATAGGGGGGAATGGGTACAGGGGACTGGTGAGGGAGTAAGAGAGGGAAATGGGGACTTGTTAGGGAAAATAGCGTCGAATGTGGACTTGTGAGGGAGAAAGGTGGGGGGAATGGGGACTGGTGAGGTAGAAGAAGGGGGGAATGGGGACTGGTGAGGGAGAAGAGGGGGGAATGGGGACTGGTGGGGGAGAAGAGGGGGGAATGGGGATTGGTGAGGTAGAATAGGGGGGAATGGGGACTGGTGAGGAGGAAGAGGGGGGAATGGGGACTGGTGAGGTAGAATAGGGGGGAATGGGGACTGGTGATGGAGAAGAGGGGGAATGGGGACTGGTGAGGTAGGATAGGGGGGAATGGGGACTGGTGAGGTAGAATAGAGGGGAATGGGGACTGGTGAGGTAGAATAGGGGGGAATGGGGACTGGTGATGGAGAAGAGGGGGAATGGGGACTGGTGAGGTAGAATAGGGGGGAATGGGGACTGGTGAGGTAGAATAGGGGGGAATTGGGACTGGTGATGGAGAAGAGGGGGGAATTGGGACTGGTGATGGAGAAGTCTGTCATTTCAGAAAATAACACTCTGACTTCTAGATGAGTAGCATTCCACACAGAACCAGTCAGGCCAACCATAGAGCCAAGGTATGCAGCAGCTAACACACACACACACGTTCACCAATATCCTGATTTCAACCACTTTATCAAAGGACTACCATTCTACTTGTTTTATGTCTGTTCTGCTCTCTCCCTCCCTCTACTGAATATAGCCTGGTGGTCTAGTATGGAGCTGGATTACTGCAGTATCTTCACACATCCACACACCCATCCAGCCACACACACCCATCCACCCAGACACACCCATCCACCCACACACACCCATCCACCCAGATACACCCATCCACCCACACACACCCATCCACCCAGACACACCCATCCACCCAGACACACCCATCCACCCAGACACACCCATCCACCCACACACCCATACACACCCATCCACCCACACCCACCCATCCACCCATACACACCCATCCACCCAGACACACCCATCCACCCAAACACACCCATCCACCCAGACACACCCATCCACCCAGACACACCAATCCACCCACACACCCATCCACCCACACACACCCATCCACCCAGACACACACCCATCCACCCAGACACACACCCATCCACCCAGACACACACCCATCCACCCACACACACCCATCCACCCACACACACCCATCCACCCACACACCCATCCACCCACACACACCCATCCACCCAGACACACACCCATCCACCCACACACACCCATCCACCCACACACACCCATCCACCCACACACCCATCCACCCACACACACCCATCCACCCAGACACACCCATCCACCCAGACACACCCATCCACCCACACACCCATCCACCCACACACACCCATCCACCCAGACACACACCCATCCACCCAGACACACCAATCCACCCACACACCCATCCACCCACACACCCACACACACCCATCCACCCAGACACACCCATCCACCCACCCACACACCCATCCACCCACCCACACACCCATCCACCCACACACACCCATCCACCCAGACACACACCCATCCACCCACACACACACCCATCCACCCAGACACACACCCATCCACCCACACACACCCATCCACCCACACACCCATCCACCCACACACACCCATCCACCCAGACACACCCATCCACCCAGACACACCCATCCACCCAGACACACCCATCCACCCAGACACACCCATCCACCCACACACCCATACACACCCATCCACCCACACACACCCATCCACCCATACACACCCATCCACCCATACACACCCATCCACCCAGACACACCCATCCACCCAGACACACCCATCCACCCAGACACACCCATCCACCCAGACACACCAATCCACCCACACACCCATCCACCCACACACACCCATCCACCCAGACACACACCCATCCACCCAGACACACACCCATCCACCCAGACACACACCCATCCACCCACACACACCCATCCACCCACACACACCCATCCACCCACACACCCATCCACCCACACACACCCATCCACCCAGACACACCCATCCACCCAGACACACCCATCCACCCACACACCCATCCACCCACACACACCCATCCACCCAGACACACACCCATCCACCCAGACACACCCATCCACCCAGACACACCCATCCACCCAGACACACCCATCCACCCACACACACCCATCCACCCAGACACACCCATCCACCCACACACACCCATCCACCCACACACACCCATCCACCCAGACACACCCATCCACCCACACACACCCATCCAACCAGACACACCCATCCACCCACACACCCATCCACCCACACACACCCATCCACCCAGACACACACCCATCCACCCAGACACACCCATCCACCCAGACACACCCATCCACCCACACACACCCATCCACCCACACACACCCATCCACCCACACACACCCATCCACCAAGACACACCCATCCACCCACACACACCCATCCACCCACACACACCCATCCACCCACACACACCCATCCACCCAGACACACCCATCTACCCACACACACACATCCACCCAGACACACCCATCCACCAACACACACCCATCCATCCACCCAGACACACCCATCCACCCAAACACACCCATCCACCCACACACACCCATCCACCCACACACACCCATCCACCCAGACACACCCATCCACCAACACACACCCATCCACCCATGAAATGTCAACAACGAACAGTGAGACATATCATTCATGCATAAAAAAATTATTTTGAAAGAAAATTATTGTAAGTTTGAATTTTGTAAAGTTAGCGTGGGAGAGATGAGAAAATGATTGTTATAAATCAATAATGACAAACCTCCTGGCATTGATAACTTAGACTGAAAGCTACTGAGGATGGTAGCTGACTCTATAGCCACTCGTCTGTCATATGTTCTAGAAGAAAGTGTTTGTCCTCAAGCCTGGAGGGAAGCCAAAGTCATTCCGCTACCCAAGAATGGTAAAGCGGCCTTGACTGGTTCTAACAGCCGACCTATCAGCTTGCTGCTAGCTCTTAGCAAACTGTGGGAAAAAATTATGTTTGACCAAATACAATGCTATTTCACTGTAAACAAATTAACAACAGACTTCCAGCATGCTTATAGAGAAGAGCACTCAACATGTACTGCACTGACACAAATGACTGATGATTGGTTGAAAGACATTGATAATAATAAGATTGTGGGAGCTGTACTGTTAGATTTCAGTGCAGCCTTTGATATTATTGACCATAACCTATTGTTGAGAGAATGTATGTGTTATGGTTTTTCAACATCTGCCATATCGTGGATTCAGAGCTATTTTTATCTGCTAGAACTCAGAAGGTTAGGGGAGGGTTTGGCCGGCCGGGATGTCCTTGTCCCATCGCGCTCTAGTGACTCCTTGTGGCGGGCCGGGCCATGCACGTTGACTTCGGTGGCCAGCTGTACGGTGTTTCCTCCGACATATTGGTGCGGCTGGCCTTCACGTTAAGCGAGCAGTGTGTCCCATGGGACAAGACTGTAACTACCAATTGGGGAGAAAAGGTGTAAAAAAGTACAAAAAAATTCAATTAAATAAAGACCTCGTTAAGCTGCAACTGGTCCATAACAGAGCTGCATGTTTTGCTCTTCACTGTAATCAGAGGGCTGATATAAATACTATGCATGCCAGTCTCTCTTGGCTAAGAGTTGAGGAAAGTTTGAAGTATGCTTGGGGTCATTGTCCATTTGGAAGACCCATTTGCAACCAAGCGTTAACTTCTTGACTGATGTCTTGAGATGTTGCTTCAATATATCCACCTAATTTTCCTACCTCATGATGCCATCTATTTTGTGAAGTGCACCAGTCCCTCCTGCAGCAAAGCACCCCCACAACATGATGCTGCCACCCCTGTGCTTCATGGTTGGGATGGTGTTCTTTGGCATGCAAGCCTCCCCCTTTTTCCTCCAAACATAACAATGGTCATTATGGCCAAACAGTTATATTTTTGTTTAATCAGACCAGAGGACATTTCTCCAAAAGGTATGATCTTTGTCCCCATGTGCGGTTGCAAACCGTAGTCTGGCTTTTTTATGGCAGTTTTGGAGCAGTAGCTTCTTCCTTGCTGAGCGACCTTTCAGGTTATGTCGATATAGGACTCGTTTTACTGTGGATATAGATACTTTTGTACCTGTTTCGTCGAGCATCTTCACAAGGTCCTTTGCTGTTGTTCTGGGATTGATTTGCACTTTTCGCACCAAAGTACGTTCCTCTCTAGGAGACAGAATGTGTCTCCTTCCTGAGTGGTATGATGGCTGCGTGGTCCCATGGTGTTTATACTTGCGTACTATTGTCTGTACAGATGAACGTGGTTCCTTCAGGCGTTTGGAAATTGCTCCCAAGAATGAACCAGACTTGTGGGAGGTCTACAATTTATTTTCTGAGGTCTTGGCTGATTTCTTTGGATTTTCCCATGATGTCAAGCACAGAGGCATTGGGTTTGAAGGTAGGCCTTGAAATACATCCACAGGTACACCTCCAATTGACTCAAATGATGTCAATTAGCCTATCAGAAGCTTCTAAAGCCATGACATCATTTTCTGGAACTTTCCAAGCTGTTTAAAGGCACAGTCAACTTAGTGTATGTAAACTTCTGACCCACTGGAATTGTGATACAGTGAATTATAAGTGAAATAATCTGTCTGTAAACAATTGTTGTAAAAATTACTTGTGCCATGCACAAAGTAGATGTCCTAACCGACTTGCCAAAACTATAGTTTGTTAACAAGAAATTTGTGGAGTGGTTGAAAAACTAGTTTAAATGACTCCAACCTAAGTGTATGTAAACTTCCTGCTTCAACTGTCTGTATTGATCTATATGTATTGATATGTATGTATTGATATGTATGTTTGATATGTATGTATTGATGTGTATGTATTGATATGTAGGCTACGTGTGCCTTTTTATATGTATGTGTCACGGTTGTCGTCTGGAATGGAGGACCAAAACGCAGCAGGAATGTGGATGCTCATCTTGCATATTTATTTAAATAACAAGAACACCAAAAACAACAAAACGAAACGAACTCACGAACAACAAAACAGTCTTGTCAGGCACACTCAGCAAAACAAGAAACAATCTCACACCCATGTATAGGACACTCAATCAGAGGCAACGAGAAAGCACCTGCCTCCAATTGAGAGTCCAACCCCCCATTAACCTAAACATAGAAATACAACCGACTAGACTAAACATAGAAATACATAAACAAGGAACAGTGCCCAAAAACCCCGGAATACATAAATCAAATACCCTTCTCCAAAAACACCACCCAAAACCACATAAAACAAATACCCTCTGCCACGTCCTGACCAAACTACAATAACAAATAACCCTTATACTGGTCAGGACATGACAGTATGTAGTTCTGTCCTTGAGCTGTTCTTGTCTATTAAATGTTCTGTATTATGCCATGTTTCATGTTTTGTGTGGACCCCAGGAAGAGTAGCTGCTGCTTTTGTAACAGCTAATGGGGATCCTAATAAAACACCAAATACCAAAATACACACATCCAAACATTCACTTACCCACCCACCAACACACATGGTCCGGGCCTAAACCACACGAAAACAACACTAGACACTATGGAACACAAAGCTTTTACTATCTCATCCTGGAATGTACAAGGTCTGAGGTCATCTGCCTTTGGCCTAAAGAGCAAGAACCTGGACTTCATCAAATAAATTGGAAATACAGACATCCTACACGAAACATGGTATAAAAGGGGACCCACTGGTTACCCTCTATGTTACAGAGAGCTGGTAGTCCCATCCACCAAACTACCAGGTGTGAAATAGGAGAGACTCAGGGGGTATACTAATTTGGTATAGAGCAGACCTATCCCAGACCTATCTATTCAATTACTCAAAACAGGACCATTTTACATCTGGCTAGACATTAATTAGGAAATTCTCTCAACAAATGTCCTCATGTGTGCTACCTATACCCCTCCAATAGAATCCCCATACCTTAACGATGACAGCTTCTCCATCTTAGAGTGGGAGATCAATCATTTCCAGGCCCAGGGACATGTACTAGTCTGTGGTGACCAAAATGCCAGAACTGGACAAGAACCTGACACCCTCAGCACACACGGGGACAAACACCTGCCTGGAGGTGACAGCATCCCCCCCCTCCATATTCCCCTCTAAACAACACAAAGACACACTAATAGAGAGGGTTCTGAGTGATGCCTTGCTCCACTCTAATGACACCATAGTAGTACTGTAAGCATAGCATCTCTCTCTCTCTCTCTCTTTTCTATGTTCCTCTCTCTCCCTTTTCTTCCCCCATCCATCTGTTTTCATTCTTTCCACTTGCTACCTTGGATAGTTTCCATGCCCTGCCATGCCCTGCCATGCTCTGCCATGCCCTGCCCTGCCCCCAACACACACACACTCTGGACACTGTCACCTCTAAACAATCTCATGTACAGAGGGAGAGAGAGAGAGAGACAGAGACAGAGACAGAGACAGAGACAGAGATAGAGAGAGCGAGAGAGAGAGAGAGAGAGAGAGAGAGAGAGACAGATATATATATATATATATAGAGAGAGAGACGGGTCACAACTCCTGCAGCTCTGTCGCATGCTGGGTCTGTACATAGTCAATGGTAGGCTTCGAGGGGACTCCTATGGTAGGTACGCCTATAGCTCATCTCTTGGCAGTAGTACTGTAGACTACTTTATCACTGACCTCAACCCAGAGTCTCTCAGAGCGTTCACAGTCAGTCCACTAACACCCCTATCAGACCACAGCAAAATCACAGTCTACTTGAACAGAGCAATAGTCAATCATGAGGCATCAAAGCCAAAGGAACTGAGTAATATTAAGAAATGCTATAGATGGAAGGAAAGTAGTGTGGAAACCTACCAAAAATCATTTAGGCAACAACAAATTCAATCCCTTTTAGACAACTTCCTGGGTAAAACGTTCCACTGTAATAGTGAAGGTGTAAACCTGGCAGTAGAAACTCTTAACAGTATACTTGACCTTGACAACAAATTCCAATTGGCTATACTAAAACTCTTTAACATCATCCTTAGCTCTGGCATCTTCCCCAATATTTGGAACCAAGGACTGATCACCCCAATCCACAGAAGTGGAGACAAATTTGACCCCAATAACTACCGTGGGATATGAGTCAACAGCAACCTTGGGCAAATCCTCTGCATTATCATTAACAGCAGACTCGTACATTTCCTCAGTGAAAACAATGTACTGAGCAAATGTCAAATTGGCTTTTTACCAGATTACCGTACAACAGACCACATATTCACCCTGCACACCCTAATTGACAAACAAACAAACCAACACAAAGGCAAAGTCTTCTCAAGCTTTGTTGATTTTTTGACTCAATTTGGCACGAGGGTCTGCTATATATATTGATGGAAGGTGGTATTGGGGGAAAAACATACAACATTTTAAAATCCATGTACAAATAATGTCTCTCTCTCCCCCATTATTTGACTATGCTGGTCATTTATGAACATTTGAACATCTAGGCCATGTACTGTTATAATCTCCACCCGGCACAGCCAGAAGAGGACTGGCCACCCCTCATAGCCTGGTTCCTCTCTAGGTTTCTTCCTAGGTTTTGGCCTTTCTAGGGAGTTTTTCCTAGCCACCGTGCTTCTACACCTGCATTGCTTACTGTTTGGGGTTTTAGGCTGGGTTTCTGTACAGCACTTTGAGACATCAGCTGATGTAAGAAGGGCTATATAAATAAATTTGATTTGATTTGATAACCATATTAGAGACACATATTTCCCTCAGATTACAAAGACCCACAAAGAATTCTAAAACAAACCCTATTTTGATAAACTCCCATATCTACTGGGTGAAATACCACAGTGTGACATCACAGCAGCAATATTTGTGACCTGTTGCCACAAGAAAAGGGCAACCAGTGAAGAACAAACCCCATTGTAAATACAACCCACATTTATGTTTATTTTCCCTTTTGTACTTTAACCATTTGTACATCGTTACAACACTGTATATTTACATAATATGACATTTGGAATGTCTTTATTATTTTAGAACTTCTGTGAGTGTAATGTTTACTGTTCATTTTTATTGTTTATTTCACTTTTGTTTATTATCTATTTCACTTGCTTTGGCAATGTTAACATATGTTTCCCATGTCAATAAAGCCCCTTGAATTGAATTGAGATATATATATATATATAGAGAGAGAGAGAGAGAGAGAGAGAGAGAGAGAGGGCGAGACAGAGAGAGATATAGAGAGACAGAGAGGGAGAGAGAGAGGGTGAGACAGAGAGAGAGAGAGAGGGCGAGACAGAGAGAGATATAGAGAGACAGAGAAGGAGAGAGAGAGGGTGAGACAGAGAGAGAGAGAGAAAGAGAGGGCGAGACAGAGAGAGAGAATGAGAGACAGAGGGCGAGACAGAGAGAGAGAATGAGAGACAGAGGGCGAGACAAAGAGAGAGAGAGGGCGAGACAGAGATAAAGAGAGAGAGAGGGCGAGACAGAGAGAGAGACAGAGAGAGAGACAGAGAAAGAGAGAGAGAGAGAGAGAGAGAGAGAGAGAGAGAGAGAGGACAGAGAGAGACAGAGAAAGAGAGAGAGAGAGAGAGAGAGAGAGATAAAGAGAGAGGGAGAGACAGAGAAAGAGAGAGAGAGGGCGAGACAGAGAAAGAGAGAGAGAGAGGGCGAGACAGAGAAAGAGAGAGAGAGAGAGACAGAGATAAAGAGAGAGAGAGAGAGACAGAGACAGAGATAAAGAAAGAGCGAGAGACAGAGAGATAAAGAGAGAGAGAGAGAGAGAGAGAGAGAGAGAGAGAGAGAGAGAGAGAGAAAGAGAGAGAGATAAAGAGAGAGAGAGGGCGAGACAGAGAAAGACAGACAGAGAGACAGAGATAAAGAGACAGAAAGAGAGAGAGAGACAGAGATAAAGAGAGAGAGAGAGGGTGAGACAGAGAAAGAGAGAGAGAGAGAGAGAGAGAGGATGAGACAGAGAAAGAGAGAGAGATAGAGAGAGAGGGTGAGACAGAGAAAGAGAGAGAGAGAAAGAGAGAGAGACAGAGAGCGAGACAGAGAGAGAGACAGAGAGAGACAGAGTGGAAGCCATAGGTCGGAGCTCATTTCCTGAACATTCTCTCTCCTCCAACTCTCTCTCCATTTCCCATCCCCACTTCTCATCTTTTCTTCTCTCATTCCACCACAGTATTCCCTCCTTCCAACTTCCATCTCCCCATCCACATGTCTTTACTTAACAGAACTCTAAGACCTGACAACATTCTAGATGTCATTCCTCCCTCTCTGTGTGACGAGGCAGAGGACCAGACGGCAGGACGCAAGCCTTTTTCCCAGTATGAGCACACACACACACACACACACACACACACACACACACACACACACACACACACACACACACACACACACACACACACACACACACACACACACACACACACACACACACACACACACACACACACACACACACACACACACACACTGCAACAGGAGCAACAGGTACACAAGCATTACTCTTCCTTACAGTAGTCTGACCCAGAGAGAATCAGAGACAAACCTGTGTCATGCCCAGACATTGGACCAACTTCAGAGTAATGACTTGTTGCCAGATCTTGAGAAACATTTTATGAATCTCTATTATTTATCTCTCTATCTCCCACCATGTCTCTCTCTCCCACCATGTCTCTCTCTCCCACCATGTCTCTCTCCCCACATGTCTCTCTCTCCCCCCATGTCTATCTCTCCCACCATGTCTCTCTCTCCCCCCATGTCTCTCTCTCCCACCATGTCTCTCTCTCCCCCATGTCTCTCTCTCCCACCATGTCTCTCTCCCCACATGTCTCTCTCTCCCCCCATGTCTCTCTCTCCCACCATGTCTCTCTCTCCCCCCATGTCTCTCTCTCCCACCATGTCTCTCTCTCCCCCATGTCTCTCTCTCCCACCATGTCTCTCTCTCCCCCATGTCTCTCTCTCCCACCATGTCTCTCTCCCCCATGTCTCTCTCTCCCACCACGTCTCTCTCTCCCCCCATGTCTCTCTCTCCCAACATGTCTCTCTCCCCCATGTCTCTCTCTCCCACCACGTCTCTCTCTCCCCCCACGTCTCTCTCTCCCACCACGTCTCTCTCTCCCCCATGTCTCTCTCTCCCACCATGTCTCTCTCCCCCCATGTCTCTCTCTCCCCCATGTCTCTCTCTCCCCCACATGTCTCTCTCCCCCCATGTCTCTCTCTCCCCCCATGTCTCTCTCTCCCACCATGTCTCTCTCTCCCCCATGTCTCTCTCTCCCACCATGTCTCTCTCTCCCCCAAGTCTCTCTCTCCCCCATGTCTCTCTCTCCCACCATCTCTCTCTCCCCCATGTCTCTCTCTCCCACCATGTCTCTCTCTCCCCCATGTCTCTCTCTCCCCCATGTCTCGCTCTCCCCCCATGTCTCTCTCTCCCCACATGTCTCTCTCCCCCCATGTCTCTCTCCCCCCATGTCTCTCTCTCCCCCCATGTCTCTCTCCCCCCATGTCTCTCTCTCCCCCCATGTCTCTCTCCCACCATGTCTCTCTCCCCCCATGTCTCTCTCTCCCACCATGTCTCTCTCTCCCACCATCTCTCTCTCTCCCCCCATGTCTCTCTCTCCCACCATGTCTCTCTCTCCCCCATGTCTCTCTCCCCCCATGTCTCTCTCCCCCCATGTCTCTCTCTCCCACCATCTCTCTCTCTCCCCCCATGTCTCTCTCTCCCACCATGTCTCTCTCTCCCACCATCTCTCTCTCTCCCACCATGTCTCTCTCTCCCACCATGTCTCTCTCTCCCACCATCTCTCTCTCTCCCACCATGTCTCTCTCTCCCCCCATGTCTCTCTCCCCCATGTCTCTCTCCCCCCATGTCTCTCTCTCCCACCATCTCTCTCTCCCCCCATGTCTCTCTCTCCCACCATGTCTCTCTCTCCCACCATCTCTCTCTCTCCCACCATGTCCCCCCATGTCTCTCTCCCACCATGTCTCTCTCTCCCACCATGTCTCTCTCTCCCACCATCTCTCTCTCTCCCACCATGTCTCTCTCTCCCCCCATGTCTCTCTCCCCCACATCTCTCTCTCCCCCACATCTCTCTCTCCCCCACATCTCTCTCTCTCCCCATGTCTCGCTCTCCCACCATGTCTCTCTCTCCCCCATGTCTCTCTCTCCCCCACGTCTCTCTCTCCCCCACATCTCTCTCTCTCCCCCACATGTCTCTCTCCCCCCATGTCTCGCTCTCCCCCATGTCTCGCTCTCCCCCATGTCTCTCTCTCCCCCCATGTCTCTCTCTCCCCCACGTCTCTCTCTCCCCCACATCTCTCTCTCTCCCTCACATCTCTCTCTCTCTCCCACATGTCTCTCTCCCCCCATGTCTCGCTCTCCTCCATGTCTCGCTCTCCCCCCATGTCTCTCTCTCCCCCCATGTCTCTGTCTCTCTCTCCCCCATGTCTTTCTCTCCCCCCATGTCTCTCTCTCCCCCCATGTCTATCTCTCCCCCATGTCTCGCTCTCCCCCATGTCTCTCTCTCCCCCATGTCTCTCTCTCCCACCATGTCTCTCTCTCCCCCATGTCTCTCTCTCCCCCATGTCTCGCTCTCCCACCATGTCTCTCTCTCCCACCATTTCTCTCTCTCCCCCCATGTCTCTCTCTCCCACCATCTCTCTCTCCCCCACATCTCTCTCTCCCCCACATCTCTCTCTCTCCCCCACATGTCTCTCTCCCCCCATGTCTCGCTCTCCCCCATGTCTCGCTCTCCCCCATGTCTCGCTCTCCCCCATGTCTCTCTCTCCCCCCATGTCTCTCTCTCCCCCCATGTCTCTCTCCCCCCATGTCTCTCTCTCCCCCACGTCTCTCTCTCCCCCACATCTCTCTCTCTCCCCCACATCTCTCTCTCTCCCACATGTCTCTCTCCCCCCATGTCTCGCTCTCCCCCATGTCTCTCTCCCCCATGTCTCTGTCTCTCTCTCCCCCATGTCTTTCTCTCCCCCCATGTCTCTCTCTCCCCCCATGTCTCTCTCTCCCCCATGTCTCGCTCTCCCCCATGTCTCTCTCTCCCCCCATGTCTCTCTCTCCCACCATGTCTCTCTCTCCCACCACGTCTCTCTCTCCCCCATGTCTCTCTCTCCCCCATGTCTCGCTCTCCCCCCATCTCTCTCTCTCCCACCATGTCTCTCTCCCCCCATGTCTCTCTCTCCCACCATGTCTCTCTCTCCCACCATGTCTCTCTCTCCCCCCATGTCTCTCTCTCCCCCATGTCTCGCTCTCCCCCCATGTCTCTCTCTCCCCCCATGTCTCTCTCTCCCCCATGTCTCTCTCCCCCCATGTCTCTCTCCCCCCATGTCTCTCTCTCCCCCCATGTCTCTCTCTCCCCCCATGTCTCTCTCTCCCCCCATGTCTCTCTCCCCCCATGTCTCTCTCTCCCACCACGTCTCTCTCTCCCCCATGTCTCTCTCTCCCCCATGTCTCGCTCTCCCCCATGTCTCTCTCTCCCCCCATCTCTCTCTCTCCCACCATGTCTCGCTCTCCCCCATGTCTCTCTCTCCCCCCATGTCTCGCTCTCCCCCCATGTCTCTCTCTCCCCCCATGTCTCTCTCTCCCCCCATGTCTCGCTCTCCCCACATGTCTCTCTCTCTCCCCATGTCTCTCTCCCCCCATCTCTTGCTCTCCCCCATGTCTCTCTCTCCCCCCATGTCTCGCTCTCCCCCCATGTCTCTCTCTCCCCCCATGTCTCTCTCTCCCCCCATGTCTCGCTCTCCCCACATGTCTCTCTCTCTCCCCATGTCTCTCTCCCCCCATCTCTTGCTCTCCCCCATGTCTCTCTCTCTCCCCATGTCTCTCTCTCCCCCCTTGTCTCGCTCCCCCTTCCCTCTTTCAAAACACACTTCTAGTCTTCTATCCATTCAACAAGTGAACAGGCTTCTCTCAAAGTCTCCACATTAACCTGTTGGGGGTAGGGGGCAGTATTTACACGGCCGGATAAAAAACGTACCCGATTTAATCTGGTTATTACTACTGCCCAGAAACTAGAATATGCATATAATTATTGGCTTTGGATAGAAAACACCCTAAAGTTTCTAAAACTGTTTGAATGGTGTCTGTGAGTATAACAGAACTCATATGGCAGGCAAAAACCTGAGAAGATTCTGTACAGGAAGTGCCCTCTCTGACCATTCCTTGAGCTTCTTGACTCTGTTTATTGAAGACTGAGGATCTTTGCTGTAACGTGACACTTCCTACGGCTCCCATAGGCTCTCAGAAGGCGGGAAAAAGCTGAATGATGTAATTCCAGCCCCAGGCTGAAACACATTAGCGCCTTTGGTAAGTGCTCTATCAGAGGACAATGGGCTGAGGCGCGTGCACGAGTCGACCCCATGTTTTATTTTCTTTCATCTTTGAACCTAAACACGCTTTCCCGGTCGGAATATTATCGCTTTTTTACGAGAAAATTTTTTTTGTCACGAAATGCGTCGTGCGCGTCACCCTTCTTTACCATTCGGATAGTGTCTTGAACGCACGAACAAAACAGAGGATATTTGGATATAACTATGGATTATTTTGAACCAAACCAACATTTGTTATTGAAGTAGAAGTCCTGGGAGTGCATTCTGACGAAGACAGCAAAGGTAATAACATTTTTCTTATAGTAAATCTGATTTTGGTGAGTGCTAAACTTGGTGGGTGTCTAAATAGCTAGCCCTGTGATGCCGGGCTATCTACTGAGAATATTGCAAAATGTGCTTTCACCGAAAAGCTATTTTAAAATCGGACATAGCGAGTGCATAGAGGAGTTCTGTATCTATAATTCTTAAAATAATTGTTATGTTTTTGTGAACGTTTATCGTGAGTAATTTAGTAAATTCACCGGAAGTTTGATGCTGTATGCTAGTTCTGAACGTCACATGCTAATGTAAAAAGCTGGTTTTTGATATAAATATGAACTTGATTGAACAAAACATGCATGTATTGTATAACATAATGTCCTAGGGTTGTCATCTGATGAAGATCATCAAAGGTTAGTGCTGCATTTAGCTGTGGTTTGGGTTTATGTGACATTATATGCTAGCTTGAAAAATGGGTGTCTGATTACTTCTGGCTGGGTACTCTGCTGACATAATCTAATGTTTTGCTTTCGTTGTAAAGCCTTTTTGAAATTGGACAGTGTGGTTAGATTAACGAGAGTCTTGTCTTTAAAATGGTGTAAAATAGTCATATGTTTGAGAAATTGAAGTAATAGCATTTCTAAGGTATTTGAATAACGCGCCACGGGATTCAACTGGCTGTTGAGTAGGTGGGACGATTTCGTCCCACATACCCTAGAGAGGTTAAGATCAAAGACGAGATTAGAGACAGATACATCTACCTGTCACACACACACACACACACACACACACACACACACACACACACACACACACACACACACACACACACACACACACACACACACACACACACACACACACACACACACACACACACACACACACACGCACACGCACACACACACTACCTGTATGTTGCTTAGATCCTCCATTTCCTCCAAAAACAAACAACATCCTTCTCCTTCACACAGACTGTTCTGCAGACTAGCTATCTCATGTCCCTACCAGGGATGCACTCCATGGTACTGTGATGGTCATGTGAGCCTGGGTACAGCCAGTCGTTTCCCTGGCCTGGGGCTAAAGGGCATGGGCTGAACAGACACTTGGTTGTGAAGCCTCTGCTCTTCAGCACTTTCAGTGAAAATATATGAAAACAAATGAGTCATTGTGAATGTGAAGTTGGTTTTGACATGAATGGTTATATCCTCATGTGGTAATGTCCAGGCTTCTACTGGATATATCTAGACTGTGTCCAGCTCGCTAATAACCCACGAAACGAAAGCTAGCCAGTCAAGCATAGAACATTCCAAAATCGACCAATAGAGGAATATCAAATTGCACATTTTGACGGCGATGAAAAATGTAAACAAATCCATGTGGCCCTCTGGACCTCGTTGAACAGTGAATGCGGTCCCCAGGGCAAAATGAGTTGTATACCCCTGCTCTAGACAAAATCAAGACAGCAATATTCTTGTCATGTTTTTTGTATCTTCATTTGAGAAAATTCCAATTTTTTTTTTTCCCCCTTTGATTAAATTGATAAAAAATATATATCGTTTGACAGCCCTGGAAAATACCACTCCAAACTGCACGTTGAATAACATTAACACTAGTCTGGATGCTGTGGACAGTGAAGTAATAAGCACCAGGACTACAGCGTGGCCACATTCATTTGTACAGTCCAATAGGACTGTATGCATACAGCTGTTTAGCTCAACAAATTACATTTAAACAAAGTAAGAAACATCCCAAATAGAAACAAAACAGAAATCTTCATATTCATGACATGAATGTCTGCTCGATAGGTCACAGTCTCTTTAGACAGATGGGCCACCTCTGGGAACCAATGCCCCAGATTAACCGGACTGGGACAGAGAGGAGGAGTCGGAAACGGGAAGTGTAGCAGCGGTAACGTCACTGCCGTATCCGCATGTTGCCCTAGCTAAACATGAACACAATCCAGACCCGCATTTTAAGAACCAAACTTGTGATTTCTTGGGAGGGGCAACTGTCTGAAGAGGACCCGCCACGTAAAAATGTTTTCCTCTTTAGAAATGTCCTATAGAAGCTGTTATCCTACACAGACCTTCTGCCATTGCATAACTGGCATCGCTCCAAGATCTGGCATATCCAAACCTACATATCCCACATCGCTAATGCCATACCAAACACAGAATATGTAGTGCACACACACCACACCACACACCACACACCACACCACACACCACACCACACACACCACACACCACACACCACACACCACACCACACACCACACCACACACACCACACCACACATCACACACACCACACCACACACCACACCACACCACACACATTGTGTTATTACCGTGACTAAATAAGGTAAAGGTTGTGTCAGAGCCTTTCCCCTCCTCCTGTCTAGGAGACCTCCTTCTCTTCCTCTGCATCGTTCCTCTCCTCCCTCGCTCTATCTATCAATATCTCTCTTCATCCACAATACTCTTTTCTCCTGGCTTTATTTAGCTTTCTTCTCTGATCTGCACGAGTCCTCTCTTCCTATCTGATCTGCACTAGTCCTCTCTGATCTGCACTAGTCCTCTCTTCCTATCTGATCTGCACTAGTCCTCTCTGATCTGCACTAGTCCTCTCTTCCTATCTGCTCTGCACTAGTCCTCTCTTCCTATCTGATCTGCACTAGTCCTCTCTGATCTGCACGAGTCCTCTCTTCCTATCTGATCTGCACTAGTCCTCTCTGATCTGCACTAGTCCTCTCTTCCTATCTGCTCTGCACTAGTCCTCTCTTCCTATCTGATCTGCACTAGTCCTCTCTGATCTGCACTAGTCCTCTCTTCCTATCTGATCTGCACTAGTCCTCTCTGATCTGCACTAGTCCTCTCTTCCTTTCTGATCTGCACTAGTCCTCTCTTCCTATCTGATCTGCACTAGTCCTCTCTGATCTGCACTAGTCCTCTCTTTCTCTCTGATCTGAACTAGTCCTCTCTTACTCTCTGATCTGCACTAGTCCTCTCTGATCTGCACTAGTCCTCTCTTCCTCTCTGATCTGAACAAGTCCTCTACCTCTCTGATCTGCACTAGTCCTCTCTTCCTCATCTCTACCTCTCTGATCTGAACTAGTCCTCTATTCCTCTCTGATCTGAACTAGTCCTCTCTTCCTCTCTGATCTGAACTAGTCCTCTCTTCCTCCTCTCTGATCTGCACTAGTCCTCTCTGATCTGCACTAGTCCTCTCTTCCTCTCTGATCTGAACTAGTCCTCTCTTCCTCTCTGATCTGAACTAGTCCTCTCTTCCTGCTCTCTAATCTGAACTAGTCCTCTCTTCATCACTCATCTCAACTAGTCCTCTCTTCCTCCTCTCTGATCTGCACTAGTCCTCTCTGATCTGCACTAGTCCTCTCTGATCTGAACTAATCCTCTCTTCCTCCTCTCTGATCTGAACTAGTCCTCTCTTCATCACTCATCTCAACTAGTCCTCTCTTCCTCTCTGAGCTGACCTAGTCCTCTCTGATCTGAACTAGTCCTCTACCTCTCTGATCTGAACTAGTCCTCTACCTCTCTGACCTGAACTAGTCCTCTACCTCTCTGATCTGCACTAGTCCTCTCTTCCTCTCTGATCTGAACTAGTCCTCTACCTCTCTGACCTGAACTAGTCCTCTACCTCTCTGATCTGCACTAGTCCTCTCTTCCTCACTGATCTGAACTAGTCCTCTCTACCTCTCTGATCTGAACTAGTCCTCTCTACCTATCTGATCTGCACTAGTCCTCTCTACCTCACTGATCTGAACTAGTCCTCTCTACCTCTCTGATCTGAACTAGTCCTCTCTACCTATCTGATCTGCACTAGTCCTCTCTACCTCACTGATCTGAACTAGTCCTCTCTACCTCTCTGATCTGAACTAGTCCTCTCTACCTATCTGATCTGCACTAGTCCTCTCTACCTCACTGATCTGAACTAGTCCTCTCTACCTCTCTGATCTGAACTAGTCCTCTCTACCTCTCTGATCTGAACTAGTCCTCTCTACCTCTCTGATCTGAACTAGTCCTCTCTACCTCTCTGATCTGAACTAGTCCTCTCTACCTCTCTGATCTGAACTAGTCCTCTCTACCTCTCTGATCTGAACTAGTCCTCTCTACCTATCTGATCTAGTCCTCCCTTTCTCTTTTCCTTGTCTATCCTTCTCTTTTTCTCCCTCTCTTCTCCAGTTTTTGTCTCCCTCTGTTCAGCTGTACGCACTCCTCCTTTCCCCCCCTCTTTTATTTGTTTCATCCAAGGAGCAGATGACATTGACAGTGAGGATTCATACACCCACCAGGTATGTGTCTGTGTGTCCCTTTCCTCATCATCACATCCCAACATGGGTTCTACTGTCAGCCCTCCTGACACACACGCACGCACGCACGCACGCACGCACGAACGCACGCACGCACGCACGCACGCACGCACGCACGCACGCACGCACGCACGCACGCACACACACACACACACACACACACACACACACACACACACACACACACACACACACACACATACACACACACGGTGTGCTAGTCCAGCCAGGCCTAGACACATAATTCACAGCGAGGTTTATGTACCAGCACACACAAAATAACAAACAGAGACCCACGCATTACATCTTCAAAAAACCTTCTTCAAAAAAGCATGTAATGTCAAAGTTTCTTACAGGTTGTTTACAAGGCAAACGATAAGGGAGAAAATGTACACGCACCCAAGTTTTATAAAACATCTGCCTCGGTACCGTATAGCTACTAATGAAACGTTGGAGTATAGCCATCCTTCCTTCACAGCTAACAGTATAAACAACAAAGACCTTCCACGTGACCTGTGTCGTGTCCTGTGACGTGACCTGTGTCGTGACCTGTGTCGTGACCTGTGACGTGTCCTGTGTCCTGTGACCTGTGTCCTGTGACCTGTGTCGTGACCTGTGTCGTATCCTGTGTCCTGTGACCTGTGTCCTGTGACCTGTGTCGTAACCTGTGTCGTGACCTGTGTCGTGTCCTGTGTCATGACCTGTGTCTGTGTCGTGACCTGTGTCGTGTCCTGTGTCGTGTCCTGTGTCGTGTCCTGTGTCGTGACCTGTGTCGTGTCCTGTGTCGTGTCCTGTGTCGTGACCTGTGTCGTGACCTGTGTCGTGTCCTGTGTCGTGTCCTGTGTCGTGACCTGTGTCGTGACCTGTGTCGTGACCTGTGTCGTGTCCTGTGTCGTGTCCTGTGTCGTGTCCTGTGTCGTGTCCTGTGTCTGTGTCGTGTCCTGTGTCGTGTCCTGTGTCGTGTCCTGTGCCGTGTCCTGTGCCGTGACCTGTGCCGTGTCCTGTGTCGTGACCTGTGTCGTGTCCTGTGTCGTGACCTGTGTCGTGACCTGTGTCGTGTCCTGTGTCGTGTCCTGTGTCGTGTCCTGTGTCGTGTCCTGTGTCGTGACCTGTGTCGTGTCCTGTGCCGTGTCCTGTGCCGTGTCCTGTGCCGTGTCCTGTGCCGTGACCTGTGCCGTGTCCTGTGTCGTGTCCTGTGTCGTGTCCTGTATCGTGTCCTGTGTCGTGACCTGTGTCGTGTCCTGTGTCGTGTCCTGTGTCTGTGTCGTGACCTGTGTCGTGTCCTGTGTCGTGACCTGTGTCGTGTCCTGTCCTGTGTCTGTGTCGTGACCTGTGTCGTGTCCTGTGTCGTGTCCTGTGTCGTGTCCTGTATCGTGTCCTGTGTCGTGTCCTGTGTCGTGTCCTGTGTCGTGTCCTGTGTCGTGACCTGTGTCGTATCCTGTGCCGTGTCCTGTGCCGTGTCCTGTGTCGTGTCCTGTGTCGTGACCTGTGTCGTGTCCTGTGTCGTGTCCTGTATCGTGTCCTGTGTCGTGACCTGTGTCGTGTCCTGTGTCGTGTCCTGTGTCTGTGTCCTGTGTCTGTGTCGTGTCCTGTGTCGTGTCCTGTGTCGTGTCCTGTGTCGTGTCCTGTGTCTGTGTCGTGACCTGTGTCGTGTCCTGTGTCTGTGCCGTGACCTGTGTCGTGTCCTGTGTCGTGTCCTGTGTCGTGTCCTGTGTCGTGTCCTGTGTCTGTGTCGTGACCTGTGTCGTGTCCTGTGTCGTGTCCTGTGTCGTGTCCTGTGTCGTGTCCTGTGTCTGTGTCGTGACCTGTGTCCGTGTCCTGTGTCGTGTCCTGTGTCGTGTCCTGTGTCGTGACCTGTGTCGTGTCCTGTGTCTGTGTCGTGTCCTGTGTCGTGTCCTGTGTCCTGTGTCGTGTCCTGTGTCGTGACCTGTGTCGTGTCCTGTGTCGTGTCCTGTGTCGTGTCCTGTGTCTGTGTCGTGTCCTGTGTCGTGTCCTGTGTCCTGTGTCCTGTGTCCTGTCCTGTGTCGTGTCCTGTGTCGTGTCCTGTGACCTGTGTCGTGTCCTGTGTCGTGTCCTGTGACCTGTGTCGTGTCCTGTGTCGTGACCTGTGTCGTGTCCTGTGTCGTGACCTGTGTCGTGACCTGTGTCGTGTCCTGTGTCTGTGTCGTGTCCTGTGTCGTGTCCTGTGCCTGTGTCGTGACCTGTGTCGTGTCCTGTGTCGTGACTGTGTCGTGTCCTGTGTCGTGACCTGTGTCTGTGTCGTGTCCTGTGTCGTGACCTGTGTCGTGACCTGTGTCGTGTCCTGTGTCTGTGTCGTGTCCTGTGTCGTGTCCTGTGTCGTGTCCTGTGTCGTGACCTGTGTCGTGTCCTGTGTCTGTGTCGTGACCTGTGTCGTGTCCTGTGTCGTGTCCTGTGTCGTGTCCTGTGTCGTGTCCTGTGTTGTGTCCTGTGTCGTGTCCTGTGTCGTGTCCTGTGTCGTGTCCTGTGTCGTGACCTGTGTCGTGTCCTGTATCGTGTCCTGTGTCTGTGTCGTGTCCTGTATCGTGTCCTGTGTCTGTGTCGTGTCCTGTGTCGTGTCCTGTGTCGTGTCCTGTGTCGTGTCCTGTGTCGTGTCCTGTGTCGTGTCCTGTGTCTGTGTCGTGACCTGTGTCGTGTCCTGTGTCTGTGTCGTGACCTGTGTCGTGTCCTGTGTCGTGTCCTGTGTCGTGTCCTGTGTCGTGTCCTGTGTCTGTGTCGTGACCTGTGTCGTGTCCTGTGTCGTGTCCTGTGTCGTGTCCTGTGTCGTGTCCTGTGTCTGTGTCGTGACCTGTGTCGTGTCCTGTGTCGTGTCCTGTGTCGTGTCCTGTGTCGTGTCCTGTGTCGTGACCTGTGTCGTGTCCTGTGTCGTGACCTGTGTCGTGTCCTGTGTCTGTGTCGTGTCCTGTGTCGTGTCCTGTGTCGTGACCTGTGTCGTGTCCTTTGTCTGTGTCGTGTCCTGTGTCGTGTCCTGTGTCCTGTGTCGTGTCCTGTGTCGTGACCTGTGTCGTGTCCTGTGTCGTGTCCTGTGTCGTGACCTGTGTCGTGTCCTGTGTCTGTGTCGTGTCCTGTGTCGTGTCCTGTGCCTGTGTCGTGTCCTGTGTCGTGTCCTGTGTCGTGACCTGTGTCGTGTCCTGTGTCGTGACCTGTGTCTGTGTCGTGTCCTGTGTCCTGTGTCGTGTCCTGTGTCCTGTGTCGTGTCCTGTGTCGTGACCTGTGTCTGTGTCGTGTCCTGTGTCGTGACCTGTGTCGTGACCTGTGTCGTGTCCTGTGTCTGTGTCGTGTCCTGTGTCGTGTCCTGTGTCGTGTCCTGTGTCGTGTCCTGTGTCGTGTCCTGTGTCGTGACCTGTGTCGTGTCCTGTGTCTGTGTCGTGTCCTGTGTCGTGTCCTGTGTCCTGTGTCGTGTCCTGTGTCGTGACCTGTGTCGTGTCCTGTGTCGTGTCCTGTGTCGTGTCCTGTGTCGTGTCCTGTGTCTGTGTCGTGACCTGTGTCGTGTCCTGTGTCGTGACATGTGTCGTGTCCTGTGTCGTGACCTGTGTCGTGTCCTGTGTCGTGACCTGTGTCGTGTCCTGTGTCTGTGTCGTGTCCTGTGTCGTGTCCTGTGCCTGTTTCGTGTCCTGTGTCTGTGTCGTGACCTGTGTCGTGTCCTGTGTCGTGACCTGTGTCGTGTCCTGTGTCGTGACCTGTGTCTGTGTCGTGTCCTGTGTCGTGTCCTGTGTCGTGTCCTGTGTCGTGACCTGTGTCGTGTCCTGTGTCTGTGTCGTGACCTGTGTCGTGTACTGTGTCGTGTCCTGTGTCGTGTCCTGTGTCGTGTCCTGTATCGTGTCCTGTGTCTGTGTCGTGTCCTGTGTCGTGTCCTGTGTCGTGTCCTGTGTCGTGTCCTGTGTCGTGTCCTGTGTCTGTGTCGTGACCTGTGTCGTGTCCTGTGTCTGTGTCGTGACCTGTGTCGTGTCCTGTGTCGTGTCCTGTGTCGTGTCCTGTGTCTGTGTCTTGACCTGTGTCGTGTCCTGTGTCGTGTCCTGTGTCGTGTCCTGTGTCTGTGTCGTGACCTGTGTCGTGTCCTGTGTCGTGTCCTGTGTCGTGTCCTGTGTCGTGTCCTGTGTCGTGACCTGTGTCGTGTCCTGTGTTGTGACCTGTGTCGTGTCCTGTGTCTGTGTCGTGTCCTGTGTCGTGTCCTGTGTCGTGACCTGTGTCGTGTCCTGTGTCTGTGTCGTGTCCTGTGTCGTGTCCTGTGTCCTGTGTCGTGACCTGTGTCGTGACCTGTGTCGTGTCCTGTGTCGTGTCCTGTGTCGTGACCTGTGTCGTGTCCTGTGTCTGTGTCGTGTCCTGTGTCGTGTCCTGTGCCTGTGTCGTGTCCTGTGTCGTGTCCTGTGTCGTGACCTGTGTCGTGTCCTGTGTCGTGTCCTGTGTCGTGACCTGTGTCTGTGTCGTGTCCTGTGTCGTGACCTGTGTCGTGACCTGTGTCGTGTCCTGTGTCTGTGTCGTGTCCTGTGTCGTGTCCTGTGTCGTGTCCTGTGTCGTGTCCTGTGTCGTGTCCTGTGTCGTGCATTGAGCTGTTTACAAACACACTTAAACACATATAATAGACAAGACACACACGCATGGACACGCACTCTGTGAAACACACAGACAGACACACACACACCGTATGTTTACTAACACTACGCCTACACACAGCAGAACCTGCCAAACTTGGTGACAGGGAAATGTTCCCAAACACACACACACACACACACACACACACACACACACACACACACACACACACACACACACACACACACACACACACACAGAGGGAGAGCTCATCAAGGCGCCAGAATGCAGCGGGTGGCAGAACTGCGTGTTCTCTGGTTGTGTCCTAGCGCATAACCTCCTACCGACACTCACATACACCGCTCGCCGCAACAAACTGCCCCCTGCTGTCAACACAGTGCTCGGCAGAGGGGGCTTTTTTCCCCACAGTGCTCGGCGGAGGGGGCTTTTTTCCCCACAGTGCTCGGCGGTGGGGGATCTTTTCCCCACAGTGCTCGGCGGAGGGGGCTTTTTTCCCCACAGTGCTCGGCGGTGGGGGATCTTTTCCCCACAGTGCTCGGCGGTGGGGGATATTTACCCCACAGTGCTCGGCGGAGGGGGCTTTTTTCCCCACAGTGCTCGGCGGTGGGGGATCTTTTCCCCACAGTGCTCGGCGGTGGGGGATATTTACCCCACAGTGCTCGGCGGTGGGGGCTGGGCTGTGTCCCAATACACTAAAATAACATTGTTTCCTTCATTAGTCCTTTCCTTTAATCTCCCTGCATTTAAAGGGGAAATCAGCAGTTTGGGGATTTATAAATCCATGATACACCACCTTGATTTTTGAAGAACATAACTTATAAATGCTTCATGAGCATAGTTTAATTGTCTTATCACATCAGAAACTAAAATTCAAGCTTGTTTCACTCTAATGTTTCTAAACAACATAAATGTAAACGAACACTGTATAGCCTCAAAACGTTAATTTCCTTGTATATATTAAGGAACACATAACTTTACAAAAACTCACAGTAGTCCTTTCGACAACAGCAGTAATTACAAACTCCAAGGGCACATGATGATGTCAGAGTCAGATATTCCAGATACAAAGGCTCAACTGACTGGAGAAATGGACCTATAGAAATCAGGGCATTAAAAACATCACACCGCGAATTAAAGACCTTTTTCAAATATTAAGAACAAACAGTTTGTTTTTAACTAATAGAAACATCTCCATGTGAAGATATTAGTGAATATTTGTTTAGGAGGAAGAGGAGGAGGAAAAGGAGGAAGAGGAGGGGGAAAGAGAATAAGGAAGAGGAGGAAGAGGAGGAAGAGGAGGAAGAGGAGGGGGAAAGAGGAAGGAAGAGGAGGAAGAGGACAAGGAAAGAGGAAGGAAGAGGAGGAAGGGGAGAGGTAAGGAGAGAAATGAAGAGGAGGAGGAAAGAGAGGAAGGAAGAAGAGGAAGGGGAGGGGGAAGGAGAGGAAGAAAGAGGAGGAAGAGGAGGAAGAAAGAGGAGGAAGGGGAGGGGGAAGGAGGAGGAAGGAGAGGAAGAGCAGCCAAGGAGCATGGGGGATGTAGTCTCCTTGCGAAGTCAGGAGTACTAGCCTCCTATGGATGCTCCCATAATGCACCATAATGCATCTCTATTACCATTCAATACATCTCCATGGAAACAGGAGTGAGGAGGCAGGAGGTGAGGCAGCGATGGGGAGAGTTCAGTGTCAGTAAGGCTCAACCAGCCCAACACATCAGTGCTCAACGTACTGTTCTCTCAACCAAACTATGTCCAAGTTCAAACCGGGTCATGGTGAAGCAGGGACACTAGGACATGCGACACACTGTATGATCATGGTGAAACACACACACACACACAGATCCACACACACATTCCATCAATAGAGAGGGAGCAGTGTGTGTCTGTGTGTTTCACCATGATCATACAGTGTGTCGCATGTCCTTGTGTGGCGGAGACAGTAGATGATGATATATACATTCCTGGATATATCTCTCTATATCTCTCTCTATAACTCTATATCTCTCTATATCTCTCTCTCTATAGAGTTATCTCTCTATAACTCTATATCTCTCTATATCTCTCTACATCTCTCTATATCTCTCTATAACTCTATATATCTCTATATCTCTCTCTATATCTCTCTATATCTCTCTCTATCTCTCTATATCTCTACATATCTCTCTATATCTCTCTATATCTCTCTCTATAACTCTATATCTCTCTATAACTCTATATCTCTCTATATCTCTCTCTACAACTCTATATCTCTCTCTATCTCTCTATAACTCTCTCTATAACTCAATATCGCTCTATATCTCTCTCTATAACTCTATATCTCTCTATATCTCTCTCTATAACTCTATATCTCTCTATATATATCTCTCTATAACTCTATAACTCTATATCTTTCTATAACGCTATGTCTCTCTGCATCTCTCTCTATAACTCTATATCTCTCTATATCTCTCTCTATATCTCTCTATATCTCTCTCTCTATAACTCTATATCTCTCTCTATCTCTCTATATCTCTCTCAATATCTATATCTCTACATATCTCTCTATATCTCTCAATATCTATCTCTCTACATATCTCTCTATATCTCTCTCTCTACATCTCTCTCTATCTCTCTATAACTCTATCTCTCTCTATATCTCTCTATAACTCTATATCTCTCTCTATAGCTCTCTCTATATCTATCTCTCTACATCTCTATCTCTCTACATCTCTCTATATGTCTCTATAACTCTATCTTTATAACTCTATATCTCTCTCTATATCTCTTTATATCTCTCTATATAACTCTATATCTCTCTATATAACTCTATCTCTCTCTATATCTCTCTCTATATCTCTCTCTATATCTCTCTCTGTAACTCTCTAAATCTCTCTCTATATCTCTCTCTATATCTATCTCTCTACATCTCTCTATAACTCTCTCTATAACTCTCTCTATAGCTCTCTATCTCTCTATAACGCTCCCTATAGCTCTCTCTATAACGCTCTCTATATCTCTCTCTATAACTCTCTCTATATCTCTATAACTCTCTCCATAACTCTCTCCATCTCTCTCTATAACTCTCTCCATAACTCTCTATAACTCTCTATATAACTCTCTAAATCCCTCTCTATATCTATCTCTCTCTATATATCTATCTCTCTACATCTCTCTCTATAACTATCTCTCTCTATATCTCTCTCTATATCTCTCTCTGTAACTCTCTAAATCTCTCTCTATATCTCTCTCTATATCTATCTCTCTACATCTCTCTATAACTCTCTCTATAACTCTCTCTATAGCTCTCTATCTCTCTATAACGCTCCCTATAGCTCTCTCTATAACGCTCTCTATATCTCTCTCTATAACTCTATAACTCTCTCTATATCTCTATAACTCTCTCCATAACTCTCTCCATCTCTCTCTATAACTCTCTCCATAACTCTCTATAACTCTCTATATAAATCTCTAAATCCCTCTCTATATCTATCTCTCTCTATATATCTATCTCTCTACATCTCTCTCTATAACTCTATATCTCTCTCTGTAACTCTCTAAATCTCTCTCTATATCTCTCTCTATATCTATCTCTCTACATCTCTCTATAACTCTCTCTATATCTCTCTATATCTCTCTATAACGCTCTCTATATCTCTCTCTATAACGCTCTCTATATTTCTCTATATAACTCTATATCTCTCTATAACTCTATAACTCTCTATATCTCTCTCCATAACTCTCTATATCTCTCGCTATAACTCTCGCTATAACTCTCTCTATATCTATCTCTCTATATATATCTATCTCTCTACATCTCTATATCTCTCTATAACTCTATAACTCTCTATATCTCTCTCCATAACTCTCCATAACTCTCTCCATAACTCTCTCTATATCAGTTCAATTCAATTCAATTCAAGGGGCTTTATTGACATGGGAAACATATGTTAACATTGCCAAAGCAAGTGAGGTAGATAATATACAAAAGTGAAATAAACAATAAAAATGAACAGTAAACATTACACTCACAGAAGTTCCAAAATAATAAAAACATTACAAATGTCATCTTATGTATATATACAGTGTTGTAACAATGTGCAAATGGTTAAAGTACAAAAGGGAAAATAAATAAGCATAAATATGGGTTGTATTTACAATGGTGTTTGTTCTTCACTGGTTGACCTTTTCTTGTGGCAACAGGTCACAAATCTTGCTGCTGTGATGGCACACTGTGGTATTTCACCCAGTAGATATGGGAGTTTATCAAAATTGGTTTGTTTTCGAATTCTTTGTGGATCTGTGTAATCTGAGGGAAATATGTGTCTCTAATATGGTTATACTTTTGGCAGGAGGTTAGGAAGTGCAGCTCAGTTTCCACCTCATTTTGTGAGCAGTGTGCACATAGCCTGTCTTCTCTTGAGAGCCAGGTCTGCCTACGGCGGCCTTTCTCAATAGCAAGGCTATGCTCACTGAGTCTGTACATTGTCAAAGCTTTCCTTAAATTGGTGTCAGTCACAGTGGTCAGGTATTCTGCCAATGTGTTCTCTCTGTTTAGGGCCAAATAGCATTCTAGTTTGCTCTGTTTTTTTGTTAATTCTTTCCAATGTGTCAAGTAATTATATTTTTGTTTTCTCATGATTTGGTTGGGTCTAATTGTGTTGCTGTCCTGGGGCTCTGTGGGGTCTGTTTGTGAACAGAGCCCCAGGACCAGCTTGCCTAGGGGACTCTTCTCCAGGTGATGGCTTTTTCTTTGTCTCTCTCTCTCTCTCTCTCTCTCTCTTTGTCTCTCTCTCTCTTTTTGTCTCTCTCTCTCTCTTTTTGTCTCTCTCTCTCTCTCTCTCTCTCTCTCTAATTGCAGTCGCTGTACTCATAATATACAGGACAACGATCGCCTTACGGCGAGGATAGCTGTGCTGCAAGCCCAGCTTCAGACGCAATCATTAGGCAAGGGTAATTTCAGTGTAGGAAAGGATGAAACGGTATCTGTGGCACCAGTAAGTACAGATAGTAGTATAAATCCTCTCGCACAGTCCCCGCAGCCGGACAACTTTCTCACGGCCTCTGGAAGGAAATGCTGTAGGAATGCTCTACCGGTGTCCCTCATTCAGCCAACAGAAACTTTCAACCTGTTCTCCCCATTAAGCAACGAGTCGAGTCAGAGGCCGAGCCTTCTCTGGTCTCTACTCCTCCCGTTACAGGGTCTGAGACACCGAAGCCTTCCACCATTAGCTCTGACAAATTGAAAACCCTAGTCATTGGCAACTCCATTACCCGCAGTATTAGACTTAAAACAATCATACACTGTTTACCAGGGGCAGGGCTACCGACGTTAAGGCTAATCTGAAGATGGTGCTGGCTAAGGCTAAAACTGGCGAGTGTAGAGAGTATAGGGATATTGTTATCCACATCGGCACCAACGATGTTAGGATGAAACAGTCAGAGGTCACCAATCGCAACATAGCTTCAGCATGTAAATCAGCTAGAAAGATGTCGGCATCGAGTAATTGTCTCTGGCCCCCTCCCAGTTAGGGGTAGTGATGAGCTCTACAGCAGAGTCTCACAACTCAATCGCTGTTTGAAAACTGTTTTCTTCCCCCCCAAAATATATAATTTGTAGATAATTGGCCCTCTTTCTGGGACACCCACAAATAGGACCAAGCCTGGCCTGTTGAGGAGTGATGGACTCCATCCTTGCTGGAGGGTTGCTCTCATCTTATCTACGAACATAGACAGGGCTCTAACTCCTCTAGCTCCACAATGAAATAGGGTGCAGGCCAGGCAGCAGGCTGTTAGCCAGCCTGCCAGCTTAGTGGAGTCTGCCACTAGCACAGTCAGCGAAGTCAGCTCAGCTATCCCCATTGAGACCGTGTCTGTGCCTCGATCTAGGTTGGGCAAAACTAAACATGGCGGTGTTCGCCTTCGCAATCTCACTGGAATAAAAACCTCCTCCATTCCTGCCATTATTGAAAGAGATTGTGATACCTCACATCTCAAACTAGGGTTACTTAATGTTAGATCCCTCACTTCCAAGGCAGTTATAGTCAATGAACTAATCACTGATCATAATCTTGATGTGATTGGCCTGACTGAAACATGGCTTAAGCCTGATGAATTTACTGTGTTAAATGAGGCCTCACCTCCTGGTTACACTAGTGACCAGATCCCCCGCGCATCCCGCAAAGGTGGAGGTGTTGCTAACATTTACGATAGCAAATTTCAATTTACAAAAAAAAAAAACGTATTTCGTCTTTTGAGCTTCTAGTCATGAAATCTATGCAGCCTACTCAATCACTTTTTATAGCTAATGTTTACAGGCCTCCTGGGCCATATACAGCGTTCCTCACTGAGTTCCCTGAATTCCTATCGGACCTTGTAGTCATAGCAGATAATATTGTAATTTTTGGTGACTTTAATATTCACATGGAAAAGTCCACAGACTCACTCCAAAAGGCTTTCGGAGCCTTCATTGACTCAGTGGGTTTTGTCCAACATGTCTCCGGACCTACTCACTGCAACAGTCATACTCTGGACCTAGTTTTGTCCCATGGAATAAATGTTGTGGATCTTAATGTTTTTCCTCATAATCCTGGACTATCGGACCACCATTTTATTACGTTTGCAGTCGCAACAAATAATCTGCTCAAACCCCAACCAAGGATCATCAAAAGTCGTGCTATAAATTCTCAGACAACCCAAAGATTCCTTGATGCCCTTACAGACTCCCTCTGCCTACCCAAGGACGTCAGAGGACAAAAATCAGTTAACCACCTAACTGAGGAACTCAATTTAACCTTGTGCAATACCCTAGATGCAGTCGCACCCCTAAAAACTAAAAACATTTGTCATAAGAAACTAGCTCCCTGGTATACAGAAACTACCCGAGCTCTGAAGCAAGCTTCCAGAAAATTGGAACGGAAATGGCGCCACACCAAACTGGAAGTCTTCCGACTAGCTTGGAAAGACAGTACCGTGCAGTATCGAAGAGCCCTCACTGCTGGTCGATCATCCTATTTTTCCAACTTAATTGAGGAAAATAAGAACAATCCAAAATGTATTTTTGATACTGTCGCAAAGCTAACTAAAAAGCAGCATTCCCCAAGAGAGGATGGCTAATAAATTCATGAACTTCTTTGAGGAAAAGATCATGATCATTAGAAAGCAAATTACGGACTCCTCTTTAATCTGCGTATTCCTCCAAAGCTCAGCTGTCCTGAGTCTGCACAACTCTGTCAGGACCTAGGATCAAGGGAGACATTCAAGTGTTTTAGTACTATATCTCTTGACACAATGATGAAAATAATCATGGCCTCTAAACCTTCAAGCTGCATACTGGACCCTATTCCAACTAAACTACTGAAAGAGCTGCTTCCTGTGCTTGGCCCTCCTATGTTGAACATAATAAATGGCTCTCTATCCACCGGATGTGTACCAAACTCACTAAAAGGGGCAGTAATAAAGCCTCTCTTGAAAAAGCCAAGCCTTGAACCAGAAAATATAAAAAAACTATCGGCCTATATTGAATCTCCCATTCCTCTCAACAATTCAGCAACTCGCTGCCTTCCTGAAGACAAACAATGTATACGAAATGCTTCAGTCTGGTTTTTAGACCCCATAATCGCACTGAGACTGCACTTGTGAAGGTGGTAAATTACCTTTTAATGATATCAGACCGAGGCTCTGCATCTGTCCTCGTGCTCCTAGATCTTAGTGCTGCTTTTGATACCATCGATCACCACATTCTTTTGGAGAGATTGGAAACCCAAATTGGTCTACACGGACAAGTTCTGGCCTGGTTTAGATCTTATCTGTCGGAAAGATATCAGTTTGTCTCTGTAGATGGTTTGTCCTCTGACAAAACAACTGTAAATTTCGGTGTTCCTCAAGGTTCCGTTTTAAGACCACTATTGTTTTCACTATATATTTTACCTCTTGGGGATGTCATTTAAAAACATAATGTTAACTTTCACTGCTATGCGGATGACACACAGCTGTACATTTCGATGAAACATGGTGAAGACCTAAAATTGCCCTCGCTGGAAGCCTGTGTATCAGACATAAGGAAGTGGATGGCTGCAAACGTTTTACTTTTAAACTCGGACAAAACAGAGATGCTTGTTCTAGGTCCCAAGAAACAGAGAGATCTTCTGTTGAATCTGACAATTAATCTTGATGGTTGTAAAGTCGTCTCAAATAAAACTGTGAAGGACCTCGGCGTTACTCTGGACCCTGATCTCTATTTTGACGAACATATCAAGACTGTTTCAAGGACAGCTGTTTCCCATCTACGTAACATTGCAAAAATCTGACATTTTCTGTCCAAAAATTATGCAGAAAAATGTATCTATGCTTTTGTCACTTCTAGGTTAGACTACTACAATGCTCTACCTTCCGGCTACCTGGATAAAGCACAAAATAAACTTCAGTTAGTGCTTAATACGGCTGCTAGAATCCTGACTAGAACCCAAAAATGTTAACATATTACTCCAGTGCTAGCCTCCCTGCACTGGCTTCCTGTTAAGGCAAGGGCTGATTTCAAGGTTTTACTGCTAACCTACAAAGCATTACATAGGCTTGCTCCTACCTACCTTTACGATTTGGTCCTGCCGTACATACCTACACGTACGCTACGGACACAAGACGCAGGCCTCCTAACTGTCCCAAGAATTTCTAAGCAAACAGCTGGAGGCAGGGCTTTCTCCTATAGAGCTCCATTTTTATTGAAAGGTCTGCCTACCCATGTGAGAGACGCAGAATCTGTCTCAACCTTTAAGTCTTTATTGAAGACTCATCTCTTCAGTAGGTCCTATGATTGAGTGTAGTCTGGCCCAGGAGTGTGAAGGTGAACGGAAAGGCACTGGAGCAACGAACCGCCCTTGCTGTCTCTGCCTGGCCGGTTCTCTTCTCTCCACTGGGATTCTCTGCCTTTAACCCTATTACAGGGGCTGAGTCACTGGCCTACTGGTGCTCTTCCATGCCGTCCCTAGGAGGGGTGCGTCACTTGAGTGGGTTGAGTCACTGACGTGGTCTTCCTGTCTGGGTTGGCCGAGGCGGAGATCTTTGTGGGCTATACTCGGCCTTGTCTCAGGATGGTAAGTTGGTGGTTGAAGATATCCATCTTGTGGTGTGGAGGCTGTGCTTTGGCAAAGTGGGTGGGGTTATATCCTGCCTGTTTGGCCTGTCCGGGGGTATCATCGGATGGGGCCACAGTGTCTCCTGACCCCTCCTGTCTCAGCCTCCAGTATTTATGCTGCAGTAGTTTATGTGTCGGGGGGCTAGGCCTAGTCTGTTATATCTGGAGTATTTCTCCTGTCTTATCCGGTGTCCTGTGTGAATTTAAGTATGCTCTCTCTAATTCTCTCTTTCTTTCTTTCTCTCTCTCTCTCTTGGAGGACCTGAGCCCAAGGACCATGCCTGGCATGATGACTCCTTGCTGTCCCCAGTCCACCTGGCCGTGCTGCTGCTCCAGTTTCAACTGTTCTGCCGCGGCTATGGAACCCTGACCTGTTCACCGGACGTGCTACCTGTCCCAGACCTGATGTTTTCAACTCTCTAGAAACAGCAGGAGTGGTAGAGATACGCTCAATGATCGGCAATGAAAAGCCAACTGACATTTACTCCTGAGGTGCTGACCTGTTGCACCCTCGACGACTACTGTGATTATTATTATTTGACCATGCTGGCCATTTATGAACATTTGAACATCTTGGCCATGTTCTGTTATAATCTCCACCCGACACAGCCAGAAGAGGACTGGCCACCCCTCATAGCCTGGTTCCTTTCTAGGTTTCTTCCTAGGTTTTGGGCTTTCTAGGACGTTTTTCCTAGCCACCGTGTTTCTACACCTGCATTGCTTGCTGTTTGGGGTTTTAGGCTGGCTTTCTATACAGCACTTTGAGATATCAGCTGATGTAAGAAGGGCTATATAAATAAATTTGATTTGAAATTTGATTTAATCTCTATATATCTCTCTCTTTATCTCTCTCTATATGTCTCTATATATGTATGTCTATATGCTCTCTCTATATATATATATATATATATATATATATATATATATATATATATATATATATATATATATATATATATATATATATATATATATATATACACACATATCTATATGAAGCACTGCCAGAGCCCTGCAAAATGACCTCCAGCAGGCCACAAATGTGCATGTGTCTGCTCAAACGGTCAGAAACAGACTCCATGAGGATGGTATGAGGGCCCGACGTCCACAGGTGGGGGTTGTGCTTACAGCCCAACACCGTGCAGGACGTTTGGCATTTGCCAGAGAACACCAAGATTGGCAAATTCACCACTGGCGCCCTGTGCTCTTCACAGATGAAAGCAGGTTCACATAGAGCACGTGACAGACGTGACAGAGTCTGGAGACGCCGTGGAAAACGTTCTGCTGCCTGCAACATCCTCCAGCATGACCGGTTTGGCAGTGGGTCAGTCATGGTGTGGGGTGGCATTTCTTTGGGGGGCCGCACAGCCCTCCATGTGCTCGCCAGAGGTAGCCTGACTGCCATTAGGTACCGAGATGAGATCCTCAGACCCCTTGTGAGACCATATGCTGGTGCGGTTGGCCCTGGGTTCCTCCTAATGCAAGACAATGCTAGACCTCATGTGGCTGGAGTGTGTCAGCAGTTCCTGCAAGAGGAAGGCATTAATGCTATGGACTGGCCCGCCCGTTCCCCAGACCTGAATCCAATTGAGCACATCTGGGACATCATGTCTCGCTCCATCCACCAACGCCACGTTGCACCACAGACTGTCCAGGAGTTGGCGGATGCTTTAGTCCAGGTCTGGGAGGCGATCCCTCAGGAGACCAGCCGCCACCTCATCAGGAGCATGCCCAGGCGTTGTAGGGAGGTCATACAGGCACGTGGAGGCCACACACACTACTGAGCCTCATTTTGACTTGTTTTAAGGACATTACGTCAAAGTTGGATCAGCCTGTAGTGTGGTTTTCCACTTTAATTTTGAGTGTGACTCCAAATCCAGACCTCCATGGGTTGATAAATTGGATTTCCATTGATTATTTTTGTGTGATTTTGTTGTCAGCACATTCAACTATGTAAAGAAAAAAGTATTTAATAAGATTATTTCTTTCATTCAGATCTAGGATGTGTTGTTTAAGTGTTCCCTTTATTTTTTTGAGCAGTATATATCTCTCTCTATATATCTCTCTCTACATATATCTCTCTGTATCTCTCTCTCTATATCTCTATACATCTCTCTCTATCTCGCTCTATATATCTCTCTATATATCTATGTCTATACATCTCTCTCTACATATATCTGTCTGTGTCTCTCTCTGTGTCTCTCTATATATCTCTCTCAGAGCTTCTGCTATCTTTATGTTTACATAACTACAGCTTGCAAGGTCTGGGAAAAACACAGTGACACACACACACACACACACACACACACACACACACACACACACACACACACACACACACACACACACACACACACACACACACACACACACACACACACACACACACACACACACAGACAGAGTGACAAACAGTGACACACACATACATCTCAGATATGATGAACAGAGAAAAAGGGAAGGGAGGTGATGATAAAAGTAAAGGCAAGTAAGAAAAGAGATGCAATAAGAAACTGAAGGTGAGAAAGAAGGACAGCAAGATGGAGAGAGAGATACAGAGACAAGAGAGAGAGGGGGCGGGGAAAGAGAAAGATACAGAGAGACCGAGGAGAGAGAGAGAGAGAGAGAGAGGGGGGGGGGGGGCGGGGAAAGAGAGAGATACAGAGAGACAGAGAGAGAGAGACCGAGAGAGAGAGAGAGAGAGAGAGAGAGACCGAGGAGAGAGAGAGAGAGAGAGGGGGGAGGGGGGGGCGGGGAAAGAGAGAGATACAGAGAGACAGAGAGAGAGAGACCGAGAGAGAGAGAGAGAGAGAGAGACCGAGGAGAGAGAGGGGGGGGGGCGGGGAAAGAGAGAGATACAGAGAGACAGAGAGAGAGAGAGAGGGGGGGCGGGGAAAGAGAGAGATACAGAGAGACAGAGAGAGAGAGAGCGAGAGAGAGAGAGAGACACCATTCTACGACACCAACATGTATTTCTTTATGTCAGATAAGGCACAGCGTCTGCTACACAGATATAGGCATACAGAAGGAGGCTAATTCGTACATTTTCTCTCTCTTATAAAGAGATATACATGTGTTTGAGGGAAAGGGAAAGGCCAACAGCTCAACTGGCCAGCGGAAACTCCAGCGCTGCTAAGGTCCACCATTACACACACAAGACACATGTAGCACAGGCTAACATACACGCTCTCTCCTCCTTCCTCACCTCTCTCTCTCTCTCTCTCCCCCACCTCACCTCTCTCTCTCCTCCCTTCTCACCCTCTCTCTCTCCTCCCTCCTTATCCGCTCTCTCTTCTCCCTCCTCCTCCCCTCTCTCTCCTCCCTCCTTATCCGCTCTCTCTTCTCCCTCCTCCCTGTCTCTCTCACCTCCCTCATCCTCTCTCCTCCCTCCTCACCCTCTCTCCTCTCCTCCTCCCCTAACCCTCCCCCTCTCCTCCCAAGGAATTAAAACATTCCATGTGTCCTCCTTCCTATTTCAGGGAACTGCTGACCTCACAATGAGCTCTAATTCCATTAGATCCTGATGCATTCCGACACAGAGTCCCAAACGGCACCCTATTCCATATACAGTGCACTACTTTTGACCAGGCCAATAGTGCTCTAGTCAAAAGAAGTGCACTTTGTGGGAAATAGGGCTCCTAGTTGTGTAAATCCAGCTTCTCTATCTGTTGTATTCCCAGACAGTAACACAGAGAGAGAGAGACATAGAGAGAGAGACAGAGAGAGAGAGAGAGAGAGAGAGAGAGAGAGAGAGAGAGAGAGACATAGAGAGAGAGAGACATAGAGAGAGAGAGAGAGAGAGAGAGAGAGAGAGACAGACAGAGACAGAGAGAGAGAGAGAGAGAGACATAGACAGAGAGAGACAGAGACAGAGACAGAGACAGAGACAGAGACAGAGAGAGAGAGAGACATAGACAGAGAGAGACAGAGACAGAGAGAGAGACAGACAGAGAGAGAGACAGAGAGAGAGAGACATAGACAGAGACAGAGAGAGAGACAGAGAGAGACATAGAGAGAGACATAGAGAGAGAGAGAGAGACAGAGACAGAGAGGAGAGACAAGTCCAGACAGCTGAGAGTGGCTGTAGGGAAGCATTAGGATGACAGTCAGCAACACTCAAGACTTGTTGCACAACCCAAACACTGCTTTACTTCTCTCCTTCTATTCCTGTTCTCCCTCAACTTTGTAGAGGAAGATTGTGTGTGTGTGTGTGTGTGTGTGTGTGTGTGTGGTGTGTGTGTGTGTGTGTGTGTGTGTGTGTGTGTGTGTGTGTGTGTGTGTGTGTGTGTGTGTGTGTGTGTGTGTGTGTGTGTGTGTGTGTGTGTGTGTGTGTGTGTGTGTGTGTGTGTGTGTGTGTGTGTGTCATTCTCTGTTGAGGACAGAACACAGAACAGTGTACAATGTAGAGAACAGAAACGGACCAGAGAAAGAGACACCCCCACGGAACCCTGGCAGTAGTTCGAACCACAGAACACTTGCTCTGGCTTTGTTCACAGCTGGACCGTCGCCGGGGCAATGGACTGGGCCAAAAAGTGCAGTGGAGGGAAAAAATAACATGATTTAAAAGAAAGAGAAAAGTTGAAGTTACGTAGCTGGAGAGAAAAGGCTGGGCTTGCAGCCAAGACAGGAAGTTGTTAATATTTTTTTTCTTCTCTGTATTTCACCTGAATGTATATCCCCCTCCTGATTCCCCTTCTCATTTGTCCCAACACTCACTGTCTCACTCTTTATCCCTCTTTCTCTAGCACAACACTCACTCCTTCTCTCTCTCTCTCTCTCTCTCTCTCTCTCTCTATTCCCCATCTCACCCTCTATCCCATATCTTACCCTTCTCCATCCCATAACCCCCCCTCTCCCTCATCCATAACCCTCATATATAATTCAATAGAATTTAAGGGCTTTATTGGCATGGGAAACATATGTTAACATTGCCAAAGCAAGTGAAATAGATAATAAACAAAAGTGAAGAAAAAAATAAAAAATTAACAGTAAACATTACACTCACAGAAGTTCCAAAGGAATAGAGACATTTCAAATGTCATATTATGTCTACATACAGTGTTGTAACAATGTGCAAATAGTTAAAAGTACAAAAGGGAAAATAAATAAACATATATCTCTCTCTCTTTAGCAGGTTACATTTCACAATGAGACCAACCATAACAAGACCTTATCAAATCATTAAGACTTCAACAGCAACATGGCTGTGTTTGGCCAGGTCTTCACGCTAGTAAGCTAGCTGCTGACTGGCTGAGAACAGAGACACGGGCAGGGTGAGTTAGCTAGCTGCTGACTGGCTGAGAACAGAGACACGGGCAGGGTGAGTTAGCTAGCTGCTGACTGGCTGAGAACAGAGACACGGGCAGGGTGAGTTAGCTAGCTGCTGACTGGCTGAGAACAGAGACACGGGCAGGGTGAGTTAGCTAGCTGCTGACTGGCTGAGAACAGAGACACGGGCAGGGTGAGTTAGCTAGCTGCTGACTGGCTGAGAACAGAGACACGGGCAGGGTGAGTTAGCTAGCTGCTGACTGGCTGAGAACAGAGACACGGGCAGGGTGAGTTAGCTAGCTGCTGACTGGCTGAGAACAGAGACACGGGCAGGGTGAGTTAGCTAGCTGCTGACTGGCTGAGAACAGAGACACGGGCAGGGTGATCTGATCGTCCAGATAATTAGAGACAGGGAGAGCATTACTGGGAAAGACAGGAGGGAGGAAAAGAAGGGAGGAATGAGAGAGGAGAGGAAAGGAGAGGAAAGTGGAGAGAAGACAACAGTGGGGAAGAGAAGGGAGAGAGAGAGAGACAGAGGGGTCAGGGAGGGATAGTTCGTAGGACAGCTCCACTTGGGGGTCTACCTGGATCTCGTGACTCCAACTCACTCTGACTTTTTTTCTGAGACATCAAAATAATGGTAAAGTTACCAGATAACTTTCATCTGTGGTTACCAGGTTGTTAGCTAATGCTGTAACATGACTGAACAAGGTTAGTGGCTAGTGAGTAGCTTTAGAACAGCCCACCACATGGATTATGAATATAAAATGTGGAGCGAAAAATACAACTGTGTCCCCGGTAATATGGATAATATGGGTAATATGGATAATATGGGTAATAGGGATCATATGCGCAATATGGGTAATATGGATAATATGGGTCATGTGGGTAATATGGGTAATGTGGGTAATATGGATCGTATGGGTAATATGGATCATATGGGTAATATGGGTAATGTGGCTAATGTGGGTAATGTGGATAATATGGGTAATATGGGTAATGTGGCTAATGTGGGTAATATGGGTAATGTGGATCATATGGATAATGTGGATAATATGTATAATACGAGTAATACGGATGATACGGGTAATACGGATAATATGGGTAGTATGGATAATATGGGTGATGTGGGTAATGTGGGTAATATGGATAATATGGGTAATGTGGGTAATATGGGTAGTATGGATAATATGGGTAGTATGGATAATATGGGTAATGTGGATAATGTGGGTAATATGGATAATGTGTGTAATATGGATCATATGGGTAATATAGGTAATGTGGGTAATATGGATAATATAGGTAATGTGGGTAATATGGGTAACAATATTTGAACAGTATGGGCTAGAAACAAGCCGTTTTCCCTGTCGTAATGGTGCAAGCATGACGGTCACGAATCTGCACTCAGTGTATTCTCTATTTTTTTCATAGGGGTACTGGTGCTCACAAACAAAAATTGGTAGCACTGTAGAGCCCTATGAGGATTAGAGAAAGAGAGAGACAGAGAGAGAGAGAGAGAGAGAGAGAGAGAGAGAGAGAGAGAGAGAGACAGACAGACAGACAGACAGAGAAAGAGAGAGAGAGACAGAGAGAGAGAGAGGGAGAGAGAGAAAGAGAGACAGACAGAGAAAGAGAGAGAGAGACAGAGAGAGGGAGAGAGAGAGAAAGAGAGACAGACAGAGAAAGAGAGAGAGAGACAGAGAGAGAGGGAGAGAGAGAAAGAGAGACAGAGGGAGAGAGAGAGACAGAAAGAGAGAGAGAGAAAGCAAAAGAGAGAGAGAGAGAGAGAAAGAGAGAAAGAGAGAGACAGAGAGGGAGAGACGAATCAAAATCATGAACCAATCAAAGGACTCATATTTACAACATTGGAAAAACGAAACAAAACCACAAAGCTGACTAAATTGCTATCTGACCCTAAACAGAGAATATGAATTGGCTGATTATCTCTACTCTGTCAGAGATATGAAGCAGAGACAGATCCTTACCAAGTACAGGCTGAGTGACCACCGATTGTCAATAGAAACCAGCAGATATAAAAAGACATGGCTACTCAAAGAGGAGCGTGAATGTGGTCACTGCACGACAGGGGAGGTGGAGACAGAGATGCACTTTCTCCTTTACTGTGAGAAATATTTCTCACCAAGATATTCATCATTCACAGGAATTACTGCATTTATTCCAAATTGTAATTTATTTGCTTTTTATATTTCTACTACTGACTGTCAGCATTTTATTACATTTTTTTTCCAATTGCTAACACACTAAAATGACATGCACAGCACAATTATTTAAACTGACACACAGAGAGCAAAACCTCTTCTCAAGTCTCCAAAAGCCTAAACACATTTTCTGCTTTACACACATTTTGCAATTCAAAATGGCACTTTTTAAATGCACTGCACACGGTTCTCTGCATAAGACACAACAATCTGACATAAAGCCATTTCAAAACACTGCCATTCAAAATGACACTACATGAGCTAATTGGCCAATACATGTGCCACCTGGCCAAACACCTCAATGGTTAATTGTTACCACTTCAATCAGGAAGTAAGCACTATGAAAAGACCACAGGTGACCACCTTTTGTTTTACAACAACAATAGAAGCCCTTGCAGAGGGAGGGTGAGAATGAGAGGGGGAGGAAGAGTGAGAGGTAGGGGTAGAGCTGGTAGAGGAGTTCATGGCCAAAAAAGTCAACAATTTTCAAATGAAATCAGAGCAACCTTAGTTGATCATGTCATCAACCATGGGCTGACAATGCGAGAGGCTGGACAGAGAGTGCAGCCCAACTTGAGCCGTTTTACTGTCGCCTGTGTCATCCGGACATTTAGACTGGAGTACAGGTATGTAACTAACATTTCTTTCACACTATGTAGTACACCCCATGTCATAGTGTATCAGTTGGGTGACACCTGTTTACTTCATGAATGGCTGATGTCATACACTAACTGCACAAATTTCCTGTAGAATTTACTCTACTGTGGGGGAAATATCTTTAGGCTGCATTGTCCAAGCCCTATATTTTAGTTTTTCTAAAGGACTGAGAGATGCAACCATGGTGGAAGAAGGGGCCAAATGTTCACCGGGGTACAGGAAGCTGCCATTGTAAACTTGGTTTTGGAAAATAATGAAATCAGATTCCGAGACATTCAAAGCCACATCATCCAAGACAACACCATATTCAACAACATTCAACGAGTCAGTCTGTCCACATTGGCTCGCATTCTCAAGCGAAACCAAATCAGAATGAAATAACTTTATAAGGTGCCGTTTGAGAGAAACTCTCAAAGAAACAAAGAGGTCAGACGAGCATATGTGGATGTAAGTACAATATTGACTGCAGTACACTACACGCAACATTGTTTCCCAGTGTACTGGATAACACCATATTGACTGCTTTTGTTCTTTGTTTTCAGGGAGTACTGGAAATGGATGCTCATGCAATCCCACATGAGTTCATCTTTATAGATGAGGCTGGGTTCAACCTAGCAAAGACCAGAAGAAGGGGGAGAAACGTCATTGGCCACAGAGCCATTATAGATGTTCCTGGCCAACGTGGTGGGAACATCACAATGTGCTCTGCCATCTCCAATACGCATGGTGTCCTCCACCGTCATGCCAACCTTGGACCATACAACACAGCCCATATTCTCACATTTCTGGACAGACTCCACAATATTCTCATACCACCAGAGCGTATGAATGATGCAAACCATCAAAGAACCCGGTACATTGTAGTATGGGACAACGTGAGCTTTCATCGTGCAGCCCCAGACCAAAACTGGTTTGCTGACCACCCACCATTTCTCGTGCAATACCTCCCACCATACTCACCATTTCTGAACCCCATAGAAGAGTTATTTTCGGCATGGCGGTGGAAGGTATACGACCGGCAGCCCTTTGTGCTCATGCCTCTAGTGCAGGCCATGGAAGAGGCATGTGATGAGATTGATGTGGGTGTGATTCAGGGATGGATAAGGCACTCAAGGCGCTTCTTCCCTCGATGTCTGGCAAGGGAAGATATTGCCTGTGATGTGGACGAGGCTTTGTGGCCAGACCCAGCTGTGCGGCAAGATTATCTTTATTCATTATTTTTCTTGACTCTTTTTTTTTTTTTGTATATATATATTTTTTAATATATATATATTTATTCTGCAATTTTCTTTTTCAGTTTACTGTTTTTTTGTGAGCATATTTTTGTTCAGTCCAATGTAAATATATCTGCTGTGCATATGTTGCACTGACTCATTTGGTGAATAATAAAATGTTTCAACAGCATGCTGCAAATATTTCTGTGCATCTGAAGAATTTTCTACAATTTGAACTATTTTAGTATTATGGCAAAGCATACTAAAGATGAGTGCTTTTCATTATGCCCAACAGTGTGTAGTTGGTTAGACAAATCTGGTAATATGAATGAAGTGTGTGTCATTTCGTGCAAACGTTTGATTTTGATAATCCTATATGTAGTTTTGGTTGCAGTGCTTCATTTTGCAGGATATGAGGTATTTTGCAGTTTGGGTGTGGTTTTGGGAATTGTGTTAAGTATTATGATAAAACCAGCTTAGTTTGCAAAATTGTGTTTTAGCAATTGGGAAAAACTGTAAAATTATTATTTTTTAATTATTATTTACTACCATTTTATATTATTATTCATCATTATTTTATTACAATGTATGTTGTCTTATATATTGTATACATTGCTGCTTTGGAAATATTGAAACAATGTTTTTCATGCCAATAAAGCATCTTGAATTTGAATTTCAGAGAGAGGTAAAGAGGGAAAGAAAGAGAGACAGAGACAGAGAGAAGGAAAGAGAGAGAGGGAGCGAGAGAGAGAAAGAAGAGGGATAGAGAGAGAAAGAGGGAGTGAGGGATAGAGAGAGAAAGAGGGAGTGAGGGATAGAGAGAGAAAGAGGGAGCGAGAGAGAGAGAGAGAAAGAAAGAGGGAGAAAGAGAAAAAGGGAGGTAGAGAGAGAGAGAGAGATTTCCACAGGAAGGACAAGCTCTTCAGTTCACACTATCACATTAGGCAACTGACTGACAGCTTCCAGTGATGGTATACACAACATACACACACACAGGTCAAGGAGCGACAGAGCGAGGAACTGCTAAGATGAGGAGAAGGAAACTGAGAAAGGAAACTGCTACTCATCTTCAGTTGACTTAGAAACTATTACATTATTTGGCCTCTTGATCTCTCTACTCTATCTTTCCCTCTCTCCCCCCTTTCTTTTCACCTCACTCTACCTCCTCACTCTCTCACCCCTTTCTTTCTCACCCCTTTCTTTCCACCTCACTCTCTCACCCCTTTCTTTCCAACTCACTCTCTCACCCCTTTCTTTCCACCTCACTCTCTCACCCCTTTCTTTCCACCTCACTCTCTCACCCCTTTCTTTCCACCTCACTCTCTCACCCCTTTCTTTCCACCTCACTCTCTCACCCCTTTCTTTCCACCTCACTCTCTCCCTCCTCTCTCACCCCTTTCTTTCCACATCTCTCTATCTATCTCCCTCTTCTCTTTATCTCTCTCTCCCCTTTCTTTCCATCTCTCTCTCCTTTCATTCCACCTCTCTCTCCATCTCTCTCTCTCCTTTCTTTCATTCCACCCCTCTCCCTCCCTCCTCTCTCTATATATATATCTCACCCTCCTCTACATATACACCTCTCTCTCCCTCCTCTATATCTCTCTCTCCCTCTTTCTCTCTCCCACCTCTACCTCTCTCTCCCTCTCTCTCTCTCACCCTCCTCTGCATATACACCTCTCTCTCTCCTCTACCTCTCTCTCTCCTCTCTCATTCTATGCTCAGTGTAAGACAGTGAACAGAGGAGTTTGTAGGCCTATTCAAAACATTGACATAACACTTGGTGAAACATTCACTGCGAAGTGAATAGTGTGTTTGACGGTTGTGAGCAATAACAGGATGAAGGAAGAGATAGTCTAACCAGAGATGGTTTTTATCACCATGGAGAAAACAGATTATTGTTTCACCCTTGACTTGGTAAACACAGTCTTGTGACATCTTGCCATGTAGCATGAGCCATTTCAATGTGTCTCACTGACTTCCAGTTAATGGTGTATAGATGTATCTGTTGCTCAACTGTCAAAACAGCTGACGCAACAACATAGTGAGTCATAAGAGTGTTGACCATTGAGTTGCCATGGCAACACCTCTGTACTGTGGCTGACTAGTGTTATGTTATGCCTGTGTTATATTGTCAAATCAAATCAATCAAATGTTATTTGTCACGTGTGCTGAAGACAACAGGTATAGGTAGACCTTACCGTTAAATGCTTACTTACAAGCCCTTAATCAACAATGCCGTTTTTTTTTATTAAGTAAGAAAATATTCGTTTGAAGTATAAAAAAAAAAATAGCTATCAAATATAAACTCCCAGTAATTGATTTGGTATTTACCAACGTTTCGGCATCACTGTGCCTTCTTCAGGGTGATTTAAAAAAAATACAAAATAGAATAAAGTAAACTTTTTTTTTTAAATAACACAATAAAATAATAATAACGAGGCTATATAGCAGGGGTACCGGTACTGAGTCATTGTCGTGCTATGTAATGTTATTAGACCAACACAAAGACAACATTATCAATTGTTTATCTTTGTCATTCATGACTGACGTTCCATTCTCCAATTGGAGATTTGCTGAACTTACAATCTCATTATTGCCATACCAACATAGTAAATCACAAGTGTCCACTGTGAGTTACCGCGGCACTTCACTGTGAGTTACCGCGGCACTTCACTGTGAGTTACCGCGGCACTTCACTGTGAGTTACCGCGGCACTTCACTGTGAGTTACCGCGGCACTTCACTGTGAGTTACCGCGGCACTTCACTGTGAGTTACCGCGGCACTTCACTGTGAGTTACCGCGGCACTTCACTGTGAGTTACCGCGGCACTTCACTGTGAGTTACCTCGGCACTTCACTGTGAGTTACCGCGGCACTTCACTGTGAGTTACCGCGGCACTTCACTGTGAGTTACCGCGGCACTTCACTGTGAGTTACCTCGGCACTTCACTGTGAGTTACCGCGGCACTTCACTGTGAGTTACCATGGCACTTCACTGTGAGTTACCATGGCACTTCACTGTGAGTTACCATGGCACTTCACTGTGAGTTACCACGGCACTTCACTGTGAGTTACCGCGGCACTTCACTGTGAGTTACCATGGCACTTCACTGTGAGTTACCATGGCACTTCTGTAGCCGACCTGTCATTCCACCAGCAGCATCACATCAGAACTGTTTCTCTATGTTTGACTGTAGGCATCATGACTGAGGTTCCACTCTCCAACTGAGAGCTGCTTAACTTACAATATCTCTCTCACAGGAAATATGTTTTTTTTCTGTTCTGGGCCATGTGTTCAGTCTCTGGTAGCTGCCTTGGCTTGGTTTGGTTTGGCTGAACTCAAGCCAACAGGGCAGAGCAGAGAGAGTTAGACAGCCTAAGACAGAACTGCTGTCACTTTTATTAGGTCCCAAATGGCACCCTATTGTGCACTACTTTAGACCAGAGCCCTATTCCCTATATAGTGCACTACTGTTGACCAGAGCCCTATTCCCTATATAGTGCACTACTGTTGACCAGATCCCTATATAGTACACTACTGTTGAACAGATCCCTATATAGTGCACTACTGTTGACCATGCGGAATAGGGTGCTGTGCGTCTATTTCTATTTTAATTAACATCTATCGGTGACACTGCCCTCGTCACGTTCATCGGAGAAATCCTTATCCGGTGTGACATCTAAATCTGTAATCATGCGCGCTGTCGATATTCGTAATAGCCTATAGCTCGTGTCGCACCAAGTGACTTGGCGACAAAGTATACCGTTTGGGATGCCGCTGTGGCACAATGCTGTGGCACGCGCAGCGTTTCCAGTGACCGCTGATGATGTGTAGCCCATACCTTAAGGAATATAGACAATAGGCTACTGTTTTGTAACATGAATGGAATTAGGGGTTAAAAAAAAACATAAGTCAAAAGACACAGAGTGAGAAAGCGGGAGAGTTGTATTTTGTAAACAACCGTTGAAAGCTGCAGAACGCACGGTTAAGGCTAAGAAACGCACACAGTGATGTGATCGTCACCCTTTACAGTATAAACATAGCATGATTTCTTTCCTCCACCATGTCCAAGTTACCTCAAACAATAACTGGCGATTGTGAATCTCTCTCCCACACATTCTCAACTAAAAGTTGACCTCAGTGAGTTGAGCTCACTCCTACGGCCACACAAGTGATTTAAAATTATACAGTGTGATTTATTTCTTACTCTTTGGCGGTGGCTTTTTGGAGAGCGCGGTGATGTGCCGTTGTAAACTAATCACCTTGCCCTCGAGCGTTTCCGACCGGAGACAGATAGACACGAGCTCGCCCTCGAGCTCTTCCAAGATGCTGACGGACTGTCGGGATAAATCCGAGAGCTGTCGGAGCACCGAACACAGAGAGAACCCGCACACGTCCACCAAGTCCCCGAAATTCGCATTTGGCCTCTTCGTGTCGTTTTTACAGACATCCTTGGGAACTAGCGTGCGCTTGTAGAAGGGCATTTTCCTTCCAAACGCGCAAACCCAGTCGAAATATTATCCTCCTTCTAAAGAAGCGTGTAATCCGTGCGGGAAACTCTGTTATTGTTTTTGTTGTTGAAGAAGAACCGCAGTAAGAGTTGTTGCGAGTCCAGTGCGTATTTTATTTTTTTGCATTGTGATTGACTGTCCACGACGCGGTGGTCTCCGCCTCGGCACGCCAGTATGGGCTAGGGTTGTTTGTCTCTGGTCTTCCCGAAGCGAAACCTGCTGCGGGGAGGAGGAAGAGGAATCAAATCCTCTGGTCTGATCTGGGGACAGCAAGACGTCACCCCGACCCCGCACGTTACAAAGACACTCTGGAACTTGAGACTATGTAGGCTATATGACTGATTATCTAAACTTTTTAGGCGCCATTTAACTAATGCCACTTATATGGAGAGGCAGCCTCTCCAACAATCTTGTATCTTGTATGCATCAAGTGCACAACTTCGAGTCTTGATTTTTTTTTTTGATACATAGACCAATCTATGTAGGCCCAGGCTATATCACCAATTTGGTCATACTTCCATGATTGAATAAAACTAATAACTGGTGCCATCTAAGGAGGTCTTCTCAACATCTCTCCATCACATTCCTGTCCCCACACACACACACACACACACACACACACACTCCTCCCTTCATGGCAAATACTGACCCTCTGACCCTTATAGATGAAATAAATCACCAATATAACCCAGTCACTCTCTCTCTCACACCATTTCTCTCTCTCTCTCTCTCCATTTCTCCCTCTCAATTTCTCTCTCCATTTCTCTCTCTCTCCATTTCTCTCTCTCTCTCCATTTATCTCTCTCTCTCTCTCCATTATTCTCTCTCTCTCTTCCCTCTCCTCCCTTTCTCATGCTCTCTCTCAGTGATGGAACAATAAGCTTTATGGGTCAGAGAGGAGTTTTCGCAGCTGTACTTGGACAAGCATGGATAGAATGTTGGAAAAACTGTAATTCACCCAGGTTTAAGGAACACACTTCAACAACTCTCCACTGAGTGACTCTCTCTTTCTCTTTGACCCCCTCACCACTCCCATCTCTCTCTTTCTCTTTGACCCTCTCACCACTCCCATCTCTCTCTTTCTCTTTGACCCCCTCACCACTCCCATCTCTCTCTTTCTCTTTGACCCCCTCACCACTCCCATCTCTCTCTTTGACCCCCTCACCACTCCCATCTCTCTCTTTCTCTTTGACCCCCTCACCACTCACATCTCTCTCTTTCTCTTTGACCCCCTCACCACTCCCATCTCTCTCTTTCTCTTTGACCCCCTCACCACTCCCATCTCTCTCTTTCTCTTTGACCCCCTCACCACTCCCATCTCTCTCTTTCTCTCCCTCTCTTTGACCCCCTCACCACTCCCATCTCTCTCTTTCTCTTTGACCCCCATCTCTCTCCCTCTCTTTGACCCCCTCACCACTCCCATCTCTCTCTTTCTCTTTGACCCCCTCACCACTCCCATCTCTCTCTTTCTCTTTGACCCCCTCACCACTCCCATCTCTCTCTTTCTCTTTGACCCCCTCACCACTCCCATCTCTCTCTTTCTCTTTGACCCCCTCACCACTCCCATCTCTCTCTTTCTCTTTGACCCCCTCACCACTCCCATCTCTCTCTTTGACCCCCTCACCACTCCCATCTCTCTCTTTCTCTTTGACCCCCTCACCACTCACATCTCTCTCTTTCTCTTTGACCCCCTCACCACTCCCATCTCTCTCTTTCTCTTTGACCCCCTCACCACTCCCATCTCTCTCTTTCTCTTTGACTCCCTCACCACTCCCATCTCTCTCTTTCTCTCCCTCTCTTTGACCCCCTCACCACTCCCATCTCTCTCTTTCTCTTTGACCCCCATCTCTCTCCCTCTCTTTGACCCCCTCACCACTCCCATCTCTCTCTTTCTCTTTGACCCCCTCACCACTCCCATCTCTCTCTTTCTCTTTGACCCCCTCACCACTCCCATCTCTCTCTTTCTCTTTGACCCCCTCACCACTCCCATCTCTCTCTTTCTCTTTGACCCCCTCACCACTCCCATCTCTCTCTTTCTCTTTGACCCCCTCACCACTCCCATCTCTCTCTTTCTCTTTGACCCCCTCACCACTCCCATCTCTCTCTTTCTCTTTGACCCCCTCACCACTCCCATCTCTCTCTTTCTCTCCCTCTCTTTGACCCCCTCACCACTCCCATCTCTCTCTTTCTCTTTGACCCCCATCTCTCTCCCTCTCTTTGACCCCCTCACCACTCCCATCTCTCTCTTTCTCTTTGACCCCCTCACCACTCCCAGCTCTCTCTTTCTCTTTGACCCCCTCACCACTCCCATCTCTCTCTTTCTCTCCCTCTCTTTGACCCCCTCACCACTCCCATCTCTCTCTTTCTCTTTGACCCCCTCACCACTCCCATCTCTCTCTTTCTCTTTGACCCCCTCACCACTCCCATCTCTCTCTTTCTCTTTGACCCCCTCACCACTCCCATCTCTCTCTTTCTCTCCCTCTCTTTGACCCCCTCACCACTCCCATCTCTCTCTTTCTCTCCCTCTCTTCCCCTCTGACCCACATTCCCTGCTTTCTCTCCACGCCAACTCTCAACTCTCTTTTCCTCTCTATGTCGACTATGAAATCCCTTCCTACACTAAAGGAGCACATCTCGTCCCCCTCAGCCATCCCCAGCCCAGCAACAATCCCCCAAGTCCCAACAATCCCCCAAGTCCCAACAATAACACCAGCCCAGCCACAATCCCCCAAATCCCAACAATAACACCAGCCCAGCCACAATCCCCCCAGTCCCAACAATAACACCAGCCCAGCCACAATCCCCCCAGTCCCAACAATAACACCAGCCCAGCCACAATCCCCCAAGTCCCAACAATAACACCAGCCCAGCCACAATCCCCCCAGTCCCAACAATCCCCCAAGTCCCAACAATAACACCAGCCCAGCCACAATCCCCCAAGTCCCAACAATAACACCAGCCCAGCCACAATCCCCCCAGTCCCAACAATAACACCAGCCCAGCCACAATCCCCCCAGTCCCAACAATAACACCAGCCCAGCCACAATCCCCAAGTCCCAACAATAACACCAGCCCAGCCACAATCCCCCAAGTCCCAACAATAACACCAGCCCAGCCACAATCCCCCCAGTCCCAACAATAACACCAGCCCAGCCACAATCCCCCCAGTCCCAACAATAACACCAGCCCAGCCACAATCCCCCCAGTCCCAACAATAACACCAGCCCAGCCACAATCCCCCAAATCCCAACAATCCCCCAAGTCCCAACAATAACACCAGCCCAGCCACAATCCCCCAAATCCCAACAATCCCCTCAGCCCAGCCGTATACTATAAACCCTGCCATATAGCCCCAGCCGTATACTGTAGCCCCAGCCGTATACTGTAGCCCCAGCAGTAAACTGTAGCCCCAGCCGTATACTGTAGCCGCAGCCGTATACTGTAGCCCCAGCCGTATACTGTAGCCCCAGCCGTATACTGTAGCCCCAGCCGTATACTGTAGCCCCAGCCGTATACTGTAGCTGCAGCAGTATACTGTAGCCCCAACCATATACTGTAGCCCCAGCCATATACTGTAGCCCCAGCCATATACTGTAGCCCCAGCCATACACTATAGTCCCAGCCATACACTATAGTCCCAGCCATACACTATAGTCCCAGCCGTATATCCCCACAAGTACACTGTAGCCCCAGCAGTATACTGTAGCCCCAGCAATACAGCCCCAGCAGTATAATGTAGCCCAGCAGTATACTGTAGCCCCAGCAGTATAATGTAGCCCTGCAGTATACTATAGCCCCAGCCATACAATGTAGCCCCAACAGTACACTGTAGCCCCAACAGTACACTGTAGCCCCAACAGTACACTGTAGCCCCAACAGTACACTGTAGCCCCAACAGTACAATGTAGCCCCAACAGTACACTGTAGCCCCAACAGTACAATGTAGCCCCAACAGTACACTGTAGCCTCAGCCGTACACTGTAGCCCCAGCCGTACACTGTAGCCCCTGCAATTTAGCCCCAGCTGTATACTGTAGCCCTAGCAGTATACTGTAGCCCCAGCCGTATACTGTAGACACAGCCATACAATGTAGCCCCAGCAATATACTGCAGCCCCAGCCGTGTACTGTAGCCCCAGCAGTAAACCGTAGACCCAGCAGTATACCGTAGCCCCAGCAGTATACCGTAGCCCCAGCAGTATACTGTAGACCCAGCCGTACAATGTAGCCCCAGCCGTATACTGTAGCCACAGCCATATAGCCCCAGCCATGTACTGTAGCCGCAGCCATATAGCCGCAGCCGTATACTGTAGCCCCAGCCGTATACTGTAGCCCCAGCAGTAAACTGTAGCCCCAGCAGTAAACTGTAGCCCCAGCCGTATACTGTAGCCCCAGCCGTATACTGTAGCCCCAGCAGTATACTGTAGCCCCAGCCGTATACTGTAGCCGCAGCCGTATACTGTAGCCCCAGCAGTAAACTGTAGCCCCAGCAGTAAACTGTAGACGCAGCCGTATACTGTAGCCGCAGCCGTATGCTGTAGCCCCAGCCGTGTGCTGTAGCCCCAGCCGTGTGCTGTAGCCCCAGCCGTGTGCTGTAGCCCCAGCCGTGTGCTGTAGCCCCAGCCGTGTGCTGTAGCCCCAGCCGTGTGCTGTAGATGCAGTTCATGCAGTCTGTCTGTGTCTTAACTATAAGGGACTAAGGGAGAGAGCGAGAGAGGTTGTTGAGGTAACGAGAGGTGTCTCAGAAAGAGGGAGAAAAAAGGAGAGAGAAAGGGGGGAGAGACAAGGTCTTTATTGGCACAATTGAAAACATCAACAGTGGAGCGAGAGAGGGGGAGCAAGAAAGACAGAGTGGGAGAGTTATTGGAAGGAGAAGGTAGGCTACGTCATACACCATGTCATGTACACTAATCTAATCATGTGGATGTTTCCCACGGCTGCTGATGCGATTTCCATAAACAGTGACCACATGAACACACTAACGCATAAACACACACACACCGCCCATCTGTCCATCACATGATGGAAGCGCAATTGATTGGAAACATCTGTCCCCAACCCTTCCCTCCTTCCTTCCCTGTGTTCATTGTTTCTCGGCATGTCCAACCCACTTCATTGCTCTAACGTATGAGCTCAAACTCTTCCAGAATCACTCCACCCCCTCCTTTTCTTCCTCTCTACCACCCTCACAGTATTATTTTGCTTTTCTTTGAATGCATGTTATTTATTTCCGTATGGCCCATTATTCCTCCGCCAAATGTACCAGTTTAAAGCGGACCTGGGTTCAAATAGTATTTGAAATCATTTCAAATACTTTATCTGAGCTTGATTGACCAATAGAATAGTCCCACAACTGTAAACCCCACCCACCTGGCACTCCAGGCAGGCTTAAGGGAACACTCAAAAGATTTCAAATAGGATTTGAGCCCAGGTCTGGTCAAACACTAACTGGGTCTCTGGTGAATCCAAGTTCTGTTCTGTTCACATCAAATAGGTTGTTTTCTTTCTGCAGCCAGGAGCAGAGCAGAGCAGGAGCCTGGCCAAGCTCACATTACACCCTTCAAACAGTGTGTGTGTGTGTGTGTGTGTGTGTGTGTGTACAGTTCTGCATCTCAAAAGAGAGGATATTTCTGAGTATTACTTAGCCTTTGTCCCTGGAAACAATGTCAATAAAGTTTGGAATGAAGAGACACAGGAGAGAAGCACTTATTTAGTTTATAGTTAATCCATGAGGAGCTCTTTGATAAAGGGGATGAAACACTAAGTAGTTGATGCTGGACAGTAAAAAATGCTGGAACAGCCTTCGTGCAAAAAAACTTCCAGAAGTAAAGTAAAGTTTGGAACGACTTCAAGCATCAAAGCCTGTGATCAGAACATCCAAAATGGTCAGTTATATTGAGTGGGTAGGTGGCAGGTAAATTAATGCTGGAACTGAATGATAAGTCACTCACACAAGTTCAGTTGTGACTAGACAAAGATAATATAACACAGCTGCATAGATCTCATTCAAACAAATGCACATTCCCCCAATCTCTAGCGTCAGAATCTCTAGCGTTAGACGGCAGAATCTCTACCGTCAGACGGCAGAATCTCTACCGTCAGACGGCAGAATCTCTACCGTCAGACGGCAGAATCTCTAGCGTCAGACGGCAGAATCTCTAGCGTCAGACGGCAGAATCTCTAGCGTCAGACGGCAGAATCTCTAGCGTTAGACGGCAGAATCTCTAGCGTCAGACGGCAGACCCTAAACATCCATCTACAAGTCTGAAGATACTTATTCCCTCTCAGATTTAGCCACACACACACACTTCTCGTCCCTAAAATTAACCAGCCGAGGACGTTGCTGTAGTGGTGTGTCAGAGATATACATTTACATTTTAGTCATTTAGCAGACGCTCTTATGCAGAGCGACTTACAGTAATGAATGCATACATTTCATTTCATGCATTTTTTTTTTAATGGTCAGTCATGTGTCCCGTCCTGCCATCCATGCCCACACACACACACACTCTCCAACTCCTGCGGGGTGTGTTGTGGTGTGTAGTGGTGATGTGAGTCCGTAGGCCAAGTTCCTCCTGGAGGATCAGGACACGACACTAAGACTCTCTCTCACACACACACACACACACACACACACACACACACACACACACACACACAGACAGTCCTTCCCTAGGTGAGTGTGCAGGCCAAGTGGGAGGAACAGGCCGTCTCTCAGCAGGGTCCATAATGCCTTCTGGAGGACTCAGGAACAGGGAGGGAGGGAGGGAGGGATGGATGAGGTGACCAGCCTCCTGAACAGAGAAGGGAGCGATAGAAGGGTAGGAATGAGAGGGAAGGATGGAGGGGGGAAAGGATGACGCCACCTGAACAGAAAAGGAGGGGGTGATGGGGCCATGGAGACATCAGGAAGAGGGGATGAGAGGGATAGAGACCAGCCACCTGAATAGGGAGGGAGATAGAAGGGAGGACGTGCTCCAGCCATCACACACTCAGGGTGCATGTCAAGTCTAAAGAGGATCCCTACTGCAGCTCTTCTCATCTCCTTTCAATTAATCTGATGTAGAAAAAGCTAGTCAGGTTAAGGTAAAATATGAACATACTGCTTTCATCGATATACCATCACGACTGCATCCCAAACAGAATACCATTCCCTACATAGGGGCCATATCCGAAAGTAGTGCACCCATCGATAGCCACCTTTCATTGAGGATACTCATGTGTATCCTACTGCAGAAGACTGTCGATATCTCTGGCACACCCCCTTATGTTTTGTCAGAGAAAACCATCCACGCGTTCCAAAACAATATGCTTGCACAACTAACTTCATTTGTTTTGGTAATTTAACACATTCAGGGATCCACCCCTGTAAAATTAAGTTGCCTAATGATGTGCGAGTGGAGAAATACCATCCACTTTCACACTCCGTCCTGACTCCCTTTTTCAAAAGCAGGCGAGGACGCAGGAGGTAAGCAAATCTAATTGATTAAAGGCCAAGGAGAAGATCCTTCTGATACACTCGACTGGAATGGTGGAAAGGGATGGAGAATAAAGTGTCCAGCAATTAGTAACAAAGATGGTGGATAAATAAAGATCGTTCACTCAAGCCGTTTACCATGAAAAACAAAATGGTGAGTTCCTGTCTGCTTAAAGAGATGGCTCGCCCATAGACACCAATGCCATAGCAGCTGGGTCTGGTCTACTTAGTTCATTGACACAGAAAAAAAAAGTGTCTTGTTTCCTCTTCAGTCTCTGAGGAAGAGACTGTCGCGGCTTCACAAACAGGTGAGAAGGCGGGGGTGAGAACCCCTTGTCATCTGTAATTATAAAACAGACCACCTTCCCACCCCTCAGCATCACTGCCAAACCATGACCATCAGTTAGTCAGCATACCATATGGCACCCTATATAGTGCACTACTTGACCAGGAGCCTCAAGTATAACTGTGCCATACATTTCCCTATAAATATGGCATGCGCCATTTCTATAAAGCCTGCACACATACAAAAATATTTATAAACTTGGCGCACACCATACATACACTTCCTGTCATTAATCAGATCCATCCGTAACTGCACACGTGTGAATGAGCGTTACAATTTAGACTGAAACTCACATCATTGACCTTTTGTGGTGAGAATAACGCCCTTATTTGCTGCATCCTTTGGAAGTATCAGAATTAGGCCAAGGCAATTTCCTAAAAGAAAATGGCAATGGCGAACTTGCTACAAGGTCTTTGGAGGTGTTGGCAGAACACTTGCGGTGGGCCTAGGCCATCCGACAGAAAAACAGTTTAATGAAAGACAAAAACGATTGGGAATGGCTGTGGAAAATAATGCTGCACTGCCCGCAAATACTGAAACATTTTGTACCTAACAATGATAGCCATAAACACTTCAACGCAAAAGAGCAAGTGCCTGTTCACTTGTTCAACTGTTACATTTTGTTTTAAAATCACACTTCCTTTCTGATGCAGAGCAAAATACTTATAGCTGAATAGGCTATGAAAATGGCTATAACTTAAATATTTGAGAAATTAGAAAGTTAAAGACTATTCCGACGTAAACTACAGAAGTAGCCTACAACCGTCGGTTCCACCGTTAAACATGCTCTCCGGATCCGATGGCAGAGCAAAAATACTTGAAAAAGCTTATTTACTACGGTGACGTGGGTCCAATTAAACGAGAAACGGGACGAATGGTCTCCCGACTTGTAGGCCTATAGGCTACTTCGTATGAAACCATACGGTGACAGAAGTCGTGAGGAATTGTACAATCTCCGAAACGCATTAGCCTAGGAAATAAGATGTCCGTTTAAAAAATTTGAAAACGCAAAGTTTCTCACTAACGGCAAATGATTGCATCTTATTAACCTGTTTTTCTTCATATGAAGAAGTTACCATCATATCCCCGTTTTCACAAAACACTTGGCTACTTACATGCTTGCAATGCAATACTTCCAACCACTAGAAACAGCACATGAACTAAAAGATAAGCACACGTTCATGTCAAGTTCAGTTTTTATAAACGCCAACTTCCGAAAACTGGCACACGCATGTTCTGGGGTATATTTTGTACATCAGCAAGGTTAATAAATAAGGCCCCAAAGGCCTATGGTGCCTGGTCAAAAGTGGTGCACTATATAGGGAACAGTGTGCCATTTGGAACACATGCTTTTCTTCTCTATGGTCTCAATTGGTCCCCAACTCCACCCTAGAAATCCCAGTGCATGATAATGTTGAGGGGAGATTCTGGGAGACATAAAATATCACTCATGTGAAGATTGAAACTACTATTGAAGTCTGTGAGCCCATTTGTTGGGGGAAGCTGCTCTGAAAATCTACATTTACAAATCACTTACTAAACAACACGGAAAACAGAAGTCCAGTCAGCGGATGGCTTTTGTTGTAAATAACATGTTTTTTATTTCAAAGCCAGGATGCCTAGACCTACATATAGGATTTAGCTGCTGCCGGCCTTGGCAGCGATTCTCTTGTCCCGCTCCTCAGCGATTGTGAGGCGGATACCCTTTCCACGGGGCAGGGACACCCAAGGCTTGTTTCCCTGGGAGGGGAAGGAGAAAACATCAGGACATTTGAAGGGAACAGGTGCAACTCACATTCAACTATTAAAGTTATACACATGAAGTTTTAGCCATCAGAACTGAGATAACTAGAGACAGATCTCAAGAGGAAATGGGCATGCGTTCAACATGGGACAGGAAGAGGACTATATAAATAACTTTGAAAAGTGACATGATGCTTTTAAGAAGTGATCATGCTGGTTGGGAAAAAGACCAGAATATGAGAACGTATGGTAACAACTTAATCTCCATCCAAGTCCCCACCCCAGCAGACAGAAGAGTATAACATTAAAAACAATCTACTTGGTTTTGTATAGATGTGAACCTGCTCTTCATCATTGTAAAGTGTGCCAGCGATTGAGGATAGAACCAGCAGACAACATCACACTGGCACCGAAGACATAGCATTGGCTTTGTTCTACCTCCGTACAATCACACACACGAGTACTGAGCAACTACACGCGTGTCAAGAAATGGAGGGGTTGAGTTGTCTTCAACGTGTTTTTGCATGTTAGTGCTCAACTCCTCTGCTCACCTTGCCAATGATGAAGATGTTTCCCAGCCTGGTGGCGAAGATGTTTCCAGCGCTGTCTTTGACGTGAACCACGTCAAACGAGCCAGGGTGCCTTTCCCGGTTAGTGATGATACCAATCCTCCCCAAATTGGCACCGCCAGTCACCATGCACAGGTTACCTACGAGGAGAAGAGGGTGGAGAGAAGAGGGTGGAGAGAAGAGGGTGGAGAGAAGAGGGTGGAGAGAAGAGGGTGGAGAGAAGAGGGTTAGAACTGCTTCAGAAGAATGCCAAGTTTGATTGGGTCGTAGTGTTGTTTTGCTTAACCTCTATGGGCTAGGTGGGACGCTAGCGTGCCACCCGTGGTGCACTCCTTCAACAGCAGGTGCATTTCAAGAGCGGCAAATTTGAATCCAAATAAATGTCAAAATTCAAATTTTTCAAACATACAACTATTTTACACCCTTTGAAAGATAAACATCTCCTTAATCTAACCACGTTTTACGATTTCAAAAAGGTTTTACGGCGAAAGCATAAATTTAGAGTATGTTAGGACAGTACATTTACAAGAGTTGTGTGTAATGTTTTGTCAATTCAAAGACAGGGTCACCAAAACCATAAAACCAGCTAAAATGATGCACTAACCTTTTACAATCTCCATCAGATGACACTCCTAGGACATTATGTTAGACAATGCATGCATTTTTAGTTCTATCAAGTTCATATTTATATCCAAAAACAGCGTTTTACTATGGCATTGATGTTGAGGAAATCGTTTCCCTCCAATAACCGGCAGTCAAGTCAGCGCCACAAATTAAATAATTAAAATTAGAAAACATTGGTAAAATATGATATTGTCATTTAAAGAATTATAGATTTACATCTCTTGAACGCAATCAACTTGCCAGATTTAAAAATAACCTTACTGGGAAATCACACTTTGCAATAATCTGAGCACTGCGCCCAGAAAAATACGCGTTGCGATACAGACTAGACGTCATGTTGGGGAGATCTAAAATCGAAAATACTATGTAAATAATCCATTACCTTTGATTCTCTTCATCAGATGTCACTTCCAGGTATCACAGGTCCATAACGAATGTAGTTTTGTTCAAAAAAGCTCATCATTTATGTCCAAAAATCTCCGTCTTGTTAGCACATGATCTAAGCCCGCCGGACTTCACTTCATGAACGAGGGGAAAAAATATATTTACGTTCGTTCAAACATGTCAAACGTTGTATAGCATAAATCATTAGGGCCTTTTTTAACCAGAACATGAATAATATTCAAGGTGGACGAATGCATTCTCTTTTATAACGTATTGGAACGAGGGTACCCAACATGAACTCGCGCGCCAGGTGTCTAATGGGCCATCATCGTTCCATGGCTCTTGTTCGGTCAGATCTTCCTCCAGAAGACTCAAAACACTTTGTAAAGGCTGGTGACATCTAGTGGAAGCAATAGGAAGTGCCAAAATATTCCTCAGCCCCTGTGTTTTTCAATGGGATAGGTTTAAAGTCAATACAACACATCAGGTATCCACTTCCTGTCAGAAAATGTCTCAGGGTTTTGCCTGCCAAATGAGTTCTGTTATACTCACAGACACCATTCAAACAGTTTTAGAAACTTTAGAGTGTTTTCTATCCATATATAATAAGTATATGCATATTCTAGTTACTGGGTAGGTTTAGTAACCAGATTAAATCGGGTACATTTTTTTTATCCAGACGTGCAAATGCTGCCCCCTAGCCCTAACAGGTTAAGTCACATCCGCACATTTTTTTTTTTTTTTAAATAAAAACTTTCCAAGAATGGTTATGGAGACAATGGTCTGAATGAACAGATATTACTTTCCCATAATGTATTTTGTTTTTGCAGAGTACCAAAACAAACAGTTGTAAATTGCCTGTGTGAAAAGGTGTCGAGGCCAAGCGTCCGTCAGCCACGGCATGCAGACAGGGATAGTAGGAAACTAGTTGGTGTGCAGGGGGACCGACATAACAGCACTGAACAAGCAGCACCAATTAATCCTGCTTAAAACCTGTTAGGGCTAGGGGGCAGTATTGACACGGCTGGATAAAAAAACATACCCGATTTAATCTGGTTACCACTCCTACCCAGTAACTAGAATATGCATATACTTATTACATATGGATAGAAAACACCCTACATTTTCTAAAACTGTTTGAATGGTGTCTGTGAGTATAACAGAACTCATTTGGCAGGCAAAACCCTGAGACATTTTCTGACAGGAAGTGGATACCTGATGTGTTGTATTACCTTTAAACCTATCCCATTGAAAAACACAGGGGCTGAGGAATATTTTGGCACTTCCTATTGCTTCCACTAGATGTCACCAGCCTTTACAAAGTGTTTTGAGTCTTCTGGAGGGAGATCTGACCGAACAAGAGCCATGGAACGATGATGGCCCATTAGACACCTGGCGCGCGAGTTCATGTTGGGTACCCTCGTTCCAATACGTTATAAAAGAGTATGCATTCGTCCACCTTGAATATTATTCATGTTCTGGTTAAAAAAGGCCCTAATGATTTATGCTATACAACGTTTGACATGTTTGAACGAACGTAAATATATTTTTCCCCCTCGTTCATGACGAGAAGTCCGGCTGGCTTAGATCATGTGCTAACAAGACGGAGATTTTTGGACATAAATGAGCTTTTTTGAACAAAACTACATTCGTTATGGACCTGTGATACCTGGAAGTGACATCTGATGAAGAGAATCAAAGGTAATGGATTATTTACATAGTATTTTCGATTTTAGATCTCCCCAACATGACGTCTAGTCTGTATCGCAACGCGTATTTTTCTGGGCGCAGTGCTCAGATTATTGCAAAGTGTGATTTCCCAGTAAGGTTATTTTTAAATCTGGCAAGTTGATTGGGTTCAAGAGATGTAAATCTATAATTCTTTAAATGACAATATAATATTTTACCAATGTTTTCTAATTTTAATTATTTAATTTGTGGTGTTGACTTGACTGCCGGTTATTGGAGGGAAACGATTTCCTCAACATCAATGCCATAGTAAAACGCTGTTTTTGGATATAAATATGAACTTGATAGAACTAAAAATGCATGCATTGTCTAACATAATGTCCTAGGAGTGTCATCTGATGGAGATTGTAAAAGGTTAGTGCATCATTTTAGCTGGTTTTATGGTTTTGGTGACCCTGTCTTTGAATTGACAAAACATTACACACAACTCTTGTAAATGTACTGTCCTAACATACTCTAAATTTATGCTTTCGCCGTAAAACCTTTTTGAAATCGTAAAACGTGGTTAGATTAAGGAGATGTTTATCTTTCAAAGGGTGTAAAATAGTTGTATGTTGTCAAAATTCAAATTTTTCAATTTATTTGGATTCAAATTTGCCGCTCTTGAAATGCACCTGCTGTTGATGGAGTGCACCACGGGTGGGACGCTCTAGCCCATAGAGGTTAACATTTTACTTCAATTTCACAAAATGGTTGCCCCACATTGGTGGAGGATGAGGAGCTTCACTTATATACTCAAAGCACTTTATGTAGTAAGTAAGTGGGTAATAAATAAAATCTGTTAAAATACTTAAATGCAAGACAAGTCAATCCCCAATCTCTAGACCCACTTCCACACCGGTATCAAACCACATCTTTATGTCATTAGAAGTTCAATAAAATCATGTTACCTGTGTCGAACTTGATGTGTTCTGTGATCTTGCCGGTGGCGAGGTCGATGCGGACTGTGTCGTTGACCTTGATGAGGGGGTCTGGGTAGCGGATGGTACGGGCGTCATGGGTCACCAGCGCGGGGACTCCCTTGGTACCCATCAGGTTCTTCTTCACCTTACACAGCTTGTACTGGAGAGGGGGTAAGACGGGAGAGTGTAGAGTGAGTGATTGTTATGGTAGGGCCTTCCAAACCCAGTTTATAGAGTCTAGGCCGGGTAACTTAAGCACTTAAATCCAAAAATGTCTCAAAAGTTGATTTGACAAGCGCTAGGTTTTGGGGTCTGAACCCCAACTATACTACACAAACAGAAGTATGTGGAGACCTGCTCATCGAATATCTCAATATGGAGTTGGTCCCCCCTTTGCTGCTATAACAGCCTCCACTCTTCTGGGAAGGCTTTCCACTAGTAGTTGGAACATTGCTGTGAGGACTTGCCACATATGCTTCTTCCCTTCAGCCACAAGAACATTGATTGGTGAGGTCGGGCACTGATGTTGGGCGATAAGGCCATGCTTTCAGTCGGCGTGCCAATTCATCCCAAAGGTGTTTGATGGGATTGAGGTCAGGGCTCTGTGCAAGCCAGTCAAGTTCATCCACACCGATCTCAATAAAACCATTTCTGTATGGACCTTGCTTTGTGCACAGGAGCATTTTCATGCTGAAACAGGAAAGGGCCTTCCCCAAACTGTTAGCACAAAGTTGAAAGCACAGAAACGTGGCTGTGTGCTCAATTTTCTACATCGGTCAGTAACGGGTGTGGCTAAAATAGAATTCACTAATTTGAAGGGGTGTCCACATACACAGTGCATTCAGAAAGTATTCAGACCCCTTGACTTTCTCCACGTTGTTACGTTACAGCCTTATTCTAAAATTGATTCAATCGTCCCCCCTAATCTACACACAACACCCCATAATGACAAAGCAAAAACAGGTAATGCATTTTTGATATTATTATTATTATTTTTTTAATAACTGATTCAGACCTTTTATTCATTACTTTGTTGAAGCACCTTTAGCAGCAATTACTGCCTTGAATCTATTGGGCTATGCTTGGCACACCTGTATTTGGGGAGTTTCTCCCATTCTTCTCTGCAGATCCTCTCAACCTCTGTCAGGTTGGATGGGGAGCGTCACTGCACAGCTATTTTCAGGTCTCTCCAGAGATGTTTGATCAGGTTCAAGTCCAGGCTCTGGCTGGGCCACTCAAGGACATTCAGAGACTTAAAGCCACTCCTGCGTTGTCTTGGCTGTGTGCTTAGGGTTGCTGTCCTGTTGGAAGGTGAACCGTCACCCCAGTCTGAGCACTGTGGAGCAGGTTTTCAATCCTGACTAGTCTCCCAGTCCCTGCCGCTGAAAAACATCCCCACAGCATGATGCTGCTACCACCATGCTTCACCATAGGGATGGTGCCAGGTTTCCTCCAGACATGACACTTGACTGTCAGGCCAAAGTGTTAAATCTTGGTTTCATCAGACCAAAGAATCTTGTTTCTCATGGTCTGAGAGTCATTTAGGTGCCTTTTGGCAAACTCCTAGCAGGTAGTTATGTGCCTTTTACTGAGGAGTGGCTTCTGTCTGGCCACTACCATAAAGGCCTGATTGGTGGAGTGCTGCAGAGATGATTGTCCTTCCGGAAAGTTCTCCCATCTCCACAGAGGAACTCTGGCGCTCTGTCAGCGTGACCATCAGGTTCTTGGTCACCTCCCTGGCTCGACAATCTACAGACAATTCCTGTGAACTCATGGATTGGTTTTTGCTGTGACATGCACTGTGAACTGTGGGACCTTATATAGACAGGTGTGTGCGCCTTTCAGAATCTTGTCCAATCAGTTGAATTTACCACAGGTGGACTCCAATCAAGTTGTAGAAACATCTCAAGGATGATCAATGGGAACAGGATAAACCTGAGCTCAATTTTGAGTCTCATAGCAAAGAGTCTGAATACTTATGTAAATAAGTTCTGTTTTGTACTTTTAATACATTTGCAAACATTTCTAAAAACCTGTTGTTTTCACTTTGTCATTGTGGGCTAGTGTGTAGACTGCTGATGAAAAATAGAATCCATTTTAGAATAAGGCTGTAACGTAACGAAATGTGGAAAAAGTCAAGGGGTCTGAAAACACTGTACGCAGTGTAGCTCCACAAGCACAAGTTATCCGACTGAAATCACGGAAGGCATTTATTTACACCAAAAGGTAGAAAACAACCATTTCACATTAGTATTCAGTTAATTCCTTTGTTTGGAGCTCAGAACTTCTTAGAGGTATTGGTGAGGGTTTTTCAGCTCGTTGATCAAAACCAATTATTGTCTTCATTGCTCCGTCATACAGAAGAGTCAGCCAACTATATGGTACTGCTCGGGTTTAAAAAAAGGTGGGATTATACAGTAACAACGTGTGTCATACCTGGGCCTCCTCAGCAGTGATGCGGTGCACGGTGAAACGTCCCTTCACATCGTAGATCAGACGGAAGTGCTCTCCAGTCTTCTCAATACTGATCACATCTAGACAGACATAGCACATGCATTAGTCAATGATCACATCCAGAACACAGACAAACACCACAACAACATTCAGTGTGTCAAGGCTGAACTAGAACAAAACAAAAACACAGCTTTTGAATCAAATCAGTTACCATTACATCCTCATATTTGGAAACACTTCAGATGGGTCAACTGTTATTGACTAACGGAATGAAAGTCGACAATATTTTAGACAAGCTAGACTACATCTCAGACCCTCCCCTCTGACCTTCTCATCCAATGGGTAGAGGAAGGACGTGAGAAACAAGGAAATTGAAGAGCGCTTCTCCACAGCGTGATATGGTCCAGTGAAGGAGAGGTGTGACATGGTGGGCTGATTCACCTGGTCTAGGAAATTAATCAACGACACTGTCGTCGCCGCTCTTGGCAGGGATAAAGGTGCTAAGACTTACTGTGTGTGTGGGAATACGTGCACCCGTGAAAAACGTGAATATAAGACAGCGAATGTCTATTGGTTTGGTGGCGTGTATATGGGAGCCCCAGGGGTGTAGACCTAAGAACTGACTTAATCCCTTGAAGTGACCATCTGGTCTTACAGCTAACCAGTAACACCAAGCAGCACCACTATCACAAACCTCATTTTAAATCATTCACTGTCCTAAAAGCCCAGAGCAAGCCAGCCATTACCTTTAGTGCCTTACAGCCCATCTAGCTCCAACTAAACAATTCCTGTAGAAAGTAATCAGGGGAGCTTTAGCGCCATGTTTAGTGACCTAGGCCCAGTTTGAATACTTAAAAATACACATCCTATTGATTAGAGCTCAGAACTTCTTAGAGGTATTGGTGAGATTTATTTCAGCTCGTTGATCAAAACCAAAGTATGTCTTCATTGCCCTCTACATTCGTCACTGGCTTAGGTGAAAAACAGATGCTTCTAGCGTTGCTTTCGCCAGATCAATGACCTAAAATTTGTGATTGCGTCAAGGGAGGATGCATGTAGGACTTTGCTAGTATCGCTCCTTCACTCGCCACACAAGACTACGAAGCATGCCTTAACCGTTTGCACGGACGGGTTGGCCGACAACTTAAAGAAAATGACACAGGAAGGCATGAGTTACGATTCTGACGTCACATAGCAACAATGACAAGCAGCCATGTGGGAATCATAAGTGATTTGTATCGTATTCTTGAAGCCATGTTGTTTTGAGGCGTTTTGACTGCGCTCATTTCAATCCTAATATGGCAAAAAAATATTAAATAAGAGTGCTAGCTAACCATCAACTGCAAAGATGTCTAATAAAGACAAGTGCTCATTGTGCAAAATGTATGGGTTTTCAATAAACATTGAGAGTCAAAATAGTTTACATGTTGTCAGTCTAAGCCAGTGATTCTCAATCCTGGTCCTGAGGACACAAAGGGGTGCACATTTCTGTTTTTGCCCTACACACCTGATTCAAATCAAAGCCTTTTGATGAGTTGAATCAGCTGTGTAGTGCTAGAGCAAAACCATGCACCCCTTTAGGTCCCCAGGACCAGGATTGAGAACCAGTGGTATAAGCCAATTTACAATCCATTTTCCCCCGTAGTTACGCACGAAGTTCGATAGCGGAAAGCTACGACTCTTCGTCAGTGATTGGTCAACAGTACTACTCCTAGCAGGAATGGGAACTATGGACGTGATTCTTCAATGAAGTGTTTATCATTCAATGAAATAAAAGGTAAAAAATATGGCACCAAACATCCGATCTAAAATTGCACAACTAAGATCTGTAAGAATGACATTTACATACTTCTTATTTTTATCTTAAAATAATTTGTGGAAGTGTGTACTGGCTATGTTGTTGCTATGGTGTCTCAAAAGAGACAAACTAATATTGCAGGGGGAGGGTTTATTCCTCAATTTTTCAAGCAAAGGTCTCTTAAGGGAATATGACAGGCACAGACCTTCATCGCCTAACCCCGAAAGGAGCAAGCGGAACATTTACACACCCTTATGTAGTCCTTGGCTTCTCCCATTGCCATCCCTATGGTTCCCTTCCTCACCCAACCCCTGTCCCCCAGCCAGACTTACCCATGAAGCCAGCGGGGTAGGTGATATCAGTGCGGACCTTGCCGTCGATCTTGATGAACCTTTGCATGCATATCTTCTTGACCTCATCTCCGGTCAGGGCGTACTTCAGACGGTTCCTGAGGAAGATGATGAGGGGCAGGCACTCCCTCAGCTTGTGGGGACCAGTGGAGGGACGAGGAGCCTAGAGGGGGAGAATAAGGTTAGGCACTGTAACTATGAGAGCATTTAAAAGGTGGATTCAACAATATGACGTAGATGCAAGAAGTAAACAGCATAGTGGGTCAATATCCGCAACTACTGAGTGCATTGAAGCACGAGGCTAAACTTCCAGTTTGGGTCCCAGAATTCCCACATGACAGCGTGAAGCAAACCCAGCTTCATACGCCATACGCAGAGTGAAGTTCTCGCTCGTCGCAATATCTGTGGTGCTGCTTGTGGCAACATTACGTAGCTGAGTCTAACTTGATTAACAATGGCAGCTATAGACAATGCAGGGATAGCAGACCACTATACACAGGGAGGAGAGAGTATGTGGGGAATGGGGTTAGGATGGGTGGGAAAGCCACAACTGTTCAGTAGACGAAATAGCAAACGACTACAACTATGCATGTTGCAAACAAACACCTTCATTGGTTAAAAACGTTTGTTTATGCTTGATACAAAAACGTTAGTCGGAGGCGCCATATGGATGGTGCGATGCAATCGCGGCTACAGTTGAGTTCCGTACTACGCCCCAGCAAAATTCTGCATTGATGTAATTGGTTGACTGTAGGTGGGGTCTAGTATAAACAAACTCACTTGCTTTACAACAGCTCTGCTCAGAAGCACAAGTATACAGGCACCACCCTACAGCAGTAAAGACTCGAATTGAGTATGTAGCGCCTTCCAGCAACGGCATGAACTGTTTGCGGTGCTCACTTTAATAATGAAGAAGAAAAACTTGACAAGTAAGCACATTTTCTTTCAATAGGAGGGAAACGTGCATCAAGTTAAGTTGGGTTGTTCCAACAGCCCAGGTGAGGAGATACAGGTAGGTGACAAGACAATGAATGACATGTTCGTCGAGAAAATAATGGTAAACTGATGGCTAGATATGAATGCCCAACATTTTACTAATAATTTGTATACTAGTCTGCAACCAGCTAGTAACATTGTGGTTTCAACATAGCTACTTTCTATGTACTTACGAACACTCCGGTGAGCTTGTCAAGCATCCAATGCTTGGGCGCTGCAACGCGCTTCAGGTGCTTCTTCGGTCCTCGTGCCTGGTAAACAGAAAAACAAGGATAAACAACACAGCGGTAAACTTTACTGGAACAGCCTATCGGACAAACGGCTGTTCGTTTTCAGATACCATGCGACCCGTTGGCAAGCTAGTTAGTTATTTGCTGTAGTGTCCACGAACGCGAGTTCCGGCTTGGGCCTACTCGGTGAAAGCACAACAAAAAGGGTTTATTTTACACACATTCTCGCCGCAAAAGGTGTGTTCAATTACCAAGGCTGGTATAAACTTCGGGAATAGACTTTTAAACGTAGAAGTCGTGGTAACGGAAACATGTTTGCCTGAAATTAGTTGATGCTAACCAGCTAGCCGGTGGCTAGAATGGTCAAACGAATCGGTTTTTCTAAAATCGTTTCAGACATAACTTGTTATTTAAATACAGGGACTAACCATTGCACAAAGTATATATTTTTATACAATTGCAGTCATATGTGCAATATTATATTCAGAAAAAGTGATGTTTGATGATGATTCGGGAGAAAATCGTAAGAAAATACGGCTCACCATGTTGGAGTCTGCGGGGAAAAGGACCTCCCACTTTGAGTCCTTGCAAAATAAGACCGAGTACGGTGCACGATGAGGGACAAACCGAGCATAATTTATTTAGTCCGCTCTCTAGTGTCGAGGAGAATAACTGCGAATGGATGTTCCTTGAACTTGTCAGAAATGTATTTTATTTAACTTGGCAAACCAGTTAAAAAAGGTAACTGGATTGAATCCCGAGCTAACAATGTAAAATGCTGTCGTGTTGCCCCGTTGTTCCCCGGTAGGCCGTCATTGTAAATAAGAATTTGTTCTTAACTGACTTGCCTAGTTAAATAAAGGTTACATTTAAAACATTTTTAAAAAACTATTCTTATTTACAATGACGGCCTACTGAAAGGCAAAAGGCCTCCTGCTGGGATGGGGGCTGGGATTTAAAATAAATATAAATATAGGACAAAACACACATCACGACAAGAGAGACAACACAACACTACATAAAGAGAGACCTAAGACAAGAACACAGCAAGGCAGCAACACATGACAAGACAGCATGGTAGAAACACAACATAACAACAACATGGTAGCAACACAACATGGTACAAACATTATTGGGCACAGACAACAGCACAAAGGGCAAGAAGGTAGAGACAACAATACATCACACAAAGCAGCCACAACTGTCAGTAAGTGTCCATTATTGAGTCTTTGAATGAAGAGACTGAGATAAAACAGTCCAGTTTGAGTGTTTGTTGCAGCTCGTTCCAGTCGCTAGCTGCAGCGAACTGAAAAGAGAAGCGACCCAGGGATGTGTGTGCTTTGGGGAACTTTAACAGAATGTGACTGGCAGAACAGGTATTGTATGTGGAGGATGATGCCTGCAGTAGATATTTCAGATAGGGGGAGTGAGGCCTAAGAGGGTTTTATAAATAAACATCAACTAGTGGGTCTTGCAACGGGTAAACAGAGATGACCAGTTTACAGAGGAGTTTAGAGTGCAGTGATGTGTCCTATAAGGAGCCTTGGTGACAAATCTGTTGGCCGAATGGTAAAGAACATCTAGCCACTCGAGAGCACCCTTACCTGCTGATCTATAAATGATGTCTCTATAATCTAGCATGGGTAGGATGGTCATCTGAATCAGGGTTCGTTTGGCAGCTGGGGTGAAAGAGGAGTGATTGTGATAGAGGAAATCAAGTCTAGATTTAATTTTAGCCCTCAGCTTTGATGTGCTGAGAGAAGGACAGTGTACCGTCTAGTCAAACTCCCAAGTACTTGTATGAGGTGAATTCCTCAAGAAATACAGTATTGATTTTTAAATTATTTTAGCAGCTATACATAAGTCAGTGTTTGTATTGTAATATATGATACCCATACATTATATGGCTCTCACTGTGACTCATGTTTAACTATGTTATATATCAAAATCAATCATAGTCTCAAAATCTATAATAGGCCTAAACAATGCACACACAGTTGAACTTTTTTTCATAATATTATCTTGATTCGCAAGTCTTGCCTAAATGTCTTCATCAGTACTAAACAATTAAATGTTCTGTTCTGTAGCCTGTTTCTTCTGCTATTCCCTGAACCTCTGATTTCCTCCCGCTATCTCTGTCAGGAAATACCAGCGCGCGGGACAGAGCCCTTCTGTTTGTGCGGCACAAGATAATCACGCCATTATTCCGCGTGTTCTCATGCCAAATGTCACTGGTGACATCCTGTCTTGCAGCTTGCTTTCCTATGCTTTGAATTCTGTCTACGCAATTCAGTCTGTTACAAGTCATATACTTCTACACGAAGGCGGTATATTATACCAGTCTGACCCCTGGTCCTCAGTAAACTTGCAACAGTGTATTTACACACACAGTCTGTATCAATTTGTTTTGCTGTGTTCATATGACGGTCCTTGTTTCTTTGAAAAGGTATGCAGTTTCAAATCATCTTTATCTGCAGTGTGTCGTTGTTAGACATGCTGCTTATTGTAGGCCTACAGTCTGTTGCTTTTGTTATTGGACTCCACCTGTGGACTTTGAGGCATTTTGATAAAGTTGACACTAGAGGGCGACATTTTATAAGAAAGTTATGACTAACCATTTTCATTCATGTGTGAACTGTTCTCAACTACAGTATCATGAGTTCGTGTACAGATAGTGAACTAAATTGTGTAAAAATCTAAATGGTAGACTATACGTACTAATGAGAAACGGAGAGATTATTCAGTATTCTTTATTTTCCCAAACATGCAGAGAAGTAACAAAAATACAACCATTTAAATATGACCTAGTAATTTTACATAGAAATACAAATGAGATGCAAAAAAAAAAAAAAATAATATGATCAACCTCGGACATAGTCGTTCCGTCATTTAAAATTGCAAAACAAAAGTCAAAGATGAGACAAATAAAGAAATAGGTCCACCTCCCCCTTCTCTTAAACTAAAGAAAGCCTTCAATTGAAAGTGTGTGATTTTAAGGATCATACAATCAGTACAGTATCTACTAGACAAGTGATTAATTACTGATATGTTTCTTTTACAAAGTCAATAGCAAGAGGTTTCTCACCCTAAAACAAAATATGTGAAATGTAATAGAAGCAAAACAAACAAAAACTCAAAGTACATTTTCTTGCTACAGTCTGTAGGATCAAAGGGTTTCTGTTCGGGAAATTACAAGTTGGTATATTCCATTAGTTATCTTCAACTTCCTGGGTGTTAAAACTTCACGTCATGTTGAGGCAATGCAATTCAGGCTTAGGGCTCTGTTCACTGGAACCTGGGAACTTAAAAAAATTTAAGAAAGTTTCAATTGACTCCTTTCTTAAACATGAGTTGCACAAGACATAAAAAAAAATCTTTACAATGTAGTGTAAGTAAATCAGTCAATGACTCAATCATCAGTTTATCATGAAGTCGTCTACAGCGCTCCCATTCCACCCCAGAAAAACAAACTAAATAAGTCAGCCATCTTTAACTGTAACCTAAACCCTCATTAACTAATAGATTGGAACATAGTCAAATGGCATCCTATTCCCTTTATAGTGCACTACTTTAGACCAGGACCCATAGGGCTCTGGTCATAAGTGCACTATATAGAGAATAGGGTGCCAGTTGGGACGTACACATTTACTTTGACAGTAACATAGCAGAGTAGGTAGTGACGGAGTGTCTTGGCTCAGACCACAGGAGAGAAAAAGGAGAGAAAGACAGAAGAGAGAGAGAGGAGTGAGACTCATAGCTCTCTTTGCTTCTTCAGACATCCATTTGATATATACAGAGCGAGAGACTTACAATACATAGAGAGAGAGGGAAAGCGAGATTAGACAGAAACAAGACAGGAGGGGGAAACAGTCGTTCCTCCTACAGAGTTACATGAAGACCACTGACGTTGAGACTCAATAATGTATTTAGACACTGACAGTACCATACAGGTCAGGTTACATTGGTCTACTAGTCCATGGAGGATACACAGGCGTCCTGTCATGGCTGTCTCATACAACCTCTCACACACAGGTACACATGCATGCTAACTCATCACTCATCTCTCTCACCCTAGCGTCGCATCACACCCCCTGAACGCTAGGTTAACTGAACAAGTGCCTGTTTCACGGCTGCAACTTCCATTACCGGATCATAATACCATCCATCCATCCTTCAGAGTCTGTGTCCATCCAAACAAGAGACTAACAGAAGAAAAGAATGAGAGCACAGATCCCCTCCTTCCATCTCTCTATCCGGGCGGGTCAACATCCAACAGGTACGTCCGCTATGAAGTCAAACTCATTCTGTCCCAGCCAGAGTTCAGGCAGCTCATTGGCCCGGTCCAACCCCAGCTCTATGACCAACGACATCAGAACCTCTTCATCCACTGGGTCAGAATCTATGATCCCGCCAGATCCACAACTCTGGTTCCCACCTCCACCACCTCCAGGGGTTCCCCCGACCAGCTGCCCAGCCGAGCCCACCGTCGAGCCCCCAAACCCCCTCTGAGGCCCTGAGTTGGGCCCTGAGGCACCAGTGCCTCCAGCCAGACTCTGGTAGTGAGAGTTGAGTTTCTGGAGCTGCATGCTGGCGAGGAGGTGAGGGCCGGTCTGTAGGGTCTGCAGGCAGAAGGGCTGTGGTTTGGAGAGGGATGGAGAGGTGGAGGAGGGAAAGGGGTCATCCCCGGGGGTCTTGGCGGTGACCGTCATCCCAGGGTAGTGGAGCAGGGCAAGGGAGGATGGCAGAGGCTCGCGGTCCTTCATGACGACGTGGGCGGGGCTAGAAAACAGCAGTGAGGTCATCACCTGGGGACACCTGAGAAGGAGGAAGAAACAGTGTTACGATGACGTCAAACGGGGACACACCGCCACACAAGGCAGAAGAGATGACAGGGAGTACTGAAAACATACAGGATTATTCTGTTAACATATGACTTCATAGTGTTTAGAGTAGAGTGATAAGCCTGCTTGGCTTTAAAGTCAACTGCTTCACTAGGCTTTACTGGTAGCCTATTCCAATAGCAGATTGAGACATGGCCCTGCCTGGAATTGGGGGGGGGGGGGGGGGGGGGGGGGGGGGTCACAAGAAAACAAAAACATCTTCAGGTGGTTCACAGTGCGGAGATATGGCACCTTATTCCCTATATAGTGCCCTACTTTTGACCAGAACAACTGCCCCTGTTCTCTAATGACAGTCAGTCAAAAGTAGTGCACTATATAGGGAATAGGGTGCCATTTTGGATACACACTAAAGTACCATAGAGGCTCAGAGGGGACTGACTGGCAGTTCATAATAAAGGGTTAAAGAAAACAGGAGTTTTGAGACTGAGTCACATGATACCATACATACATGTGCTGATCCCACTGCAAACCCCTTCCCAACACACACACACACACTCCTCTGACCCCCTTCCTGCCCCAGCCCATATTTATGGAGAGGGTAATTGCTACAGGCAGGCATGCAGCTGCACTGGACCTACAACACACCAGCATCTCATGAGCCCTGCCATTGACAGCTGTTGGGGATTTATCGCTGTGTGTGTTCATTATTCATTGGCTGATTACTGTCAGGATTGCAAACTGAAATACTGTTCAAATGTATCCTTAGGAAGGGGAGACATTAGGCCTGTTAATGCATCCTTATGAAGGGGAGACATTAGGCCTGTTAATGCATCCTTATGAAGGGGACACATTAGGCCTGTTAATACATCCTTATGAAGGGGACACATTAGGCCTGTTAATACATCCTTATGAAGGGGACACATTAGGCCTGTTAAAAACTGTTAATACATCCTTATGAAGGGGACATGGGCTACGTTTAAATACATCCCTCTTCCTTTCTTCATATACATCATAGAAAGGAGAGACTGTTATGGTTACAGTTTTTTACAATCTCTCTCACACACCAGAAGTGGTAGTTGAGGCTCTCAGCGAAACCATGTACCTCATCTTCAGACCAAGTCTGCAAAACTGCAAGCACATTATCTGCTTTACACTCAGTTTGCAAATTGTAAAAACAAACATTCTGCAAAACACTAAACACAGTTGTCTACATTAGACACACCATTCAAAACTAACAGGTCTTGTGTTTAGTTTGGAAAACACTGCCAGTCCAAATGCCACACTCATTTACCCATTACCGACACCCAGTGCTTACGTGTGAAAAACACATAGCTAATTTCATCACTTAGAAATCAGAGCTTGAGCACTATAAATAGGCTTCAGGTTGGCTTGGACAACAATGGAGGCCAATTTTGGAGAGAGATTTAGAGGAAGAGGATTGAGAGGGGGAGGAAGACAACAAGCCTCTTTGTTTATCTTCTACTGTATTTGTTTTGTCTCAGGATGAAAATAATGTTTTGTGAAATAAACATTTTATCCCCCCCCCCCTTGTATTTCTGTTTATAGTGTAAATATATACTGAATATGTATACATACTGTATATGTTTGTGCACATACATGTACGTGTGAGTGCTATGACAAACTGCAGTGGACTCCACACTGAACATGCAAAAGACAGTAGGGTTTTACATTTGTAACAGCCGTGTGTAGTTGGCATGTATAAGAGCTAATCATTTGATGGTGTGTGTGTGTGTGTGTGTGTAGAGTTGATGCAAAAACACCATTTTGAGAAGAGTTAAAATAGTTTTGAATGAAGTGTTTGGTTTCGCAAGAGATGTGACGTTTTGCATGTGTTTTTTGGGGTTGTGTGTAGAGTCCCGAGAAAAGTAGCAGTAGTCTGAAATCATGTGGAAGCAACTGTCAAAAACTGTAAATGCATTCTCCCTTAAAGGAGACCATGGGCCGCATTCGAATACTTTAAAATGCATCCTCATATCAATGAATACCTCGAGGAAGAATGAGTTTTGTATTGAACAAATCCTATTGAAATGGAAGGTTTCGTTCACTAAACCGTATTTTAACCTAGTGCCAAGATCAAACGGTTTGTTGATTGATCGACAGACAAAAGGCAGGCTATTCAACTAGTATGGGTGGTTTATTCAGCCTATAAACTAATCACACCATGTCAATCACAATACAAGTTACTTGATTACATTAGTCACATCCGCCTCCCTGCAGACGTGGTTCGGACCTGAAAATGAGCATGGAACCCCTCTGCTTCTAGCCAACAACAGCCGTGTCAATTACACAATTACCCTGCGAGCCAATTAGAACGTCAATCGTTCAACACACACACACACACACACACACACACACCTTGAACATATGGTGAGGCTGAGCACGGCCACTTGTTTTATAGTAATTGAATCAACGCTTCTCTGGGGTGGAGAAAACCACACAGAAACATTTATTGCCAACAGAATACCACTTTGTCAAAGTAACAGACGTTTTGACAAAGCCTCATTTTCTATCAAATGCCCATTTGGTCAAATAGGCTGAATAGTTTACTAAAAAGTCATACTTTTGAGATTAATGTTATGGAGTTGTGTTACGAAATGATCTAAGATGTGCGTAAAAATGCATGTAATTCACCAGTTCAAATGTGAGGCAAATCACAGAAAGTGCTACAAAACAACATTTTAGGCTACATTTTATGGGAAAAGTTATTGGTAGCATTTGGCAAATAAGTTGACAATTTCCCCTATTGCTCTGTGAAATCAAACAATTGTGAATAACTTCCATAAAATGTTTAAAACTGATTAAATTGTAAAATAACATACCCTTTAGAAAGCCACTTTCAACGCAGCTGTAGGTCCGTCTGAGGAAGGCAAAGAATGGTAAAAATGTACAAAAAAAAAAATCAACTCCAACGGATCGCAGGATAACACCACACCCGTAAATGTTTATCAAAAACTTTGACAATTGTTGTGGTCTATATTTAGTACGGAATCCACCGGTTCCTGTTGAGAGCGAGAACCATAAAGTAAACGGTTGAGTCAATATTGTCCTCGTGCTGCGTCTCTCCTCTCTCTGTGCGAAATAACAGACTGACCCCGGGATAGTTCCCTCACTGTGGTTGTTACTGAATATAAAGTATTATTCTCTCACACACACACACAATCCTCAAGCGAGGCGCGTTTGTGGCGGGACAGCGCTTAAATCACGGCGTGGATTTGTAGAGGAATAGGACTGACGCACCACGGATATCCCACAATAAACGGTTCATTCCAGTATCGGAGGAAACCAGTTTCCGGAGTTTCGGTCATGAAAGCACTCTACGGAGGCAGATGTTTTATATTCTCAAGATCGAGCGCTTTTCTCTACAATCACATATCAAGTTGTATTATTGTCTATTCTATTCTACTCCAAACAGACAAGTCACTGATTATCAATCATGAGAGAACGCACAGCCTCAACAATAACTGTTGATTTAAACGAGAAAAACAATGTTCTCAAGGGGGAACCAAATTAGAAAACCGTGTGGATATGAGCCAATACGCACACACGCGCACGCGCACGCGCACGCACACGCCTAGCCTATTGCGTAGCCCACCTGGAGAGACCGCTATGCTAACGTCTCATCATTAGGGTAGGCCTATTTCATATCTAAAAGGTCATCTGTTACAACTGGCTATAGGTCAAATAACTCCAAATTATATGCTAAAATAAAACAATGATAGGAGATAGAGACCTAAACATTCCCCAAACCTCGAGGTTACCGTCTCAGCGTTTTTTTTCATCCGTTTTAGCCTAAATAAATATCATATTTTCATGAATTAATTATTTAGAATATGCCTACGTCTCAATATAGTCAGAGAGAGAAAAGAACTAAACAGGTGAATATTATTTTAGAACGCCACGCGCCTTATTTCCGTTTCCGTTAAAGGCTCACGAGCATCTGTCTTTAGTCCCGTCGGCGCGCGGAGACAGTTAACATGTAGATGAGGCTCGAGCATGATGTATGGAAGTTCGTGGAGTCTTCCCCCGTGGGAAAACAGTATGCAAATGTAATGAACGGTTTTCAAACTCCCCTTCTAACGTAAAACTAGACAAAATGGGCAAACACACAGAACGACCGACGTAAGCGCACATTAACGTCACCTTGAAGTTTTCAAAGAGCCTGCAATGGGATCATGTTAGCAAGCCTCCCATAGAAGTATAGCCTAAGCAAATATAAGTTGATAACACAATAGACATTGTATCGAACCTTTATCACATTTGATCATTTATCTAAAACGTCAACTGATGTCCTATTCAAATAATGATGCCATGCCACTCTGGAGGGAAACGTTATGTTTTGCATAAAATGTCGTTGGGGAGTCCTGATGGAGTCAGTCTCGTCGCCACACGGGACAGGGCAGCCAGGTGTGCTATTCAACAGCATGAATGGAGAACACTGAGAGATGGGAGTTTGATTTCAGGCAGGGGAGGAGAGGAAACGTTATATAGGCTCTGAGAGTTTCTTTAGAGTAAATATTCATTGAAGTGGGTTGATAAACTTGCTTTTTGGATGGCATGGCGCAAGACATTGGTAACTACGCTTTACGCTTTAAGAAGGTTCTCCTAAAAGAAGAAATTTGAGAAGTTCTCAAGAAGTTTCGATACATTTTTTATTTTTTTTATTAAGCCAACAGTTATTTAAAAGGTTCTCCTAAAATATTTTGTGAATCTGGCCCCCTGAAGTTGTCTTGTTTTGGTCTCCTTAAGGGGTGTTTGGGGGAGGAATACTGAACCACACTTCTAAGTTCATTCATTTTCTAGGGTGTTTGTGCAACAGCCGTTTAAGAGAGAAAGCGTTTCAATCAGTTCCATCTTTCCTATTAATCCATAAACACACTAATGACTTTCCCTCGTTTCACATTCACGCGGAGGAAAACCACCAGGCTGACCACGGCATCCGTAGTGTGAGTGGGTGTGTGTGTCCTGGCCATGGTGTTTCAATTAAATCCATAAAGATCACAGACACAACTTTACAACTTCTGTTGCACACATGGAAACCACTTTGATTCACCACTCCTAGGCTACATCTCAAATTGCACCCTATTCCCTTTCTAGTGCACTACCCATAGGGCTCTGGTATAAAGTAGTGCACTACCCATAGGGCTCTGGTATAAAGTAGTGCACTACCCATAGGGCTCTGGTATAAAGTAGTGCACTACCCATAGGGCTCTGGTATAAAGTAGTGCACTACCCATAGGGCTCTGGTATAAAGTAGTGCACTACCCATAGGGCTCTGGTATAAAGTAGTGCACTACCCATAGGGCTCTGGTATAAAGTAGTGCACTACCCATAGGGCTCTGGTATAAAGTAGTGCACTACCCATAGGGCTCTGGTCTAAAGTAGTTCACTACCCATAGGGCTCTGGTATAAAGTAGTGCACTACCCATAGGGCTCTGGTCTAAAGTAGTGCACTACCCATTGGGCTCTGGTATAAAGTAGTGCACTACCCATAGGGCTCTGGTCTAAAGTAGTGCACTACCCATAGGGCTCTGGTCTAAAGTAGTGCACTACCCATAGGGCTCTGGTCTAAAGTAGTTCACTACCCATAGGGCTCTGGTCTAAAGTAGTGCACTACCCATAGGGCTCTGGTCTAAAGTAGTGCACTACCCATAGGGCTCTGGTCTAAAGTAGTTCACTACCCATAGGGATCTGGTATAAAGTAGTGCACTACCCATAGGGCTCTGGTATAAAGTAGTGCACTACCCATAGGGATCTGGTATAAAGTAGTGCACTACCCATAGGGCTCTGGTATAAAGTAGTGCACTACCCATAGGGCTCTGGTATAAAGTAGTGCACTACCCATAGGGCTCTGGTATAAAGTAGTGCACTACCCATAGGGCTCTGGTCTAAAGTAGTGCACTACCCATAGGGCTCTGGTATAAAGTAGTGCATTACCCATAGGGCTCTGGTCTAAAGTAGTGCACTACCCATAGGGCTCTGGTCTAAAGTAGTGCACTACCCATAGGGCTCTGGTCTAAAGTAGTTCACTACCCATAGGGCTCTGGTCTAAAGTAGTGCACTACCCATAGGGCTCTGGTCTAAAGTAGTGCACTACCCATAGGGCTCTGGTCTAAAGTAGTTCACTACCCATAGGGCTCTGGTCTAAAGTAGTGCACTAGATGGAAAGGGGTGCCATTCGGTGCACAGATATCAGTTTGGTGTCAGTTTGTTGTCAGTTTCCTCTTAGGATGTTATTGAAAAAAAAGAAGACTATTTAACATCAACATACTCAGATACAGATTGTATTTTATTATAAAACATGTTATTTACACCACATAAAACAGATTGTATTTTATAATAAAACATGTTATTTACACCACATAATGCAGATTGTATTTTATAATAAAACATGTTATTTACACCATATAAAAGGCAAAAGTGAACTGTAAAAACAAAGTTAAAGTTAAAGTTATACTTTTGTGAAACCAAAGGTAAAGTGATACAAATACATTTTACCCTCCTACAGTTCTTCCAGTTGAATTTAAACATGCAGTTTGAATAGGAACAGGACAGAATACACACCTGAAACACTTCATTAGATAGGAGCTCATATCACTGACACTTCATCTTAACACACAGACTGTACAATATAGGAAAATGCTAGGAATGATCTTCATCTGACACTGAAGTAGTAAAGATCATGTTTAGCACCAAGATCATAACAGATCTGTAGCTCAGTTGGTAGAATCACATTAGTTTGATACCCCTGCTCTATATGGACTGACGATGATCTTTATGCTGAGGACGATCCCTATGCTGAGGATGATCTTTATGCTGAGGATGATCTTTATGCTGAGGATGATCTCTATGCTGAGGATGATCTTTATGCTGAGGATGATCTCTATGCTGAGGATGATCTCTATGCTGAGGATGATCTTCATGCTGAGGATGATCTTTATGCTGAGGATGATCTTCATGCTGAGGATGATCTCTATGCTGAGGATGATCTCTATGCTGAGGATGATCTTCATGCTGAGGATGATCTCTATGCTGAGGATGATCTTCATGCTGAGGATGATCTCTATGCTGAGGATGATCTTTATGCTGAGGATGATCTTTATGCTGAGGATGATCTTTAACTCTGAGGATGATCTCTATGCTGAGGATGATCTTTATGCTGAGGATGATCTTTATGCTGAGGATGATCTCTATGCTGAGGATGATCTTTATGCTGAGGATGATCTTCATGCTGAGGATGATCTCTATGCTGAGGATGATCTTTATGCTGAGGATGATCTTTATGCTGAGGATGATCTTTAACTCTGAGGATGATCTCTATGCTGAGGATGATCTTTATGCTGAGGATGATCTTTATGCTGAGGATGATCTCTATGCTGAGGATGATCTTTATGCTGAGGATGATCTCTATGCTGAGGATGATCTTTAACTCTGAGGATGATCTTTATGCTGAGGATGATCTCTATGCTGAGGATGATCTCAATGCTGAGGATGATCTCAATGCTGAGGATGATCGTTAACTCTGAGGATGATCTTTATGTTGAGGATGATCTTTAACTCTGAGGATGATCTTTATGCTGAGGATGATCTCTATGCTGAGGATGATCTTTAACTCTGAGGATGATCTTTATGCTGAGGACGATCTCTATGTTGAGGATGATCTCTATGCTGAGGATGATCTCAATGCTGAGGATGATCGTTAACTCTGAGGATGATCTTTATGTTGAGGATGATCTCTATGCTGAGGATGATCTTTAACTCTGAGGATGATCTTTATGCTGAGGATGATCTCTATGCTGAGGATGATCTTTAACTCTGAGGATGATCTTTAACTCTGAGGATGATCTCTATGCTGAGGCTGATCTTCATGCTGAGGATGATCTTCATGCTGAGGATGATCTTTATGCTGAGGATGATCTCTATGCTGAGGATGATCTTTATGATGAGGACGATTTTTAACTCTGAAGATGATCTTTATGCTGAGGATGATTTTTATGCTGAGGATGATTTTTATACTTTTGGGAAACTCCCCCCAAGATCTAGTCTGTTTTGGTATGTATCCAGGGGGTGTTAATATGCTACCATAGAGCAGGGTTTCCCAGACTCGGTCCTTGGGCCCCTCCTGGTTGCACGTTTTGCTTTTTACCGTAGCACTACACAGCTGATTCAAATAATCAAAGCTTGATGAGTTGGTTGTATTAATCAGCTGTGTAGTACTAGGGCAAAACCCAGTGGGGTAACACAAGCCCCCATCATGTCTGCTTTACCCGTTTAACACAAATAATATGCAACATCAAAACACATTTCATTGGTCACATACACGTGTTTAGCAGATGTTATTGCGGGTGTAGCAAAATGCTTGTACACATTTTTTTCTGGCCTAATAATGTAACAAATAATACATTAAAAAAATGAAATACTGCAAAGTTTCCTAAGAGCTAGAAGCACGACAGCCCTCTCTGTCAACGCCATTTTCTCTGTACATCTTTCAGTGTAATAGAATTCATTATGATCTGAAAGGCAAACTCTTACGCTGATCCACTTTGTGAATACGGGCCCTGGAAGCCATTTTACGGAGCAAGATTCTCAGTCTGGTCCCAGTCTAGCCCAACCCACCTCCCCAAAGTTTAAAAAAGATCACAGACTGAAACAGAAACAGACCAGCAAACCCCAAACAGGCAACATTAGCACCCTACCTTCGTCAGTCCCCCACATTAAAACATCCCCCTGGAAACATTGCTTTCCAACATCTCTCCTCTCCACACACACACAGCTCCAACATACTGTCTTCATTAGCCTGGCCCGATGTCTGTGTGTGTTCATTACCCCAGGAGGACCTGATTGGAAACATGAGACCGAGACGCCGCTCTTAAACCACATTCTTCAGATTCCCTGTAAACAACAAAGGGGAGGGAAGGGCAGGGGCGGTTCTGGGGGGGGGGGCAAGGGGGGGCCAGTGCCCCTGTGACAACAATTTTGGACCCCCTTGTGGCCCCCCTAAATGTGGAGTATGAAATCATTTTTACATAACTAATTTTTGCTATCCGTTATTAGACAGTGGCAACGCGGAACACTAATGATTATGAACATGGTCTTTTGCCTGCTAATGCCTGCAATGCAGTGAAGAAAACGATATGACAACAATAACGTCTAATGTAACTGGCCCCTCTAACAGTACAACTGGCCCCAGCTTGGCCCCCCCAGTTGAAATGGTCTAGAACCGCCACTGGGGAAGGGAGGAGGGTTTGAGGGACGGGAGGAGGGGTTGAGGGACAGGAGGAGGGCTTGAGGGACAGGAAAAGGGATTGAGGGGCAGGAGGAGGGATTGAGGGGAGGGAGGAGGGGTTGAGGGACAGGAGGAGGGATTGAGGGAGGGGGAGGGATTGAGGGAGGGGAGGAGGGAGTGAGGGACAGGAGGAGGGATTGAGGGTAGGGAGGAGGGATTGAGGGTCGCGGGGAGGGGTTGTGGTACAGGAGGAGGGGTTGAGGGACGAGAGGAGGAATTGAGGGACGGGAGGAGGGGTTGAGGGATAGGAGGAGGGTTGAGGGTCGGGAGGAGGGGTTGAGGGACGAGAGGATGAATTGAGGGACGGGAGGAGGGATTGAGGGACGGGGAGAGGGATTGAGGGACGGGGAGAGGGATTGAGGGACAGGAGGAGGGGTTGAGGGACGAGAGGAGGAATTGAGGGAAGGGAGGAGGGTTGAGGGACGGTGAGAGGGATTGAGGGACGGGGAGAGGGATTGAGGGACAGGAGGAGGGGTTGAGGGACGAGAGGAGGAATTGAGGGACGGGAGGAGGGATTGAGGGTTGGAGAGGGATTGAGGGACAGGAGGAGGGGTTGAGGGACGAGAGGAGGAATTGAGGGACGAGAGGAGGAATTGAGGGACGGGGGAGGGATTGAGGGAGGGAGGAGGGATTGAGGTTTGGGGGAGGGATTGAGGGACGGGAGGAGGGATTGAGGGTTGGGGGAGGGATTGAGGGTTGGGGGAGGGATTGAGGGATGAGAGGAGAGGGATTGAGGTACAGGAGGAGGGGTTGAGGGACGAGAGGAGGAATTGAGGGACGGGAGGAGGGATTGAGGGTTGGGGGAGGGATTGAGGGTTGGGGGAGGGAAAAACTGAGTCAAATGATTCATAGATACGTTCACATATACGCACAATTAAATCATGACTCCCAACACACACAAAGTCAAAACACACAGAAACTATGAATCATTCATTTACCTAAACATGTATTCTCTCTGTGTCCATACAAAACAGCAAACACAGGACCCCCCCACAGTGTGTTATCAGTGACGTTAAGTGTGGAGAGTCAGTGATACATCTCCCATCTGGCCAGGAGGGTTAGCCTCCTGTTAGCCTGGTTTAGATAAGAGGAGGGAGGCCTGTTAGGGTGTCTGTCTCTGTATGTGTGTCTGTGTCTGTGTATGTGTCTGTGTCTGTGTGTGTGAGGACTAGTGTGGCTAAGAGTTCACTTGTCTGAATGTAATGTTGATCCATGTCCACTTAGCTCTTCAAACATCATGTATTGTCAGGGGGTTGGAGGGAGAGAGAGAGAGAGAGAGACAGAGAGAGAGAGAGAGAAAAAAAGAGGGAGAGAGTGAGAGAAAGAAAGAGAGAGAGATTGAGAGAGTGGGATAGAGAGAGAGGGGGAGAGAGCGAGAGAAAGAGAAGGAGCGGGAGAGAAAGGGAGAAAGAAAGAGAGCGAGAGGGAGAGAGAGAAAGAAAGTGATAGAGAGCGAGAGAAAGAAAGAGAGAGGGAGAGAGCTGGATAGAGAGAGAGGGTGAGAGAGCGAGAGAAAGAGAAGGAGCGGGAGAGAGAGGGAGAAAGACAGAGAGAGAGAGAGAGAGAGAGAGAGAGAGAGAGAGAGAGAAAGGGAGAGTGGGAGAGTGGGAGAGAGCGAGAGAAGAAGCGGGAGAGAGAGAAAAGAGACAGAAAGAAACAGAAAGACAGAAGGAATGAGAGAGACATAATGTGGACACTGTTGGGCCAGGGTTGAAGATTATTCTAATCTATATGCAACACATTATGTTGTTAGGTTGTCGGTCTACACTGAATGTGTGTGTGTGTCTCTGTCTGTCTGTCTGTCTGTCTGTCTGTCTGTCTGTCTGTCTGTCTGTCTGTCTGTCTGTCTGTCTGTCTGTCTGTCTGTCTGTCTGTCTGTCTGTCTGTCTGTCTGTCTGTCTGTCTGTCTGTCTGTCTGTCTGTCTGTCTGTCTGTCTGTCTGTCTCGTCTGTCTGTCTGTCTGTCTGTCTGTCTGTCTGTCTGTCTGTCTGTCTGTCTGTCTGTCTGTCTGTCTGTCTGTCTGTCTGTCTGTCTGTCTGTCTGTCTGTCTGTCTGTCTGTCTGTCTGTCTGTTTGCAGTAGTTTCCCAGACTCAGGGGTTTTATCAAAATGCAAAATAGGTGAGGTACTTCCTCAGGAAGAGCAGATATGCAAATGAGGAAACAGAATAGGTAAATAGATCAATGTAACACAGCTCCTTTACATAACAACATGATGATAGGGAGTGTATTTGCATAACAACATAGTGATGCTACTCTTCTCCCACCAATGAATAACCAACCTTCATAACCTTTGTCTTTGTTGTCTTGAATATCATGTTTCAGGACTTACAATTCAAAATGCATAACCACATGAGAGAGAACCCAATGGAAGAATACCTGACCACTGTGACTGACCCAAACTTAAGGAAAGCTTTGACTATGTACAGACTCAGTGAGCATAGCCTTGCTGTTGAGAAAGGCCGCCGTTGGCAGACCTGGCTCTCAAGAGAAGACAGGCTATGTGCACACTGCCCACAAAATGAGGTGGATACTGAGCTGCACTTCCTAACCTCCTGCCAATTGTATGACCATATTAGAGACTCATATTTCCCTCAGATTACACAGACCCACAAAGAATTTGAAAACAAACCCAATTTTGATAAACTCCCATATCTACTGGGTGAAATACTACAGTGTGCCATCACATCAGCAAGATTTGTGACCTGTTGCCACAAGAAAAGGGCAACCAGTGAAGAACAAACACCATCGTAAATACAACCCATATTTATGTTTATTTATTTTTCCTTTTGTACTTTAACTATTTGCACATCATTACAACACTGTCTATAGACATAATAGGATCTTTAAAATGTCTCAATTTCTTTTTTACTTTTGTGAGTGTAATATTTTTGTTGTTATTTACATCACTTTTGTTTATTATCTATTTTCCTTGCTTTGGCAATTTGTAAACAATATGTTTCCCATGTCAATAAAGCCCTTTTAGAATTGAGAGGAAAAAAATTGAGAGAGAGAGACAGAGCGAGAGAGGAAGCGAGTGAGCGAGAGAGAGGGGGAGAGCGAGACAGAGAGCTGTGTGTACTCTGTATGTGACGGACTATAGGTAAAGCCAACACTGAATGCATAGAATGAAAGGGGACAGGTCATGTCAGTGTCTATGGAGACAATGCAGCCTTGATGTCCTATTGTCACCAACAGGCTGTTTCACATTTAACTAACAAGCTGGGAGCACAGTAATAATACTCAGATATATTGTTTTTCACAAACAACCATTTTATAGAGGCATGCTTTGGTTTCCTGTTTGTTTTCATTGCAGTGTGCGTGCGTGTGTGTGTGTGTGTGTGTGTGTGTGTGTGTGTGTGTGTGTGT
>NC_138308.1:89926160-90088660 GCF_965601325.2 Salmo salar
GGGAACACTGGTAAACATAGCTTTCCCTGGGTTGGGAACACTGGTGAACATTCTTTCCCTGAGTTGGGAACACTGGTAAACATTCTTTCCCTGGGTTGGGAACACTGGTGAACATTGGGTTCCCTGGGTTGGGAACACTGGTAAACATAGCTTTCCCTGGGTTGGGAACACTGGTGAAAATTCTTTCCCTGGGTTGGGAACACTGGTAAACATAGCTTTCCCTGGGTTGGGAACACTGGTGAACATTCTTTCCCTGAGTTGGGAACACTGGAAAACATTCTTTCCCTGGGTTGGGAACACTGGTGAACATTCTTTCCCTGAGTTGGGAACACTGGTGAACATTCTTTCCCTGAGTTGGGAACACTGGTAAACATTCTTTCCCTGAGTTGGGAACACTGGTAAACATTGGGTTCCCTGGGTTGGGAACACTGGTAATCATTGGATTCCCTGAGTTGGGAACACTGGTAAACATTGGGTTCCCTGAGTTGGGAACACTGGTAAACATTGGGTTCCCTGGGTTGGGAACACTGGTGAACATTCGGTTCCCTGGATTGGGAACACTGGTGAACATTCTTTCCCTGGGTTGGGAACATTGGTGAACATTGGGTTCCCTGAGTTGGGAACATGGGTAGATATTGGGATCCCTGGGTTGGGAACATGGGTAAACATTGGGTTCCCTGGGTTGGGAACATGGGTAAACATTGGGTTCCCTGGGTTGGGAACATGGGTAAACATTGATTTCCAGTCTACACTTTGCCACAGTTGCCCAGCAACCACATCCTGGTCTAAACGGGAACCACTGTAGTCTCTATGTTTCTCTCACACAGACTCTCTCTAACACACAACACGGTTGAGGTCTGTGTGTGTGTGTGTGTGTGTGTGTGTGTGTGTGTGTGTGTGTGTGTGTGTGTGTGGTGTGTGTGTGTGTGTGTGTGTGTGTGTGTGTGTGTGTGTGTGAGAAAGAAGAAGAAAAACAGATGTGACAGGGTGAACCCACGTCCAACCCTCAGTCACAGAAAGAAAGAACGGAGAGGGGGAAGAGAGAAGAGAGGAACAGAGGAAAGAATGACACCACCTTCATTTAACTGCACGGATCGAATTCCCAACAGAGTAAGACGAGAGAGAGAGAGAGAGAGAGAGAGAGAGAGAGAGAGAGAGAGAGAGAGAGAGAGAGAGAGAGAGAGAGACAGAGAGAGAGACAGAGAGAGAGAGAGAGAGAGAGGAGAGAGACAGAGAGAGAGACAGAGAGAGAGACAGAGAGAGAGAGAGAGAGAGAGAGAGAGAGAGAGAGAGAGAGACAGAGAGAGAGACAGAGAGAGAGAGAGAGAGAGAGAGAGAGAGAGAGAGAGAGAGAGACAGAGAGACAGACAGACAGACAGACAGACAGACAGACAGACAGACAGACAGACAGACAGACAGACAGACAGACAGACAGAGTGAGACAGACAGACAGACAGACAGACAGAGAGACAGGAAGACAGACAGAGAGAGAGAGAGAGAGAGAGAGAGAGACAGAGAGAGAGACAGAGAGAGAGGAAACAAAGGATCTCTGAACGGAGCAGATAGATAGATAGACAGTAGATGTGACAAAACCGAAGCCGCCTTTCATTTTACCCCTCCTCCCATTTTGATCCCTTCACTACTCCCTAACCCCCTTCACTAGTCCCTAACCCTAGCCTCATCTTCTTCCCAAAGCCTACTCCCTAATCCTCTTCACTAGTCCCTAACCCTCATCTTCTTCCCAAAGCCTACTCCCTAACCCCCTTCACTGGCCCTAAGCCTAGACTCATTTTCTTCCCAAAGCCTACTCCCTAACTCCCTTCACTAGTCCCTAACCATAGCCCCATCTTCTTCCCAATGCCTACTCCCTGGCCCCCTTCGCTAGTCCCTAGCCCACTTCCTCATCCCAAAACCTACTCCATAGCCCCCTTCACTAGTCCCTAACCCTATCCCCCTTCCTCTTCCCAAAGCCTACTCCCTAGCCCCCTTCACTAGTCCCTCGCACCCACTACCCCTATACACAGTGAAGACAGGTTTACCTCTTACCATAGCTCCTAGCCCCTAGCATAAGACAATAGCTCCTACTCCCTAGCCCCTAGCGTAAGACAATAGCTCCTACTCCCTAGCATAAGACAATAGCTCCTACTCCCTAGCCCCTAGCCCCTAGCATAAGACAATAGCCTCTACACCCTAGCCCTTAGCATAAGACAATAGCTCCTACTCCCTAGCCGCTAGCATAAGACAATAGCTTCTACTCCCTTGCCCCTAACGTAAGACAATAGCTCCTACTCCCTAGCCCCTAGCGTAAGTCAAAATTAAATTAAATCAAATCAAATTTATTTATATAGCCCTTCTTACATCAGTTGCTATCTCAAAGTGGCCTATGTGGTCTAAAAAAGAAGGACAATACAATTAGTAGCCTGTGTCTCACCCTAAGAATGTGGTCCCTAATGTGGTCCCCTTAGACGCGTGTAATTCCAAGTTCTATTACTGAACAAAAATATTTGATTGGGAAGACACTGTCACTGGCAACCATGGTTACGAGGAGGAGATATGTTGTTGGGTCTGTAACTTACCACCCTCCTCGTGGAGAAAAGCACCAGAAATAATTATAACAAAGAAAAACAATTAAATACAACATGCTAACATTTCCGAAAATGATTAATATGCTAATGATATGAACCTATAAAAGCAACACAACGCAGATGTACAAACTACGGCATATATGACGATAAGCGGTTAAGAGGCAAGCCGTCATTTCCATTAAGACATGAGCGAGCTGAGACGGATGTAGCTAGGGTGAGACATAGGCTACTAACTGCTTACTACACAACATACACTTAGTATTACATCACTTATGCAGCAGCATACTAGACATATTTATGGACTCACCATAGTTGTGCTGTGCTCACTTGAACAGGAAGTTGGCACGGTGGCCCTTCTTTTGGGCAAACTTCTCAAATCACATTTATAAAGCCATTCTGACATCAGCTGATATCTCAAAGTGCTGTACAGAAACCCAGCCTAAAACCCCAAACAGCAAGCAATGCAGGTGTAGAAGCACGGTGGCTAGGAAAAACTCCCTAGAAAGGCCAGAACCCAGGAAGAAACCTAGAGAGGAACCAGGCTATGAGGGGTGGCCAGTCCTCTTCTGGCTGTGCCGGGTGGAGATTATAACAGAACATGGCCAAGATGTTCAAATGTTCACAGATGACCAGCAGGGTCAAATAATAATAATCACAGTGGTTGTCAGTGGTGCAACAGGTCAGCACCTCAGGAGTAAATGTCAGTTGGCTTTTCATAGCCGATCATTCAGAGTATCTCTACCGCTCCTGCTGTCTCTAGAGAGTTGAAAACAGCAGGTCTGGGACAGGTAGCACGTCCGATGAACAGGTCAGGGTTCCATAGCCGCAGGCAGAACAGTTGAAACTGGAGCAGCAGCATGGCCAGGTGGACTGTGGAGAGCAAGGAGTCATCAGGCCAGGTAGTCCTGAGGCATGGTCCTAGGGCTCAGGTCCTCTGAGAGAGAGAAAGAAAGAAAGAAAGAAAGAAAGAAAGAAAGAAAGAAAGAAAGAAAGAAAGAAAGAAAGAAAGAAAGAAAGAAAGAAAGAGAGAATTAGAGAGAGTGCATACTTAAATTCACACAGGACACCAGATAAGACAGGAGAAATCCAACCCAGACAGGAAGATCACGTCAGTGACTCAACCCACTCAAGTGACGCACCCCTCCTAGGGACGGCATGGAAGGCACCAGTAAGCCAGTGACTCAGCCCCTGTAATAGGGTTAGAGGCAGAGAATCCCAGTGGAGAGAGGGGAACCGGTCAGGCAGAGACAGCAAGGGCGATTCGTTGCTCCAGTGCCTTTCGGTTCACCTTCACACTCCTGGGCCAGACTACACTCAATCATAGGACCTACTGAAAAAATGAGTCTTCAAGAAAGACTTAAAGGTTAAGACCGAGTCTGCGTCTCTCACATGGGTAGGCAGACCATTCCATAAAAATGGAGCTCTATAGGAGAAATCCCTGCCTCCAGCTGTTTGCTTAGAAATTCTAGGGACAGTTAGGAGTCTTGTGACCATAGCGTAGTGTTTTATCCGGGTAGACGGAAAGTAGAGCATTACAGTAGTCTAACCTAGAAGTGACGAAAGCATGGATGAATTTTTCTGCATCATTTTTGGACAGAAAGTTTCTGATTTTTGCAATGTCACATAGATGGAAAAAAGCGGTCCTTGAAACAGTCTTGATATGTTTGTCAAAAGAGAGATCAGGGTCCAGAGTAACGCCGAGGTCCTTCACAGTTTTATTTGAGACGGCTGTACAACCATCAAGATTAATTGTCAGATTCAACAGAAGATCTCTTTGTTTCTTGAGACCTAGAACAAGCATCTCTGTTTGGTCCGAGTTTAAAAGTAGAACATTTGCAGCCATCCACTTTCTTATGTCTGAAACACAGGCTTCCAGCGAGGGCAATTTTGGGGCTTCACCATGTTTCATCGAAATGTACAGCTGTGTGTCATCCGCATAGCAGTGAAAGTTAACATTATGTTTCCGAATGACATCACCAAGAGGTAAAATATATAGTGAAAACAAAAGTAGTCCTAAAACAGAACCTTGAGGAACACCGAAATTTACAGTTGATTTGTCAGAGGACAAACCATCCACAGAGACAAACTGATATCTTTCTGACAGATAAGATCTAATCCAGGCCAGAACTTGTCCGTGTAGACCAATTTGGGTTTCCAATCTCTCCACAAGAATGTGGTGATCGATGGTATCAAAAGCAGCACTAAGGTCTAGGAGCACGAGGACAGATGCAGAGCCTCGGTCTGACGCCATTAATCTTGCAGATCAGTGGGACAGCGTCCCACTTCTCCATCATCCGGTGAAATTGCAGAGCGCGAAATTTAAAATATAAGTGTCTTACATCGTTTAAAAGCTTAACTTCTTGTTAATCCAGCCGCTTTGTCAGATTTAAAAAAAGGCTTTACGGCTAAAGCATACCATGCGATTATCTGAGGACAGTTGTTGTAAAAGCATTACAAACATTTTCCAAACAAGCAGAGGCATCACGAAAGTCAGAAATAGCAATAAAATAAATCACTTTGAAGATCTTCCTCTGTTTGCAATCCCAAGGGTCCCAGCTACATAACAAATGGTCCTTTTGTTCGATAAAGTCCTTCCTTATATCCCAAAAAAGTCAGTTTAGTTGGCATGCTTGATTCAGTAATCCACCGGTTTCCCTCGTTCAAAATGCATACAAATGAATCCCAAAAGTTACCAATAAACTTCGTCCAAACAAGTCAAACAATGTTTCTAATCAATCCTCAGGTACCCTAATATGTAAATAAATGATAACATTTAAGACAGAGAATAGTATATTCATTACTGGAGATAAATAAGGAAGTGCGCGCCCTCATCCACGCGAGCCACAATACACCAGCCAAAATGGGAGCCACCTAGAAAAACTACAAATTCTAGCTCATTTCTCAAAGAACAAGCCTGAAACTCTTTCTAAAGACTGTTGACATCTACTGGAAGCCCTGGGAACTGCAATCTGGGAGGTATTCCATTGATTTTCCCATAGACAGCCATTTAAATGAGTGGTGAGCTCAACAACAAAACAATTCCGGATGGATTCTCCTCGGGTTTTCGTCTGCCATATCAGTTCTGTTATACTCACAGACATTATTTTAACAGTTTTGGAAACTTTAGAGTGGTTTCTATCCAATAGTAACAGGCAGTTTACTTTGGGCACCTCAGTCATCCAAACTTCCGAATACTGCCCCCTATCCCGAAGATGTTAAAAGGTAATTTACCACCTTCACAAGTGCAGTCTCAGTGCTATGATGGGGTCTAAAACCAGACTGAAGCATTTCGTATACATTGTTTGTCTTCAGGAAAGCAGTGAGTTGCTGCGCAACAGCTTTTTCAATTTTTTTTGAGAGGAATGGAAGATTCGATATAGGCCGATAGTTTTTTATTTATTTCTGGGTAAAGGTTTGGCTTTTCAAGAAAGGCTTTATTACTGCCACTTTTAGTAAGTTTGGTACACATCCGGTGGATAGCTCCTACTCCCTAGCCCATAGCGTAAGACAATAGCTCCTACTCCCTGGCGTAAGACAAAAGCTCCTACTCGATAGTCCCTAGCGTAAGACAATAGCTCCTACTCCCTAGCCCCTAGCATAAGACAATAGCTCCTACTCCCTAGCCCCTAGCATAAGACAATAGCTCCTACTCCCTAGTCCCTAGCGTAAGACAATAGCGTCTACTCCCTACTCCCTAGCGTAAGACAATAGCTCCTAGTCCCTAGCATAAGACAATAGCTCCTACTCCCTAGCTCCTAGCGTAAGAAAATAGCTCCTACTCCCTAGCCCCTAGCATAAGACAATAGCTTCTACTCCCTTGCCCCTAGTGTAAGACAATAGCTCCTACTCCCTAGCATAAGACAATAGCTCCTACTCCCTAGCCCCTAGCATAAGACAATAGCTCCTACTCCCTACCGTAAGACAATAGCTCCTACTCCCTAGCCCCTGGCATAAGACAATAGCTCCTACTCCCTAGCCCCTGCTAGAACCACTACTACTACTACTACTACTACTACTGCTACTACTACAACCACTGCTAATACTACTGCTGCTACTACTACTACTGCTACAACCACTACTGCTGCTACTACTTCCACTACTACAACCACTACTACTACTACTACTACTACTACTACAACCACTACTACTTCTACTACAACCACTACTACTACTACTACTACTAGTACTACTACAACAACCACTACAAATACTACTGCTGCTACTAGTACTACTACAACCACTACTACTACTACTACTACTACTACTACTACCACTACTACTACTACTACTACTACAACTACTACAACTGCTACTACTACTACAACCACTAGTACTACTACTACTACTACTACTACCACCACTACTACTACTTCTACTATAACAACTACTACTACTACTACTACTATAACCACTACTACTACTACTACTACTACCACTACTACTACTAGTAGTACTACTACAACCACTACTAATACTACTGCTGCTACTACAACCACTACTACTACTACTACTACTACAACAACCACTACTAATAATACTTCTGCTACTACTACAACCACTACTACTACTACTACCACTACTACTACTAATACCACTATACTACTACAACTACTACAACTACTACTACAACCACTAGTACTACTACTACAACTACTACTACAACCACCACTACTACTACTACTACTACTACTACTACTACTACTACCACTACTACTACTACAACTACTACTACAACTACTACTACTACAACCACTAGTACTACTACTACAACTACTACTACTACAACCACTAGTACTACTACTACTACTACTACTACTACTACCACCACCACTACTACTACTACAACCACTACTACTACTACTACTACTACAACCACTACTACTACTACTACTACTACCACCACTACTACTACTACTACTACTACTACTACAACAACCACTACTAATACTACTGCTGCTACTACTACTACTACAACCACTACTACTACTACTACAACAACCACTACTAATACTACTTCTGCTACTACTACAACCACTAGTACTACTACAACCACTACTACTACTACTACTACTACTACCACCACCACCACTACTACAACCACTACTACTACTACTACTACTACTACCACTACTACTACCACAACTACTACTACAACAACCACTAGTACTACTACAACTACTACTACTACAACCACTAGTACTACTACTACTACTACTACAACAACCACTACTACTACTACTACTACCACCACTACTACTACTTCTACTATAACAACTACTACTACTACTACAACCACTACTACTACTACTACTACTACTACTACTGCTTCTACTATAACAACTACTACTACAACCACTAGTACTACTACTACTACTACTACAACCACTACTACTACCACCACTACTACTACTTCTACTATAACAACTACTACTACTACTACTACTACTACTACAACCACTACTACTACAACCACTAGTACTACTACAACCACTACTACTACTACTACTACTACTACCACCACCACCACTACAACAACTACTACTTCTTCTTCTACTACTACTACTACTACTACCACCACTACTACTACTACTAGTACTACTACTACTACTACTACTACTACTCTACTACTATTACTACTACTACAACAACCACTACTAATACTACTGCTGCTACTACTACTACTACAACCACTACTACTACTACTACAACAACCACTACTAATACTACTTCTGCTACTACTACAACCACTAGTACTACTACAACCACTACTACTACTACTACTACTACTACTACTACCACCACCACCACTACTACAACCACTACTACTACTACTACTACTACTACCACTACTACTACCACAACTACTACTACAACAACCACTAGTACTACTACAACTACTACTACTACAACCACTAGTACTACTACTACTACTACTACAACCACTACTACTACTACTACTACCACCACTACTACTACTTCTACTATAACAACTACTACTACTACTACTACTACAACCACTACTACTACTACTACTACTACTACCACCACTACTACTGCTTCTACTATAACAACTACTACTACAACCACTAGTACTACTACTACCACTACAACCACTACTACTACTACTACAACCCACTACTACTACCACCACTACTACGAAATCTACTATAACAACTACTACTACTACTACTACTACAACCACTACTACAACTACTACTACTACAACCACTAGTACTACTACAACCACTACTACTACTACTACCACCACCACCACCACTACGCTAGGGGCTAGGGAGTAGGAGCTATTGTCTTATGCTAGGGGCTAGGGAGTAGGAGCGTAAGACAATAGCTCCTACTCCCTAGCCCCTAGCATAAGACAATAGCTCCTACTCCCTAGCCCCTAGCGTAAGACAATAGCTCCTACTCCCTAGCATAAGACAATAGCTCCTACTCCTTAGCCCCTAGCATAAGACAATAGCTCCTACTCCTACTAACATCCTTATCATTTATCGCCCTCCAGGTTCCCTTGGAGAGTTCATCAATGAGCTTGACGCCTTGATAAGTTCCTTTCCTGAGGATGGCTCACCTCTCACAGTTCTGGGTGACTTTAACCTCCCCACGTCTACCTTCGACTCATTCCTCTCTGCCTCCTTCTTTCCACTCCTCTCCTCTTTCGACCTCACCCTCTCACCTTCCCCCCCTACTCACAAGGCAGGCAATACGCTTGACCTCATCTTTACTAGATGCTGTTCTTCCACTAATCTCATTGCAACTCCCCTCCAAGTCTCCGACCACTACCTTGTATCCTTTTCCCTCTCGCTCTCATCCAACACTTCTCACTCTCCCCCTACTCGGATGGTATTGCGCCGTCCCAACCTTCGCTCTCTCTCTCCCGCTACTCTCTCCTCTTCCATCCTATCATCTCTTCCCTCTGCTCAAACCTTCTCCAACCTAACTCCTGATTCTGCCTCCTCAACCCTCCTCTCCTCCCTCTCTGCATCCTTTGATTTCCTCTGTCCCCTATCCTCCAGGCCGGCTCGGTCCTCCCCTCCTGCTCCGTGGCTCGACGACTCACTGCGAGCTCACAGAACAGGGCTCCGGGCAGCCGAGCGGAAATGGAGGAAAACTCGCCTCCCTGCGGACCTGGCATCCTTTCACTCCCTCCTCTCTACATTTTCCTCTTCTGTCTCTGCTGCTAAAGCCACTTTCTACCACTCTAAACTCCAAGCATCTGCCTCTAACCCTAGGAAGCTCTTTGCTACCTTCTCCTCCCTCCTGAATCCTCCTCCCCCCCCCCCCCCCCCCCCTCCTCCCTCTCTGCGGATGACTTCGTCAACCATTTTGAAAAGAAGGTTGACGACATCCGATCCTCGTTTGCTAAGTCAAACGACACTGCTGGTCCTGCTCACACTGCCCTACCCTGTGCTTTGACCTCTTTCTCCCCTCTCTCTCCAGATGAAATCTCGCGTCTTGTGACGGCCGGCCGCCCAACAACCTGCCCACTTGACCCTATCCCCTCCTCTCTTCTCCAGACCATTTCCGGAGACCTTCTCCCCTACCTCACCTTGCTCATCAACTCATCCTTGACCGCTTGCTACGTCCCTTCCGTCTTCAAGAGAGCGAGAGTTGCACCCCTTCTGAAAAAACCTACACTCGATCCCTCCGATGTCAACAACTACAGAACAGTATCCCTTCTTTCCTTTCTCTCCAAAACTCTTGAACGCGCCGTCCTTGGCCAGCTCTCTTGCTATCTCTCTCAGAATGACCTTCTTGATCCTAATCAGTCAGGTTTCAAGACTGGGCATTCAACTGAGACTGCTCTTCTCTGTGTCACGGAGGCTCTCCGCACTGCTAAAGCTAACTCTCTCTCCTCTGCTCTCATCCTTCTAGACCTATCTGCTGCCTTTGATACCGTGAACCATCAGATCCTCCTCTCCACCCTCTCCGAGCTGGGCATCTCCGGCACCGCGCACGCTTGGATTGCGTCCTACCTGACAGGTCGCTCCTACCAGGTGGCGTGGCGAGAATCTGTCTCCGCACCACGTGCTCTCACCACTGGTGTCCCCCAGGGCTCTGTTCTTGGCCCACTCCTATTCTCGCTATACACCAAGTCACTTGGCTCTGTCATATCCTCACATGGTCTCTCATATCATTGCTATGCAGATGACACACAATTAATCTTCTCCTTTCCCCCTTCTGACAACCAGGTGGCGAATCGCATCTCTGCATGTCTGGCAGACATATCAGTGTGGATGACGGATCACCACCTCAAGCTGAACCTCGGCAAGACGGAGCTGCTCTTCCTCCCGGGGAAGGACTGCCCGTTCCATGATCTCGCCATCACGGTTGACAACTCCATTGTGTCCTCCTCCCAGAGTGCTAAGAGCCTTGGCGTGACCCTGGACAACACCCTGTCGTTCTCCACCAACATCAAGGCGGTGACCCGATCCTGTAGGTTCATGCTCTACAACATTCGCAGAGTACGACCCTGCCTCACACAGGAAGCGGCGCAGGTCCTAATCCAGGCACTTGTCATCTCCCGTCTGGATTATTGCAACTCGCTGTTGGCTGGGCTCCCTGCCTGTGCCATTAAACCCCTACAACTCATCCAGAACGCCGCAGCCCGTCTGGTGTTCAACCTTCCCAAGTTCTCTCACGTCACCCCGCTCCTCCGCTCTCTCCACTGGCTTCCAGTCGAAGCTCGCATCCGCTACAAGACCATGGTGCTTGCCTACGGAGCTGTGAGGGGAACGGCACCTCCGTACCTTCAGGCTCTGATCAGGCCCTACACCCAAACGAGGGCACTCCGTTCATCCACCTCTGGCCTGCTCGCCTCCCTACCTCTGAGGAAGCACAGTTCCCGCTCAGCCCAGTCAAAACTGTTCGCTGCTCTGGCACCCCAATGGTGGAACAAGCTCCCTCACGACGCCAGGACAGCGGAGTCAATCACCACCTGCTACTCAGGCCCAGAAGCTAGGATATGCATATAGTAGATTTGGATAGAAAACACTCTGAAGTTTCTAAAACTATTTGAATAATGTCTGTGAGTATAACAGAACTGATTTGGCAGGCGAAACCCCAAGCACAATCCATCCAGGGAAATATTTGTTTGAGGTCAATCTGTTTTCCATTAGTTTTCTATGGAAAGCCCTTTTTAATAGGAATCTGGTTGCAGTTCCTATGGCTTCCACTAGATGTCAACAGTCTTTAGAAATTGGTTGATGTTTTTCTTTTGAGAAATGAAGAAGTAGTCCTGTTCTTTCCATGTGTCACTCAGATGGACTCAAGTCTTTTGGTGCGAGTGACCTGGAACGCGCTTCACGTTGTTTTTATCCGGTATTGAACACAGTATTTCCTGTCTTAAATTTTATAGATTATTTACGTTTTAGGGTACCTAAAGTTGGATTAGGAATGTTGTTTGAAATGTTTGGACCAAGTTTACAGGTAACTTATTAGATACTTTGAAGGCATGTTGGGTGAGTTGAAACCAGTGTATTTCTGAATCAAACGTGCCAAATAAATTGACATATTTGGGACATAAAGAAGGACATTATCGAACAAAAGGACCATTTGTGATGTTTCTGGGACATTTTGGAGTGCCAACAGAAGAAGATCTTCAAAGGTAAGGCATATATTATATCGCTATTTCTGAGGGGTTCTGTCCTCAGATAATCGCATGGTTTGCTTTCGCCGTGAAGCCTTTTTGAAATCTGACACAGCGGCTGGATTAACAAGAAGTTAAGCTTTATTCTGATGTATTACACTTGTGATTTCATGAAAGTTAAAAATTTATAGTAATTTCATTTGAATTTGGCGCTCTGCAATTTCACCGGATGTTGTCAAATCAATCCTGCTAAAGGGATTTGATCCCTAAGAAGTTAAAAGCTAATTTCCTGTAATTCTAAACCTTTTTCCATGCTGCTGAGAGAAAATGTTGCAGTTTCCTGCATTTCTATGTTACAGCCTTCTTCTAAAATTGATTTAAAAAAATGGCCCCCTCAATCTACATACATTACCCCATAATGACAAAGCAGAAACAGTTTTTTAGACATTTTTGCTAATTTATAAAAAACAAAATGGAAATATGACATTTACATAAGTATTCAGACCCTTTACTCAGTACTTTGTTGAAGCACCTTTGGCAGCAATTACAGCCTCGAGGCTTATTGGGTATGACACTACAAGCTTGGCACACCTGTATTTGGGGAGTTTCTCCCATTCTTCTCTGCAGATCCTCTCAAGCTCGGAAAAACTCTTAGGCGGCCAACCCAAAGATTACAATGGCTGAAAAATCCCTCCTCCCCCTCTACAGTGAAGACATGGCTACTTCTTACAACAGCTCCTATTCCCTAGCCAAGATAATAACTTCTTCTTCCTCTATAGTGAAGACAGGTTTTAACCCTGAGTCTACCCCGTTCACACAAACCCCTGCTGGTCCCCCTGGAGAAGTGTAGCAGGGCAGCACGCACACACACACACACACACACACACACACACACACACACACACACACACACACACACACACACACACACACACACACACACACACACACACACACACACACACACACACACACACACACACACACACACACACACACACACACACACACCCACACACACACACACGTTCGTAGAAACGCAGACAGACAATCACAAACATTTACACACACAAACCCCTGAATAGTACGTGCATCAAAATTGAGAATCTTGGTGTGTAAGTATGTGTGTCAGAGTGGATAATTTGTCTCTGTAACTTCTAACCAGAAATCACCCCTCTCCCTCCTCCTCCTCCCCCCACCCACAGGGAAACAGTAGTTTTAGTCACAGTGAAGGACTGGACCAGGAAATAAACAAACAGGGAAACAGTAGTTTTAGTCACAGTGAAGGACTGGACTAGGAAATAAACAAACAGGGAAACAGTAGTTTTAGTCACAGTGAAGGACTGGACCAGGAAATAAACAAACAGGGAAACAGTAGTTTTAGTCACAGTGAAGGACTGGACCAGGAAATAAACAAACAGGGAAACAGTAGTTTTAGTCACAGTGAAGGACTGGACCAGGAAATAAACAAACAGGGAAACAGTAGTTTTAGTCACAGTGAAGGACTGGACTAGGAAATAAACAAACAGGGATACAGTAGTTTTAGTCACAGTGAAGGACTGGACCAGGAAATAAACAAACAGGGAAACAGTAGTTTTAGTCACAGTGAAGGACTGGACCAGGAAATAAACAAACAGGGAAACAGTAGTTTTAGTCACAGTGAAGGACTGGACCAGGAAATAAACAAACAGGGAAACAGTAGTTTTAGTCACAGTGAAGGACTGGACCAGGAAATAAACAGCAACATCACAAACAAACAAACAAACAAACATAGAGAGTTGTGAATCACTGGTCTGATACAGACACCTCTTTACACCAAAAACTGGGTTGACACCAGACACCTCTTTACACCAAACACTGGTCTGACACCAGACACCACTTCACACCAAACACTGGTCTGACACCAGACACCACTTCACACCAAACAGTGGTCTGACACCAGACACCACTTCACACCAAACACTGGTCTGACACCAGACACCACTTCACACCAAAAACTGGTTTGACACCAGACACCACTTCACACCAAAAACTGGTCTGACACCAGACACCACTTCACACCAAACAGTGGTCTGACACCAGACACCACTTCACACCAAACAGTGGTCTGACACCAGACACCACTTCACACCAAACACTGGTCTGACACCAACCACCAATTTACACCAAGTAACACTGCTCTGACACCAAACACCACTCCTCTGACACCAAACACCACTGCTCTGACACCAAACACCACAGTAAAGTTGACATGTTAATACCCTGAATACCACTTTAAACCAAACAGAGAGATAATTAAGTAGTCCAGGAAAGACTAACTACACCAAACAGAGAGATAATTAAGTAGTCCAGGAAAGACTAACTACACCAAACGGGGAGCCAGGAGACTCTCCCGGAGATTGAAGTAGTCCAGGAAAGACTAACTACACCAAACAGAGAGATAATTAAGTAGTCCAGGAAAGACTAACTACACCAAACAGAGAGATAATTAAGTAGTCCAGGAAAGACTAACTACACCAAACAAACACAGAAAACTCTGGGGAACGAATGTGGAGTTTTTCACATGAAAGACGTGATAAAGTGAGACATGATGGAAAAGAGATTCCTTCTTCATGAGAAAAACAAGACACACGTCAGTAATGTCAAGATAAGACCCTGGCTGACCCCTCCAGGGGGGTCATGTAAATCCCTGATGTAGTGCTGCTGGAAACAACACAACAAAGCAGAGAGCAGTTCATGTTTCCCTGCATGGAAAATACTGATCAATTCAAGTTGTGTTTCAAATAACCTTATGTTGTCTGTATAGGGGAATAACACAGGTAGGCCAGGAGGCATACAGTGTAAACACTGTTTGTCTCTCTGTCTCTCTCTCTCTCTCTCTCTCTCTCTCTCTCTCTCTCTCTCGCTCTGTCTCTCTCACTCTCTGTCTGTCTCTCTGTCTCTCTCTGTCTCTCTCCCCATCTCTCTCTCTGTCTCTATGTCTCTCTTACTCTCTGTCTGTCTTTCTGTCTCTCTCCCCATCTCTCTCTCTCTGTCTCTCTCTGTCTCTCTGTCTCTGTCTCTCTCCCTGTCTCTCTCTCTCTCTGTCCCTCTCTCTCTCTGTCTCTGTCTCTCTCCCCATCTCTCTCTCTGTCTCTCTCTGTCTCTCTGTCTCTGTCTCTCTCCCTGTCTCTCTCTCTCTGTCCCTCTCTCTCTCTGTCTCTGTCTCTCTCCCTGTCTCTCTCTCTCTGTCCCTCTCTCTCTCTCTGTCTCTCTCCCCGTCTCTCTCTCTGTTCCTCTCTCCTCACCTCCATGGCTCCCCCTCCTCTCCATCTCTCTCTCTCCCTGTCCTCTGTCTCTTTTCCTCCCTTCCAACTCTCTTTCTCTCTCTGTCTCCCTCCCTCTTTTTGTATGTGTTTTGAGAGACTAGCCCGACCCAGATTAGAAAATGAATCCGACCCTTGTTTATTGTTCCAGTTCTCCTCCACATATCAGAAAGGACTACTGCTCCAGATATGATGAGTCAATGTTTTGACTTGTGGAAAAAGTGCTGGCAAAACAAATGTAGAGTTCCTAATAAATGTCAACCCGGAGAGCACGTAGGCTTCTCTCTCCCGCTCTGTCAGTCTGTCTGTCTCTCTCTCTCTCTCTCGCTCTCTCTCTCCCGCTTTCTCTCTCTCTCTGTCTGTCTGTCTGTCTGTCTGTCTGTCTGTCTGTCTGTCTGTCTGTCTGTCTGTCTGTCTGTCTGTCTGTCTGTCTGTCTGTCTGTCTGTCTGTCTGTCTGTCTGTCTGTCTGTCTGTCTGTCTGTCTGTCTGTCTGTCTGTCTGTCTGTCTGTCTGTCTGTCTGTCTGTCTGTCTGTCTGTCTGTCTGTCTCTCTGTCTGTCTGTCTGTGTCTGTCTGTCTGTCGTGTCTGTCTGTCTGTCTGTCTGTCTGTCTGTCTGTCTGTCTGTCTGTCTGTCTGTCTGTCTGTCTGTCTGTCTGTCCATCCCTCTCTCCTGTGGCCTGGCCCTCTATAGAAGGTACTACAACAAAACAATACAGTCAGTAATCAGGTCAAGGCCCACTGATCCTGTCATTGTCCTTCGCTGCTCGTCCTAAATGGAACCCTATCGCCTTTACACCAGGACCCATATGGCTCTGGACAACATTTGTGCACTATATAGGGAATAGGGCTGTAGTATAAAGTAGTGCACTATATAGGGAATAGGGCTGTAGTATAAAGTAGTGCACTATATAGGGAATAGGGCTGTAGTATAAAGTAGTGCACTATATAGGAAATTGGGCTGTAGTATAAAGTAGTGCACTATATAGGGAATAGGGCTGTAGTATAAAGTAGTGCACTATATAGGGAATAGGGCTGTAGTATAAAGTAGTGCACTATATAGGGAATAGGGCTGTAGTATAAAGTAGTGCACTATATAGGAAATAGGGCTGTAGTATAAAGTAGTGCACTATATAGGGAATAGGGCTGTAGTATAAAGTAGTGTGCTATATAGGGAATAGGGCTGTAGTATAAAGTAGTGCACTATATAGGAAATAGGGCTGTAGTATAAAGTAGTGCACTATATAGGGAATAGGGCTGTAGTATAAAGTAGTGCACTATATAGGGAATAGGGCTGTAGTATAAAGTAGTGTGCTATATAGGGAATAGGGCTGTAGTATAAAGTAGTGCACTATATAGGAAATAGGGCTGTAGTATAAAGTAGTGCACTATATAGGAAATAGGGCTGTAGTATAAAGTAGTGCACTATATAGGGAATAGGGCTGTAGTATAAAGTAGTGCACTATATAGGAAATAGGGCTGTAGTATAAAGTAGTGCACTATATAGGGAATAGGGCTGTAGTATAAAGTAGTGTGCTATATAGGGAATAGGGCTGTAGTATAAAGTAGTGCACTATATAGGGAATAGGGCTGTAGTATAAAGTAGTGTGCTATATAGGGAATAGGGCTGTAGTATAAAGTAGTGCACTATATAGGGAATAGGGCTGTAGTATAAAGTAGTGTGCTATATAGGGAATAGGGCTGTAGTTTAAAGTAGTGTGCTATATAGGGAATAGGGCGCCATTTGGGACGCAGACTTCTGTCCCATTTAGAACTGACTGACTGCTCAACTCCACAGGGCCGCTCTGACATTGACAACACCTTACACACACACACACCTTCACACACACACACACACACACACACACACACACACACACACACACACACACACACACACACACACACACACACACACACACACACACACACACACACACACACAGTTCAGTTTTCCGGTGATTGAGCCCAGTGCATCCTGATGGGCAGACTAAGAGAGACACGTACCAGAGAGGAAGTACCAGGCAGGAAACAGGAAGTACAGAGGCGGGACAGGAAGTGACTCAGCTGCCAATCTGGGAAGGGACTGAGAGCAATTCTCTGTCCTCAAAGCTAAGCCTATTGGACCTATCCTGTGTTTGAATGTACATACTAGCAGACCCCTTACAGATGCATGTCAGATACATTGCTTCATACTCAATGGTATTTTGGTGTGGGTATTGGAACACAGAGGATTTACTAGAGAGACAGAAAACACTGGAAAATATTCAAAAATACTCTTTTGGGTTTAATGAGGAAGGGAGGGAGAGAAAGAGGGGACTTTTGTGTTTGTTTTTGCACGGGGCTGTGCTGGGAATCGTTCTGGAGAAAATCTGAGAAAACAGAGATAGAGAGAGAGAGAGAAAGGGAGAGAGCGAGAGCGAGAGAGAGAGAGAGAAAGGGAGAGAGTGAGAGAGGACATACAGATGTTGAATGGCTGAAGACAAACAGGCAGGAAAACAGACAGACCGGTTCCACACACACAATCCAAGTTCAGGTCTACAGAACCACTCAAGTGGGTTAGGTCCAAAATAAACGGTTTCCTCAATCTAAGATAAGACTTGAACTTGAACTAACCCACAGGTTGTATCCCAAATGACACCCCATTCCCTACAGAGTGCACTACTTTTTACCAGAGCCCTATGGAACGTGATCAAAAGAAGGGCTGGACGAAACATGAAACTAATGTTTGTAGGTGATATTCCCAATGCTGCCAGATGAGGAACCCTGCATTAGAATGACCATCTCAGAGAACAGGACAGGGCAACAACTCTTACAAATTACAACTATTGAGTCCTGCAAGATACTGTTCCTAATTCTACAAGCAGACACGCTGAAAAAAGTGTTGACTTCTATATCGGTCCGCTGTCCTACTGACGTCTACATCGGTCCCCTGTCCTACTGACGTCTACATCGGTCCGCTGTCCTACTGACGTCTACATCGGTCCGCTGTCCTACTGACGTCTACATCGATCCCCTGTCCTACTGACGTCTACATCGGTCCCCTGTCCTACTGACGTCTACATCGATCCCCTGTCCTACTGACGTCTACATCGGTCCCCTGTCCTACTGACGTCTACATCGGTCCCCTGTCCTACTGACGTCTACATCCGACCCCTGTCCTACTGACGTCTACATCGGTCCGCTGTCCTACTGACGTCTACATCGATCCCCTGTCCTACTGACGTCTACATCGGTCCCCTGTTCTACTGACGTCTACATATTTTTTTTAATTCATATTTTTCAGGGGGTGCTGCAGCACCCTCAGGACCCTTACTTCCTGCTGCCCCTTGCCACTCACAACAACAAAGATGAGTGATCAAATCAAATCAATTTTTATTTGTCACATGCGCCGAATACAACAGGTGTAGTAGACCTTACAGTGGAATGCTTAGTTACAAGCCCTTAACAAACAATGCTGTTTCAAGAAAAAACAACACAAGAACAATAGTGTGGCTATATACAGGGGGTTCCGGTACAGAGTCAATGAGCGGGGGCACCAGTTAGTCGAAGTAATTGAGATAATATGTACACTTCCGGTCAAAAGTTTTAGAACACCTACTCATTCAATGGTTTTTTCTTTATTTTTACTATTTTCTACATTGTAGAATAATAGTGAAGACATCAAAACTATGAAATAACACATATGGACTCATGTAGTAACCAAAAAAGTGTTAAACTAAACAAAATATATTTTATATTTGAGAATCTTCAAATAGCCACACTTTGCCTTGATGACAGCTTTGCACACTCTTAGCATTCTCTCAACCAGCTTCACCTGGAATGCTTTTCCAACAGTCTTGAAGGAGTTCCCACATATGCTGAGCACTTGTTGGCTGCTTTTCCTTCACTCTGCGGTCCGACTCATCCCAAACAATCTCAATTGGGTTGAGATCGGTGGAATGTGGAGGCCAGGTCATCTGATGCAGCACTCTGTCACTCTCCTTCTTGGTAAAATAGCCCATACACAGCCTGGAGGTGTGTTAGGTCATTGTCCTATTGAAAAACAAATGATAGTCCCACTAAGCCCAAACCAGATGGGATGGTGTATCGCTGCAGAATGCTGTGGTAGCCATGCTGGTTAAGTGTGCCTTGAATTCTAAATAAATCACTGACAGTGTCACCAGCAATGCACCCCCACACCATCACACCTCCTCCCCCATGCTTTACGGTGGGAAATACACATGCAGAGATCATCCGTTCACCCACACCGCGTCTCACAAAGACATGTCGGTAGGAACCAAAAATCTCAAATTTGGACTCCAGACCAAAATAACTAATTTTGAATGAGTAGGTGTTCTAAAACTTTTGACCCGTAGTATACATGTAGGTTACTTTCTGACAAGCAGTTTTAATTTGCTATTTTCATTTAAGGTTTGGTCCAACAGAACAGGTCATATGGACACAACAAAACACATCGATACATTATTTCACTGTAATGGAGAAGTGAACCTTTTTAGCAATACCCTTTTTATGTATCAACTCCTCAAATCCCTCAGGTTTACCGTGCGGTGGTACAATCAGAAGTAGACGCACATACTTCAACTAGCTAGCTTTTTGTAAAAAAAATATGGCTAGACATCCGGCAAAACAAAAACGCATATGCATCTGGTGAACATCGGGCGTTATACTAGCTGTCTAGCCTGTGTTTTATAAATGTGCAATACGCATAAAACTATTACATAAGGAATTGGCAACTCGCTCTCATTCTGAGAAATAAGGTAGGCCACTTGATTTCAACATCTGAACAAAGTGGACAGGTTAGCATGCTGTTCAAACAGTTGGAGACGGACAGAAATGGGTGGTCATAATAATGAAACTGTTCAACCTCGTTAGCTAGAAAATAGAGCCAAGCTGGCTACACTTGAAATATAAACATTAGCAACTCACTAGCACATGGGCTTGTGCTTGACAGATTGTTTAGGAGAACTGTGTTAGTTTTCTATAATGGCTGCTACCAGAAGTTGGTCATTATTAGTGAATGTGCATTATGAGACGTGTTAGTTTTCTATAATGGCTGCTACCAGAAGTTGGTCATTATTAGTGAATGTGCATTATGAGACGTGTTAGTTTTCTATAATGGCTGCTACCAGAAGTTGGTCATTATTAGTGAATGTGCATTATGAGACGTGTTAGTTTTCTATAATGTCTGCTACCAGAAGTTGGTCATTATTAGTGAATGTGCATTATGAGACGTGTTAGTTTTCTATAATGGCTGCTACCAGAAGTTGGTCATTATTAGTGAATGTGCATTACGCATGGTTCCTGCTAAATTTGTAACGAAAAGGGTATTTTCATAGGCTTGAAAGCCAGATATGCGATTATTGCAAAAAAAGCAGGTTAAACTATTTTGATTAAATAATTCAATAATTTACGAATCTTATGGTTGCGGAGGGCTTATATTTAGCCTTGGTATAATTTCACAAGCTCTGAATTCCTTATTATTGCTGAGAAAACATTTAAAAAATGTAGACCGTAGGGTTACAAAGAAATCAAGACATGACTTTCAGGCCATATCGCCCAGCCCTAATCAAAGGTAGTGTCCTACCCATAGGGCTCTGGTCTAAAGTAGTGCACTACCCATAGGGCTCTGGTCAAAAGTAGTGAACTACGTAAGGAATAGGGTGCCATTTGGGAGGATCCCACAACCTTCAAAACCTGCAACTCAGCTAATCAAGACTAGGTGACCTTTGACCCCTGGTGATATCAGGACATGGTTAACAGACAATACAGGCCGAGTAGCTGGTGCTGCCTTGTCAACTCCTATAGCGCTAAGACAACTTGGAGAGAATTTCTCTGGCCTATTTCTGTCTTATTTCTCTGGCCTATTTCTGGCTTATTTCTCTGGCCTATTTCTGGCTTATTTCTCTGGCCTATTTCTCTGGCCTATTTCTGGCTTATTTCTCTGGCCTATTTCTGGCTTATTTCTCTGGCCTATTTCTGGCTTATTTCTCTGGCTTATTTCTCTGGCCTATTTCTGGCTTATTTCTCTGGCCTATTTCTCTGGCCTATTCCTGGCTTATTTCTCTGGTCTATTTCTCTGGCCTATTCCTGGCTTATTTCTCTGGTCTATTTCTCTGGCCTATTTCTCCGTCCTATTTCTCAGGCCTATTTCTCTGGCCTATTTCTCTGGGCTATTTCTTAATCCTTATGACCTTCCATTGTTCCTTTTACAGATTGACCTCTGACATATGATACCTGAGGTACCTGTGGCTTCAGTCAGTCTTTATATAGGATATTCTATGTACAGTCTTCAACAACCACCCTGCGTGTCCCCCACACACACCAAACCAAGGCATTCTGTACATTCTACATCTACCCCATCATATTTGAACGGTCGGGGTGACTGTTAGGGTCAAAGGGCGGCTATTTTTGCTATGTCACTAGTCTTCCGTCTGTCTGTGTGTGTGATGGTCTGAAAGGAGGCCCGGTCGATAGCCCCTAACCCTGGGTCTGGCTCTGGCTCCATTGTTCCAGGGTGGTTAGGGGGCTGTCCTGGCTGACGGGGCCCAGAGAGGCTGCAGCCAGCTGGGGAAGGGGACAAGGAGCTTTGGCTTCTCTCTGGGACTCATGTAGAACAAAGTGCTTTGTGTTTTCCCTTCTCCTTGTACCTCACATTGCTCGGTCATCGTGGGTAAACATTTCTCTCTTGTGTACACACTATTACAGATACAAACACACACACATAGATACGAACACACAGAGAGATGCTGCAAGTCTCTCTCTCCTCCTCTCTCCTTCCTTGTCTTTCTCTTTCTCTCTCCTTCCCTCTCCATCCTTATCTTTCTCTCCCCTCCTCTCTCCTTCATTGTCTTTCTCTCTATCCTCCTCTCCATCCTTGTCTTTCTCTCGCTCTCTCTCCACCTCTCTCCATCCTTGTCTTTCTCTCTCTCTTTCCTTGTCTTTCTCTCTCTTTCTCCTCCTCTCTCCTTCCTTGTCTTTTTCTCTCTCTCTCCTCCGCTCTCCATCCTTGTCTTTCTCTCTCTCTCTCCTCCTCTCTCCTTCCTTGTCTTTCTCTCTCTCTCCTCCTCTCTCCTTCCTTGTCTTTTTCTCTCTCTCTCCTCCGCTCTCCATCCTTGTCTTTCTCTCTCTCTCTCCTCCTCTCTCCTTCCTTGTCTTTCTCTCTCTCTCTCCTCCTCTCTCCTTCCTTGTCTTTCTCTTTCTCTCTCTCTCCTCCTCTCTCCTTCCTTGTCTTTCTCTCTCTCTCCTCCTCTCTCCTTCCTTGTCTTTTTCTCTCTCTCCTCCTCCTCTCTCCTTCCTTGTCTTTCTCTCTCTCTCTCTCTCCTCCTCTCTCCTTCCTTGTCTTTCTCTCTCTCTCCTCCTCTCTCCTTCCTTGTCTTTCTCTCTCTCTCCTCCCCTCTCCTTCCTTGTCTTTCTCTCTCTCTCCTCCTCTCTCCTTCCTTGTCTTTCTCTCTCTCTCTCCTCCTCTCTCCATCCTTGTCTTTCTCTCTCTCTCTCCTCCTCTCTCCTTCCTTGTCTTTCTCTCTCTCTCTCCTCCTCTCTCCTTCCTTGTCTTTCTCTCTCTCTCCTCCTCTCTCCTTCCTTGTCTTTCTCTCTCTCTCCTCCTCTCTCCTTCCTTGTCTTTCTCTCTCTCTCTCCTCCTCTCTCCTTCCTTGTCTTTCTCTCTCTCTCCTCCTCTCTCCTTCCTTGTCTTTCTCTCTCTCTCCTCCTCTCTCCTTCCTTGTCTTTTTCTCTCTCTCCTCCTCCTCTCTCCTTCCTTGTCTTTCTCTCTCTCTCTCTCTCCTCCTCTCTCCTTCCTTGTCTTTCTCTCTCTCTCCTCCTCTCTCCTTCCTTGTCTTTTTCTCTCTCTCCTCCTCCTCTCTCCTTCCTTGTCTTTCTCTCTCTCTCTCTCCTCCTCTCTCCTTCCTTGTCTTTCTCTCTCTCTCCTCCTCTCTCCTTCCTTGTCTTTCTCTCTCTCTTCTCCCCTCTCCTTCCTTGTCTTTCTCTCTCTCTCCTCCTCTCTCCTTCCTTGTCTTTCTCTCTCTCTCTCCTCCTCTCTCCATCCTTGTCTTTCTCTCTCTCTCTCCTCCTCTCTCCTTCCTTGTCTTTCTCTCTCTCTCCTCCCTCTCTCCTTCCTTGTCTTTCTCTCTCTCTCTCCTCCTCTCTCCTTCCTTGTCTTTCTCTCTCTCTCCTCCCTCTCTCCTTCCTTGTCTTTCTCTCTCTCTCCTCCTCTCTCCTCCTCTCTCCTGCCTTTTCTTACTCTCTCTCTCTCCTCCCCTCTCCTTCCTTGTCTTACTCTCTCTCTCCTCCCCTCTCCATCCTTGTCATTCTCTCTCTCTCTCCTCCTCTCTTCCTTGCCACAGCAGCCCAGAGTTATATAGTGTGGAGACACAGTAACAGTGGCAGGAGGTAGCTGGCTGAGTGGAGTGTGTGTGTGTGTGTGTGTGTGTGTGTGTGTGTGTGTGATTCCCAGAGCAATAGGGACAAAAAAGTGGAGACTTTTGGTTGTGTTTGAGGGTGTGTGTGTGTGTGTGTGTGTGTGTGTGTGTGTGTGTGTGTGTGTGTGTGTGTGTGTGTGTGTGTGTGTGTGTGTGTGTTTGTGTGTGTGTGTTATAGCAGCTGGTTAGTCTTGTTTGAGGTGGGGCCTTCTTAATGACGTTAAAGGTCGTATGAGATTACAGCCTGACCTGGCAGAGAGGAAACAAGAGGAGTCTTTATCATGGCCAACACATTACAGAAAGACCCTCTGTCTCAGAGAGGAGTCTTTATCATGGCCAACACATTACAGAAAGACTCTCTGTCTCAGAGAGGAGTCTTTATCATGGCCAACACATTACAGAAAGACCCTCTGTCTCAGAGAGGAGTCTTTATCATGGCCAACACATTACAGAAAGACCCTCTGTCTCAGAGAGGAGTCTTTATCATGGCCAACACACTACAGAAAGACCCTCTGTCTCAGAGAGGAGTCTTTATCATGGCCAACACACTACAGAAAGACCCTCTGTCTCAGAGAGGAGTCTTTATCATGGCCAACACACTACAGAAAGACCCTCTGTCTCAGAGAGGAGTCTTTATCATGGCCAACACATTACAGAAAGACCCTCTGTCTCAGAGAGGAGTCTTTATCATGGCCAACACATTACAGAAAGACCCTCTGTCTCAGAGAGGAGTCTTTATCATGGCCAACACACTACAGAAAGACCCTCTGTCTCAGAGAGGAGTCTTTATCATGGCCAACACATTACAGAAAGACCCTCTGTCTCAGAGAGGAGTCTTTATCATGGCCAACACATTACAGAAAGACCCTCTGTCTCAGAGAGGAGTCTTTATCATGGCCAACACATTACAGAAAGACCCTCTGTCTCAGAGAGGAGTCTTTATCATGGCCAACACACTACAGAAAGACCCTCTGTCTCAGAGAGGAGTCTTTATCATGGCCAACACATTATAGAAAGACCCTCTGTCTCAGAGAGGAGTCTTTATCATGGCCAACACATTACAGAAAGACCCTCTGTCTCAGAGAGGAGTCTTTATCATGGCCAACACACTACAGAAAGACCCTCTGTCTCAGAGAGGAGTCTTTATCATGGCCAACACATTACAGAAAGACCCTCTGTCTCAGAGAGGAGTCTTTATCATGGCCAACACACTACAGAAAGACCCTCTGTCTCAGAGAGGAGTCTTTATCATGGCCAACACACTACAGAAAGACCCTCTGTCTCAGAGAGGAGTCTTTATCATGGCCAACACACTACAGAAAGACCCTCTGTCTCAGAGAGGAGTCTTTATCATGGCCAACACACTACAGAAAGACCCTCTGTCTCAGAGAGGAGTCTTTATCATGGCCAACACACTACAGAAAGACCCTCTGTCTCAGAGAGGAGTCTTTATCATGGCCAACACACTACAGAAAGACCCTCTGTCTCAGAGAGGAGTCTTTATCATGGCCAACACACTACAGAAAGACCCTCTGTCTCAGAGAGGAGTCTTTATCATGGCCAACACACTACAGAAAGACCCTCTGTCTCAGAGAGGAGTCTTTATCATGGCCAACACATTACAGAAAGACCCTCTGTCTCAGAGAGGAGTCTTTATCATGGCCAACACATTACAGAAAGACCCTCTGTCTCAGAGAGGAGTCTTTATCATGGCCAACACATTACAGAAAGACCCTCTGTCTCAGAGAGGAGTCTTTATCATGGCCAACACATTACAGAAAGACCCTCTGTCTCAGAGAGGAGTCTTTATCATGGCCAACACACTACAGAAAGACCCTCTGTCTCAGAGAGGAGTCTTTATCATGGCCAACACATTACAGAAAGACCCTCTGTCTCAGAGAGGAGTCTTTATCATGGCCAACACACTACAGAAAGACCCTCTGTCTCAGAGAGGAGTCTTTATCATGGCCAACACATTACAGAAAGACCCTCTGTCTCAGAGAGGAGTCTTTATCATGGCCAACACACTACAGAAAGACCCTCTGTCTCAGAGAGGAGTCTTTATCATGGCCAACACACTACAGAAAGACCCTCTGTCTCAGAGAGGAGTCTTTATCATGGCCAACACATTACAGAAAGACCCTCTGTCTCAGAGAGGAGTCTTTATCATGGCCAACACACTACAGAAAGACCCTCTGTCTCAGAGAGGAGTCTTTATCATGGCCAACACATTACAGAAAGACCCTCTGTCTCAGAGAGGAGTCTTTATCATGGCCAACACACTACAGAAAGACCCTCTGTGTCAGAGAGGAGTCTTTATCATGGCCAACACATTACAGAAAGACCCTCTGTCTCAGAGAGGAGTCTTTATCATGGCCAACACATTACAGAAAGACCCTCTGTCTCAGAGAGGAGTCTTTATCATGGCCAACACACTACAGAAAGACCCTCTGTCTCAGAGAGGAGTCTTTATCATGGCCAACACACTACAGAAAGACCCTCTGTCTCAGAGAGGAGTCTTTATCATGGCCAACACATTACAGAAAGACCCTCTGTCTCAGAGAGGAGTCTTTATCATGGCCAACACACTACAGAAAGACCCTCTGTCTCAGAAGAGATAGATACCTACCCCTCACTGTACATGGAAAATCTCTCTCTACCTCTATCCCTCTCCCTCTCCCTCTCTCCTTGTCCCCCTCCCTCCCTCTTTCCCTCCCTCTCTCCCTCCCCCTCTCCCTCTCTCTCCTTGTCCCCCTCCCTCCCTCCTTCCTTCCCTCCCTCTCTCCCTCTCCCTCTCTCTCCTTGTCCCCCTCCCTCCCTCCCTCCTCCCTCTCCCTCTCTCTCCTTGTCCCCCTCCCTCCTTCCCCCTCTCCCTCTCCCCCCCTCTCCCTCCCTCCCTCCCTCCCTCCCTCCCTCCCTCCCTCCCTCCTTGTCCCCCTCCCTCCCTCCTTCCCTCCCTCTCTCCCTCTCCCTATCACTCTCCCTCTCTCTCCTTGTCCCCCTCCCTCCTTCCCTCCCTCTCTCCCTCTCCCTCTCTCTCCTTCCCTCCCTCTCTCCCTCTCCCTCTCTCTCCTTCCCTCCCTCCCTCCCTCTCTCTCCTTGTCCCCCTCCCTCCCTCCTTCCCTCCCCCTCTCCCTCTCCCTCTCTCTCCTTATCCCCCTCCCTCCTTCCCTCCCTCTCTCCCTCTCCCTTTCTAATTATATGAAACTGCCCCTTCCCCCCCAGAATAAAATACACAAGGTTCCTCTAAGAAGACAAAAAAGATAAGGAGAGAGAGAGAGAGAGGGAGAGCAAGGAGAAGAGAGAAAGAAGCACAGAGACCCTCTCTGTCAGGTCTAAAGGGGACAGAGTGGTATTGTTCCCCCTCCTTCCCTTCCTCCCTCCTGATTCACCTGGAAACAAACCCCTTTATTGAGGGCCGGCGGCCATCTTTGATTAGAGGGAATGACTCAGCGAAGACGGACCACAAGGTGTGTGTGTGTTAGGGGCTGTGCTATGTAGTCCTACCTCGTGGTCAGGTATCTCAGAGGCTAGTGTTCGTCCCAGGATGGACACAGTCAGGTAGGTCCAACAACGAGTCGTGTTGACTAGGTTATACCCTCCTAGAGAGAAGGGGCGGGAGGGGTAGAGAGAGGGGGGAGGGAGAGAGAGAGAAAGAGAGCGAGAGAGGGGGGGAGAAACAGAGAGTGGGGGGAGGGAGAGAGAGAAAAAGAGAGCGAGAGAGAGGGGAGAGAGAGCGAGAGAGGGAGGAGGGATAGAGCGAGGAGGGAGAGAGCGAACGAAAGAGAGCAAGAGAGGGGGGAGGGAGAGAGAAAGAGAGCAAGAGAGACAGAGAGGTGAGGAGGGGAGGGAGAGAGAGAATGAAGGGGAGAAAAGCAGTAGAGAGAGACCAGGAGAAGGAGAGCAACAAAAAGAGATGAGGGAGAGAGTAAGGGAGGAAAAATCGAAGAATTGTGTGTGTGTGTGTGTGTGTGTGTGTGTGTGTGTGTGTGTGTGTGTGTGTGTGTGTGTGTGTGTGTGTGTGTGTGTGTGTGTGTGTGTGTGTGTGTGTGTGTCAGACGTACCTCCTCCCAGTGGTAGTGTGGGTAGGTGCCAGTAGTACGTGTCGTAAACACTGTGCCACCCTTACAGGGGTCATGCTGAAGGAACACATGGGGTCAACTCCCAACTGTTTCCGGGTTAAACAACGCCTGCACCTCCTTCATCACACTGATGATGACAACAACAATCACACCTTTAGTAGTTAATCTAACATATTATATGCTGTAAATTAATCTGACTATAACAATTACAATCATTGCAGACTGACAACTTCATCCAATGCAATATGTACGCCAACATATAAACCATAGAATGGAAAATGTTATAATTTTACTAAACAAAAACATTTGTATTTTCTCTGCAGTTGCAAAACCTCAACAAAACAATGAACATGCAACCCAAGCTTGTTTATAAATGTTACTGACAATGTGAAGCGTTACGGAAATGGTTTTGTCTCAAAAAGGCCCTGTCCTGTACTTTGCGAAGACCTGGAAATGTCCGTCATCTTTGATGCCGTGTACCTTTACCCAGCCCTGTGTCATCCAGAGGGACGTGGACGGCCTACCTTTACCCAGCCCTGTGTCATCCAGAGGGACGTGGACGGCCTACCTTTACCCAGCCCTGTGTCATCCAGAGGGACGTGGACGGTGTTCCTTTACCCAGCCCTGTGTCATCCAGAGGGACGGTGTACCTTTACCCAGCCCTGTGTCATCCAGAGGGACGGTGTACCTTTACCCAGCCCTGTGTCATCCAGAGGGACGTGGACGGCCTACCTTTACCCAGCCCTGTGTCATCCAGAGGGACGGTGTACCTTTACCCAGCCCTGTGTCATCCAGAGGGACGTGGACGGCGTACCTTTAACCAGCCCTGTGTCATCCAGAGGGACGCTGACGGTGTAGCTTTACCCAGCCCTGTGTCACACAGAGGGACGTGGACGGCCTACCTTTACCCAGCCCTGTGTCATCCAGAGGGACGTGGACGGCGTACCTTTAACCAGCCCTGTGTCATCCAGAGGGACGCTGACGGTGTAGCTTTACCCAGCCCTGTGTCACACAGAGGGACGGCGTACCTTTACCCAGCCCTGTGTCATCCAGAGGGACGTGGACGGTGTACCTTTACCCAGCCCTGTGTCATCCAGAGGGACGTGGACGGCCTACCTTTACCCAGCCCTGTATCATCCAGAGGGACGTGGACGGTGTACCTTTACCCAGCCCTGTGTCATCCAGAGGGACGTGGACGGCCTACCTTTACCCAGCCCTGTATCATCCAGAGGGACGTGGACGGTGTACCTTTACCCAGCCCTGTGTCATCCAGAGGGACGTGGACGGCCTACCTTTACCCAGCCCTGTGTCATCCAGAGGGACGCTGACGGCGTACCTTTACCCAGCCCTGTGTCATCCAGAGGGACGTGGACGGCCTACCTTTACCCAGCCCTGTGTCATCCAGAGGGACGCTGACGGTGTACCTTTACCCAGCCCTGTGTCATCCAGAGGGACGTGGACGGCCTACCTTTACCCAGCCCTGTGTCATCCAGAGGGACGTGGACGGTGTACCTTTACCCAGCCCTGTGTCATCCAGAGGGACGCTGACGGTGTACCTTTACCCAGCCCTGTGTCATCCAGAGGGACGGCGTACCTTTACCCAGCCCTGTGTCATCCAGAGGGACGTGGACGGTGTACCTTTACCCAGCCCTGTGTCATCCAGAGGGACGCTGACGGTGTACCTTTACCCAGCCCTGTGTCATCCAGAGGGACGCTGACGGTGTACCTTTACCCAGCCCTGTGTCATCCAGAGGGACGGCGTACCTTTACCCAGCCCTGTGTCATCCAGAGGGACGTGGACGGTGTACCTTTACCCAGCCCTGTGTCATCCAGAGGGACGCTGACGGTGTACCTTTACCCAGCCCTGTGTCATCCAGAGGGACGCTGACGGTGTACCTTTACCCAGCCCTGTGTCATCCAGAGGGACGTGGACGGTGTACCTTTACCCAGCCCTGTGTCATCCAGAGGGACGCTGACGGTGTACCTTTACCCAGCCCTGTGTCATCCAGAGGGACGCTGACGGTGTACCTTTACCCAGCCCTGTGTCACACAGGTCTCCAGTACCTACAACAGGGTGGTAGGGTTAATATGGGACTGTGGGAGGGTTTTTCAAGTCTATTAGGTATCACAGTGTGATTGTGTATGTGTCACGGTCATCATGTAGCAGTCATCTCTTTAGAGGTAAAACTTCCACACTTGAGAGAAACATGACATTATTCTCTAAAAATACACAATAACATATCTTATTGACAGACAAAAAAATGACAATCAACATATATGAACCTTTTGTATCCACTTACAGTAGAGAGAGGGAGAGAGAGAGAGAGAGAGAGAGAGAGAGAGAGAGAGAGAAAGAGAAAGAGAAAGAGAAAGAGAGAGGTTTAACAGGCACAGACAGAGAGAGAGAAACATGCCCAGACAGATGCTGAGACAACAGGGTAAGAGACAGTGAGAAAGACAAGGACAGGAAGTGAAGTGAGAGAGTGTGAGGACATAAAGTACCAACAATTATAGGACCTCCAACTAACATGATTTATTCAACAACATTTAACTGTTTTTCTCATATAAATCACTCATCAGCATTTCCCCTGGTCCTTCCCCTGTCCTCTTTCTTGGCGTGGTGCCAGCCTCCTGACCAGTTGATGGTCACCTCACCCCTCTTATCCAGCAGGCACTGGGTGGCTGTCAGGGTGGCACCATCCACCGCTGCAGCATAGTCATAGAAACCCTCCACCACCGGACAGTCATAACCTGGGAACAGGGGAATAGAGGAATGGGGGGGGGGGGAAGAGATAAGGTAAAGGACAGAGGAAGAGATGGAAAAGGAGAAGGGGGAGAGAGAGATATAAAGAGAGAGAAGTAGAGAGAGTGGTAGATAGAGAGGTAGAGAGAGAGGTAGGGCGGGAGAGAGAGACAGTGGTAGAGAGAGAGAGAGAGAGAGAGAGAGAGAGAGAGAGAGAGAGAGCGAATGGGTGAGAGGGAGGAGAAGTGAGAGTGACAAAGACCGAGAGAAAGAGGAAGGATGGGAGGAAGGACCAGACAGAGGTGTGGAGGAGAAACAAAGGGAGGAAGAGAGAGGCGGAAGAGAAGGAGAGACAATGAAAAGGAAGGGTGTTGGAGTGGGACATGGAGAGATGGGGAAGACAGAGAAAACACATATGGTGAGATTGAGCAGTTTTTCTAAGAAAGGTTGGCAGAAGATGAGTATTCCCCATCCAGTGATACCAGACTGGGGTGGTATCCTTCCTACAAGCTCCCACCCACAGACCTAGATAACATCAGTAGCCTATGAGGGCCGTCAGCATCAATCTGTTATTTATATCTTCAAATATATAACTGGAGGGATTTTAATGTAGATATTTAGTGTGTTGTCAATCAACCTTTTGCCCAGTAGAGGCAATGGGATGTGGGTCATGTTTATCGGGTGTTAGAGCACCCTCTACTGCCAGCAAAACAACATTACATGAAATGACAATGGTACTCTCTCCCATCTTTCTCTCTCCCTCTCATTTATTGATGTCTGTCAAACTAAGCTCCAGGGACCCCGTCCTTCCCTCTCTTTTTACCCAGGCCAAAGTCTCCGGACTGGGGGACATCATTGTCTCCGTCCTGGCTGATTTTGTGGAGGTGCTCCAGGTAGGCGTCTGTGTTGAACTTGGCCATCTCCTCAATGGTCGCAACATGGGGCTTCACAACACTGAGAGAGATAGACGGACACAGACACTGATAGACTGTTCCAAAGCATTCTATCTACTTAGCTAACACAGAGTTCTGGAACTGTTCTACAGAGTTCAATTCAATTCAATTTCAATTCAAGGGGCTTTATTGTCATGGGAAACATATGTTCACATTGCCAAAGCAAGTGGAGTAGATAATAAACAAAAGTGAGTTATTGAACTGTTCTATAACTGCAGGTAGAGCTCAGAATGGGGTACTGGCTTTGGAGCAAAATGGTAGCTAGCTATTTGATTGAATCTTTAAACTAAAAGAATAACTACAACTCCTCAAACATCCACAATCTGTGTGAAACAAGCACCAAGTTCAGTTGGTTAGCTAAGGTAATGGTCGCCTAAAGATACCGACCCTTCCGTTACACTTGTTTACACTGTGCTGCACTGGGGTCGGAACACAATCGTGGTTACATTAAGTCACCATGGAGCCGGCGCGAGATATGGGTCGGAAAATGTACCATAATGCAGGGATGGGAGACGTTACTCCAAATTAGACCTTTATCCACACTGTTTCATCGAGAAATACTGGAAATACTGCTCGTTTTCCTGGAAAACTGCCCTTTCCATTCTTATGCTAGCTAGCAATAGCCTCCGCAGCCATTTTGAAATAGCAGTGTCAGTCAATCAGCTGCTTTGTGCCATTCCATAATTGCTGCTGTGTTTACTGTTAGCTAGTATGAGGACAAAAAGGGGCAGTATTTCAATCTTCTCGATGGAGCAGTTTGGATAATAGTAAAATGTTTAGTACAGAGGCACCTGCTGTCTCTAACTCTGAATGATCGGCTATGAAAAGCCAACTGGCAGAATTTTGAAAAAATATCCTCAGTGTACAACGTAAAACATCAAATAATGCATGCAGAGCAGAATTAGGCCGATATCAAAATCCAGAAAAGAGACATTACGAGACACTACAACCACCTTCCATAACAAAGCCATCACCCACAGAGAGATGAACCTGGAGAAGAGTCCCCAAGCAAGCTGGTCCTGGACTCAAAAACACAAACACAAACACACCCCACAGAGCCCCAGGACAGAAACACAATTAGACCCAACCAAAACATGACAAAACAAAAAGATAATTACTTGACACATTGGAAAGAATTGACAAAAAAACTGAGAAACTAGAATGCTATTTGGCCCTAAACAGAGAGTACACAGTGGCAGAATAGCTGACCACTGTGACTGACCCAAAATTAAGGAAATCTTTGACTATGTACAGACTCAGTGAGCATAGCCTTGCTATTGAGAAAGGCTGCCAAAGGCAGACCTGGATCTCAAGAGAAGACAGGCTATGTGCACACTGCCCACAAAATGAGGTGGATACTGAGCTGCACTTCCTAACCTCCTGCCCAATGTATGACCATATTAGAGACACATATTTCCCTCAGATTACACAGACCCACAAAGAATTCGAAAACAAATCCAATTTTGATAAACTCCCAAATGTATTCGGTGAAATACCACAGTGTGCCATCACAGCAGCAAGATGAGTGACCTGTTGCCACAAGAAAAGGGCAACCAGTGAAGAACAAACACCATTGTAAATACAACCTATATTTATGTTTATTTATTTTCCCTTTTGTACTTTAACTATTTGCACATCATTACAACACTGTATATATTCATAATGACATTTGAAATGTCTTTAATGCTTTTGGAACTTTTGTGAGTTTAAATTGTTTTTATTTCACCTTTATTGAACCAGGTAGGCCAGTTGAGAACAAGTTCTCATTTACAACTGCGACCTGGCCAAGATAAAGCAAAGCAGTGCGACACAAACAACAACACATAGTTACACATGGAATGAACAAACATACAGTCAATAATACAGTAGAAAAGTCTATATACAGTGTGTGCAAATGTAGTAAGATTAGGGAGGTAAGGCAATAAATAGGCCATAGTGGCGAAATAATTACAATTTAGCATTAACACTGGAGTGATAGATGTGCAGAAGATGATGTGCAAGTAGAGATACTTGGGTGCAAAATAGCAAAAATAAATAACAATATGCGGATGAGGTAGTTGGGTGGGCTATTTACAGATGGGCTGTGAACAGGTGTAGTGATTGGTAAGCTGCTCTGACAACTGATGCTTAAAGTTAGTGAGGGAGATATAAGTCTCCAGCTTCAGTGATTTTTGCAATTAGTTCCAGTCATTGGCAGCAGAGAACTGAAAGGAAAGGCTGCCAAAGGAGGAGTCGGCTTTGGGTAATGTTTACTGTACATTTTTTATTGTTTATTTCACTTTTGTTCATTATGTACTTCACCTGCTTGTAAACATTTGTTTCCCATGCCAATAAAGCCCTTAAATTGAAATTGAATTGAAAATTGAGAGGCGGAAAATCTGTCTCCATCCAGCAGGTGGCGTTTTTTCGTTGTTTTGCCGACCAAACAATGAGTTTTTGTATGGAGGTCAATGAGAGTGTCAAATTTGGCCAACAAAAAAAATGTATGGCTTATTTGTTACGTGAGGTTTATTTGACCAAATAGAAGTTTTGTAATGCTTAAGATTTTATGAGTGTACTGAAGCAAATAGGACACATCCTGGCAACTGAGAAAAAACACTTTATATTGCTGTTGTCTCGAGATGGCTATGTATATTCATGACATATGTCTCAATTGAATACAGGCGTTTGATGTCAACAAACTGTTATCACATTATTTTATTTTTTTATGATTGCTGTATGAAATGTAACCACCAATACAAAGAAAGGTTTTGTGGTAGCTACAAATTGTAAACACATTTATGCACAACATTTGAGAGAAATAAGCTTTTGTCAGTATGGAACATTTCTGGGATATTTTATTTCAGCTCATGAAGCATGGGACCAACACTTTTCATGTTACGTTTATATTTTTGTTAAGTATACTATAGCTTTCCTCTGGCTACACCATGGTGCTACCCTACAGAGTGCTGTTGAGGCTACTGTAGACATTGCAAAACAGTGTGTTTAATCAATTATTTGGTGATGTGAATATATTTACTATAGTTTTATCTAAAAAGGATAACTTTTTTAAATGTTTCACTATTTTTAATTTTATGAAATCCACTGATGGTCCTCCCCTTCACCCTCTGAGGAGCCTCCACTTTTCCATACATTATTCCACATTTTTCCTGTTTGATCTATTGTCTATTTATTGTTTAAGCTCCAGACAAGCTTTAAGTAAATGCCAGAAGAATCTCTGAATTCAACTGGGTCTGCACATTCTCCAGTGTTCTAACCATCTGCAAAGAACAGGCACATTCTCCAACCATCTAATGAACAATATCTTCTTTGACATTGGAAACCTCGACTCCACCACAGCTTCGCCGGGTGCTGTTCTTCATTTTAATTTTTTTTTTTTCCCCTCGTGGACTCCACCTTGCTTTGTCGTGGTGTAGGGGCTTTGTTGCTTCAGCGGGAACTATAACTCTCCTGTATGTATGTACAGTGCCTTCAGAAAGTCTACACACAATGTTACAATGACTTGTCCCTTATGAAGTTAGTGAAAACTTAGGGCTAGACTTGCAAACACTGAAAATTCTTACAATAGCCTTCCTTTCCTCAATACAACTTAATCTGAAAAATAATTTGATAGAAAGTTGAAAATTACCAGTGTACAGAAAGTATATGCACGGACTTACCTCGTGAATTATACGAGTCGCCTGGATTTTATGTTCCAGCCCCCGGAAAACCCGTCAATTCTGTGAGTTTGCTGCCTTGCCCTTCCCCTAATAGCACTTGGAAGGGATTGGACTCTAGTCCCGACACGGGCCTTCCGTGTAACGGTAAAAAAAAATTTTTACATATCCCTGTACTGCAATATATGTCGTTGTTGCAAGTGCTACATATTCCATTGTAGCCTACACCTATTTCCAATTTGTTTACATACGCTATTTGTTTTGACTTTTTAAATGTTTTTAGGAACAAGTGGTCTAGTAAGTAACATATCCATCATTAATATTTTCTGCTTCATAACACGTATTACAGTGCCTTATTAGTATTCATACCCCTTAACTTATTTCACATTTTTTTGTGTTACAGCCTGAATTCAAAATTGATTAAATATATTTGTTTTCTCACCCATCTACACATAATACCCCATAATGAAAGTGAAAACATGTTTTTAGAAATGTTTTGCAAATCTAATGAAAATGAAATACAGAAATAACAAATTTACATCAGTATTCACGCCCCTGAGTTAATAAATGTTATAATCACCTTTGTCAGTGATTACAGCTGTGAGTCGTTCTGGGTAAGTCTAAGAGATTTGCACACCTGGATTGTACAATATTTGTACATTGTTCTTTAAAAAATGTTTCAAGCTCTGTCAAGTTGGTTGTATTTTATTAGGGATCCCCATTAGCTGGTGCCAAGGCAGCAACTACTATTCCTGGAGTCCAAACACATCAAGACACTTACATTATACATAAAACAGTACACCATATAACATTGCTACACATCCTCAACACAAATTGCACAATACCACCATACAACAATACCACACTCTACGTGTGTGTAGAGTGTGTGTGTTAGCACCTGCGTGCCTCTTCACAGTCCACGCTGTTCCATAAGTATTTTAAAAAAAATCTGATTCTACAGCTTGCATCAGTTACCTGATGTGGAATAGAGTTCCATGTAGTCATGGCTCTATGTAGTGCTGTGTGCCTCCCGTATTCTGTTCTGGACTTGGGGATTGGGGAGAGACTTCTGGTGACATGTCTTGTGGGGTATGCATGGGTGTCTGAGCTGTGTGCTAGTAGTTTAGACAGACAGCTTGGCGCATTCAGCTTGTCAACACTTCTTATAAAACAAGTAGTGATGAAGTCAATCTCTCCTCCACTTAGAGCCATGAGAGATTGACATGCATATCACTGTTGCTGCTGCCCTGTTCTGAGCCAATTGTAATTTTATGAAGTCCCTCTGTGTGGCACCTGACCACACGACTGAACAATAGTCCAGGTGCGACAAAACTAGAGCCTGTAGGTGTAGGACCTGCCTTGTTGATAGTGTTGCTAAGAAGGCAGACCTTTATTAGACAGACTTCTCCCCCATTTTAGCTACTGTTGTATCAACATGTTTTGACCATGACAGTTTTCATTCCAGGGTTACTCCAAGCAGTTTAGTCACCCCAACTTGCTCAATTACCACATTATTTATTACAAGATTTAGTTGAGGTTTAGGGTTTAGTGAATGATTTGTCCTAAAAACAATGCTTTTAGTTTATGGAAATATTTAGGACTAACTTATTCCTTGTCAACCAATCTGAAATGAACTGCAGCTCTTTGTTAAGTAATTTCAGTCGCTGTGGTAGCAGATGTGTATAGTGTTGAGTCATCCGCATACATAGACACTGTCTTTACTCAAAGCCAGTTGCATATCGTTAGTAAAGCTTTTTTATAAGGGTCCTAGACAGCTGCCCTGGGGAATTCCTGATTCTAACACGCCCAGAGTGTGCAAAGCTGTTAAGGCAAAGGGTGGCTACTTTGAAGAATCTCAAATATAACATATTTTGACTTGTTTAACCCTTTTATGGTTACTACATGATTCCATACATGTTATTTCATAGATTTGATGTCTTTACTATTATTCTACAACGTAGAAAATGGTAAAAATATAGAAAAACCCTGGAATTAGTAGGTGTGTCCAAACTTTTGACTGGTTACTGTATGTGTTACAATTCAACAATGTTTACCAGATAATCAAAAAAACAAGGCTTAAATCAGTCAGTCATAATCATCAGGAGGTGAAACGCAAAACTGACCTACCCTCTGTAGTTCCTTGCGGTCGGAGGCCGAGCAGTTGCCATACCAGGCAGCGATGCAACTAGTCAGGATGCTCTCGATGGTGCAGTTGTAGAACCTTTTGAGGATCTGAGGACCCATGCCAAATCTTTTCAGTCCCCTGGGGAGGGGGGGGGGGGGGGAATAGGTTTTGTCATGCCCTCTTCACCACTGTCTTGGTGTGATTGCACCATGTTCGTTTGTTGGTGATGTGAACACCAAGCTCTCAACCTGCGCCGCTGCAGCCCCGTCGATGAGAATGGTGGCGTGCTCAGTCCTCTTTTTCCTGTAGTCCACAATCTCCTTTGTCTTGATCACGTTGAGGGAGAAGTTGTTGTCCTGGCACCACACTGACAGGTCTCTGACCTCCTCCCTATAGGCTGTCTCGTTGTTGGTGATCAGGCCTACCACTGTTGTGTCATCAGAAAACTTAATGGTATTGGAGTCGTGCCTGGCCATGCAGTCGTGGGTGAACAGGGAGTACAGGAGAGGACTGAGCACACACCCCTGAGTTGAGGATCAGCGTAGTGGATGTGTTGTTACCTACCCTTACCACCTGGGGGCAGCACATCAGGAAGTCCAGGACCCAGTTGCAGAGGGCAATGTTTATTTCCAGGGTCCTTAGCTTATTGATGAGCTTTAAGGGCACTATGGTTTTGAATGCTGACCTGTAATCAATGAATGGTATTCTCACATAGGTGTTCCTTTTGTCCAGGTGGAAAAGGGCATTGTGGAGTGCAATAGAGATTGCATCATCTGTGGATCTGTTGGTGCAGTATGCAAATTGGAGTGTGTCTAGGGTTTCTGGGATAATGTTGTTGATGTGAGTCATGACCAGCCTTTCAAAGCATTTCATGGCTACAGACGTGAGTGCTACGGGTCGGTAGTCATTTAGGCAGGTTACCTTAGTGTTCTTGGGCACAGGCACTATGGTCTGCTTAGAACATGTTGGTATTACATACTCGGACAGGGAGAGGTTGAAAATGTCAGTGAAGACACTTGCCATTTGGTCAGCGCATGCTCGCAGTACACGGCCTGGTAATCCATCTGGCTCTGTGAATGTTGACCTGTTTAAAGGTCTTACAATGTGATAACGCTCTCCGTAGCCAGTCTTCCGGAACAGCTGGTGCGCTCATGCATGTTTCAGTGTCATTTCCCCTCGAAGCGAGCATAGAAGTAGTTTAGCTCGTCTGGTAGGCTCGTGTCACTGTGTAGCTCTCGGCTGTGCTTCCCTTAGCTGGCTATACAGTATGTACAGATGACTAGATAGCTAGCTATGTTAGCCGCTTATTTGAGTTAGCCTGCACTGTAGCTAATAGTTTATTTTTTACATTTACTTAAAAGGTTATCCCAGCCATGTGGACGATTGGAAACAGGGCAGCAAAGATTACTTGTCACCAGAGCATATTAGCCTACTATTTACCTGTGAATAAATTAATATAATGGAGAGTGGGTTAAACTATTAACCCATTGAATAACAATACCTTCATACAAACTTGCTATGCTGAATTCTTGATGCACGACCGAACAGCTGCTACATGCTGCCATATGCTGCCAGCACGCCCACAAGCGAGCGGCACGAGGCAATTCACCGCATGCTAGGTGGCTGGTAGCGGGGTGAGACACGACGGTGCTGCAGGTGCTCTATTGTTCCTGAGGGGATGTTCTTTTCCTTGGATCCACAGTGATTGCCTTAAAAAAATATCCCCTTTCCTCAATACCCAAGGGTCCTGTACAGTGGCGATTTTAGCATGTCAATCTTGGTGGCGCAAATAATCAAAACATTTTTTAGATGCATGCTAACCAATACACAACTCTAACCAATACATTAAATGCACTATAACGGTGACAAACGGTGCCCACAAACTTTTAGGGTCTGCTCTACATAAAGCGGTCCAGAGAGTGGAGCTTATGGCTGACTTGCTTAAATAAATATGGTTTCTACTGACTCCTTGTGGATTTGTCTAACTGGACAAGAACCACATTCTTGTTCAATAATGAATGCCGACATGAGTTTTGAACCATACAATTCTGATCATTACATTCACAATAATTATGTAATTAACACTTAGCTCTAAGTATAAGCAAGAACAAGCAAACTGCAATGAGGGAGGCTTATTCGTTCAGCAATTTCAAAATGGACAGCGACAGACGTTCAGATAGATGTCAACAAGTTGAGGCCTTTACTCTTCTTTAAGTCGGAGAGAGAGCCAGACTCCAGTTTAAGTATTTTATTAGGCCTATGTGGTCTAAAAAAGAAGGACAATACAATTAGTAGCCTGTGTCTCACCCTAAGAATGTGGTCCCTAATGTGGTCCCCTTAGACGCGTGTAATTCCAAGTTCTATTACTGAACAAAAATATTTGATTGGGAAGACACTGTCACTGGCAACCATGGTTACGAGGAGGAGATATGTTGTTGGGTCTGTAACTTACCACCCTCCTCGTGGAGAAAAGCACCAGAAATAATTATAACAAAGAAAAACAATTAAATACAACATGCTAACATTTCCTAAAATGATTAATATGCTAATGATATGAACCTATAAAAGCAACACAACGCAGATGTACAAACTACGGCATATATGACGATAAGCGGTTAAGAGGCAAGCCGTCATTTCCATTAAGACATGAGCGAGCTGAGACGGATGTAGCTAGGGTGAGACATAGGCTACTAACTGCTTACTACACAACATACACTTAGTATTACATCACTTATGCAGCAGCATACTAGACATATTTATGGACTCACCATAGTTGTGCTGTGCTCACTTGAACAGGAAGTTGGCACGGTGGCCCTTCTTTTGGGCAAACTTCTCAAATCACATTTATAAAGCCATTCTGACATCAGCTGATATCTCAAAGTGCTGTACAGAAACCCAGCCTAAAACCCCAAACAGCAAGCAATGCAGGTGTAGAAGCACGGTGGCTAGGAAAAACTCCCTAGAAAGGCCAGAACCCAGGAAGAAACCTAGAGAGGAACCAGGCTATGAGGGGTGGCCAGTCCTCTTCTGGCTGTGCCGGGTGGAGATTATAACAGAACATGGCCAAGATGTTCAAATGTTCATAAATGACCAGCATTTAAGTGCTACGAGAACAACCTGCAGGAGGCCTGGTCTGAGACGGTCTCTCTTCTCAAAGTGGTTGGGCACCAACCCAACCACTTTCAACAAAGTCTGGCATTCTCTGGAAGATGTCATGCTGGATTGACAGCATGGCCAGCGCAGTTAACATTTTCTGGCCATGGAGTTGAGTTTGAAGGTTTTTATCCTTAAGGGTTGAAAAGTTTGACGCGACAGTTATCAGAGTGGTGATGATTTTGAGAAGAGAGACCGTGTCAGACCAGGCCTCCTGCAGGTTGTTCTCGTAGCACTTTATTTAAATGACTGTTTTGCCAGTGTGCAGCTCAGGATACCGGTAGTGTGGACAGCTCCATTTTCTACTTCTCCTGGTTGACCACAACCCATAGCGTGGTAGCACACTGGAGCTCTGTGGTCATTAAGGAATGTACATACTGCGGGACAAATGGGCTGTCCATCAAGCTTTCTGCAATTAAATGGTCACCTTCAGAAAATCTTTCTTGCACATGAGCAGCAATTGTCACATGCCTCCCTCACAGGTGCTGGAACACACACCTCTTGGCAGAGGGAACACAACACCCTGCTACAGCTCAACTCCCCGTGGAGTGAAAAAGGTATGTGATCGTAGGCGCAGGGGAAGGACAACAGAGGCAGAGAAAATTACCGTTACAGGGAATGTATTATTCCTAACACAGTATTGTGGGGAAAACGGGCAGGACGGAACCAAAGGAAGTAAAAGTTAAAGAGTACCCCTCTCCTACCTGCCTACCCACTACTTACCTAATCTTTTAGCACCTCCTGGCACGCTAACCAAAATACAGGGGGTGGTCCGCCCAGGTCTTACATAATGTGCAGACAGATTAAATACTTCAGGTTCTGTATTCCCACAGGCCTCTTAGCTCAACACTCCCAAGGTGTGTTCCCCTCCCCCAAGGAACAAATAAAACAGAATAATTACTAACTTAAAGTGAACAATTTCAATAATCAAACTCACTAATTCCTATTGGCATAGCAGCTACAAACCACTTTCAACAAAAACTTTCATGGACTAACACCCAACACAGGACATCAAAGACACTCTCCCATCCTGACAAAGGAACACTGGCTTTTATCCAGCTGCAGAAGGAGTTGGTAATTGAAGACAGCTGTTACCCCTGACGAGAGGGAGGGTTCAGAGCGCAAATCATCAATGGGACCAACCAATCAGCTGCTTGAGAAATCCAGGATTCCATTTCCTGAAATACACACACACATACAAACCCACATCAACACAGAAACTGGGTAACGTAACAGGTGCAGTGTTAAGTGTTTCCGCCTTGGTTCAGTGGCATTAACATGTCCTTTGGCCAGTGCGTTAGTTTGCTCGCAAATGTTTTGAATGTTCACCTTGAAGTTGATGACTGCTTCGGCGATTTCTGCTGCATCAATGGTTCGTATTGTACAACACATCCACCTCTGTCATGACCAAGGAAAATAACTCAAGCAGTTGCAGAAATGTGGGATCCTTGAGTTTCATGGACAGGACATAAGCCTCGCTGATGGTGATCTCATCCCATCCAGGCTGAGTGCGGATGTCCTCCATCCACTGGGTCAGTGCCTCAACCGTCCTGCCACACAGCATTGACGGTTCTGCTTTTGAAGTTCCATTGTGTACCCGGTGGCCTGGGGACCCCTCTGTTCGTCAATTAGTATTTTGGGTGAGCCCGTGAAAAAGGTGGAAAGGAAGGATAGGTCTGCAAAAATTACACTATCACCATTACCATGTGTGATTTACAGGAGACGTCAGTGGTCTCGTCTGCCTGTACAGACGCAAAAGGGGTATCAGACACCTCCTTAGCTATAGCTTCTCTGTACACTTCATTCATACAATCCAAAGGTTTGTTTTGGATCGCGCTTGATGTACCCTTCAAAATGGGTTGGTCGTCAAAATGCCTTTGTAGCCTGTAATCTCCTTCACACATGGTCTAAAAAATACAGCTGGTTCAAGGAGTCGGCCGACTTGTCAGTGCTGTCTCACAATTGCCAAACAATTTAAATGCACGTTATAATTCTGGCAACTGGCAAGCACGTACCTATTCTCCTCCATTTGTTGGTTATGAAAGTGGATGGCTCATCTAATTGTCTAGCTGAGCCAGTAATCCCAGTTTAACAGCGTTGTCTATCTGTGATGCACAATTCTCATGTTTTGAGCCCCTTTATGACAGATGTTTTAAATCCTTAAACATGGATTTGGATCACACATCCTCTCCACTGAATAGCAGGCAGGGGAAAGAAAATAGTGATTGCTTTGAGATGCTTGCAGTTAGCTACTGCTTCCTTCCAAACCAATCATTAAGTTCAGGGTCAGAATATGCATAGAGAGAAAAGTGCATTAAAAGGGAATTACGTCCCCTTAACTTGGGACTGAATTCCCCAGATTCAGGAATAGGAAGAGGGCGTTTTCCCGCTTTCTGGACCTGCGCCATCTGCTGGTGGATACTTAACACTCCTACAGGCACCTTCACTACAACATGGGCTATAATTAGTAACTAGTGAGCCTGATATGTGCAAGTGTCCACCCATCAATGTCAGTTCAGTGGAGTGATCGCCACAGTTAAATACAAAACATGCATCTGATGTAGCTCTTGTTTCATATGACTGCAAGAAAGCTTTATATTTCACCTGTTATGTATATTTCACATCCAGGACTTGAGACAGCCAACACATCCTGGATATACTGGAGACTGCAACGGAATGCTTCTTACTTTGGACGACTTTGAGCTTTGTGAACACAGGCGTTTCCAGGGAGACGCTGCAGAAGCCGCCTTTAAGATTAGCCTAGAAGCCCCAAGCAAAATTACCCTTTAGCTACCACAGTGAAAAATGTCTGTTGCCGCCACTGTTTTTGTGAATAAGAATCTTCAAAAAGTGAAATCACCCCCCAGATCAATTTGTTGAAGAGAAAACAATAACAGGTGCTAAATATCTGTCTGTTAGGCATTGTGCACTGCCAGACAGATATCAACCATGGCTTGGAAGGCAACTGGAGTTCTTACTGTTTTCTTACTTGCACTTGTTGCAGAATCCACCTGGTCTCTTCCTACTTTTATGACAGTCATTTTAAATGACCCTATCACACTCCCCTTCTCTGGATCATGCCATGGGGGTGTCATGGAGTTGAGGCGTTATCAGGATGGTCCATCAGAGGCCATCATCAAGAAGACGGTTGCTGAACTTGACCGAGGGGTTTTAATGGATGAAAGATGGACAGAATGTGTCTACCGTTAAGGCAGGGAATGTAACCTACGACCCTGTCTTTAAGGACAGGGTATCTGTGTCCATGGATGGTTACCGACAGGGAGACCTTTCCCTCAACCTCACCGACCTACGCCTTTCTGATCAGGGGACATACTGGTGCTTCTTCAGCCCTGACCACCAGAAAGGAAATCCGGGAGCTGTCATTCTCACTGTCACTCCCAAAGAAAAACACGACGACGACACAGGAAGGCCAACATGGGTGGTGGTGGTGGTGTTGGGGGTGGTGGTGGTGGTGGTGGTGGTGATCATCCTAGTTGTTGTAATTATATATTTTTGTGTAGTTAGAATGAATGAAGCAAGGCATGTGTGGCCTAGAGTGAATTATTCTCAATTCAGTCCCTGTCCAGTAGTGGATCAGGGTGGGGAGCATCCATCTTTCGCCATAAGTGAAAGTGAATCAGAGACAGAAGAAAGGAGAGGGACAGGGACAATGATGTGAGGTGGTATGAGTGTGTCTGCAACAACAATATTTTTCCACGATGTAAAACTAGATGTTTTGGTCCCCACTAAAATATCTGCCCATGTCAGAGAAAATGTCACTCTTCACTGCCATGCCATAACTGACAGTGAAATAAACTTCCATTGACAAAAAGATGTTCAACCTTCTGTGCTGAAGGTCGAAACAGGGCATACTACCTTTGACCCCGTGTTTGAGGACAGAGCATCTGTGTCCAAAGATGGCTACAGTAAAGGTGATCTTTCCCTCACTAACATAACTCTTTCTGATCGGGGGACCTACCGGTGCTTCGTCGGCCCTGACAAACAGACGAGGGGAAACCCTGAAGCTGTCACTCTCACCATCACTGTTCAAGAAAAGCCCTCTGAGGACACAGGGACATGGTCCCCACGGATAGAGGTGGTGCTGGCGGTCATGGTGGTGCTCATTGTAATAGGTCTGGTTTTCTGTGTAAGCCTCTGGTTGGGAATGAATTCCCCAAGATTTTTATTACCCGTCATCCGTCTTCTCCATAGACGGAAATCACATTCACATACTGATCCTACATACATGTATAGTCAGTACAGAGGGTCCTATTGATGTAAAGGAGCGGGGAGTCCAGGCCAGAGCAAGGCAGAGGTTCTGGAGCATACAGTACAGTACCTTCAGACAGTATTCACACCACTTGACCTTTTACACATTTTGTTGTGTTACAAGGTGGTTTTAAAATGGATATGCCATTTTTTTGTCAACAATCTACACATACTCTGTAATGTCAAAATTCTAACATTTGTAAAAATGAAAAACAGTAATATATCTTGATTAGATAAGTATTCAATCCCCAAGACAATACATGTTAGATTCCCCTTTGGCAGTGATTACAGCTGTGAGTCTTTCTTGGTAAGTCTCTAAGAGCTTTCCACACCTGGATTGTGCAACATTTGCCCATTATTATTTTCAAAACTCAAGCTCTGTCAAATTGGTTGTTGATCATTGCTAGACAACCATTTTCAGGTCTTGCCATATATTTTCAAGCAGATTTAAGTCAAAACTGTAACTCGCCACTCAGGAATTTTCACTGTCGTCTTGGTAAACAACTACAGTGTAGATTTGTGCTGAAAGGTGGATTTATCTCTCAGTGTTTGGTGGAAAGCAGACTGAACCAGGTTTTCCTCTAAGATTTCGCTTAGCTCAATTCTGTTTATTTTTGATCCTATAAAACTTCCCAGTCTGGTTCGAATCCAAGCTGTACCACATCCGGCCATGATTGGGAGTCCCATAGTGCAGCGCACAATTGGCCCAGCTTCGTCCGGGTTTGGCCGGGGTAGGCTGTCATTCTAAATAAGAATTTGTTCTTAACTGACTTGCCTAGTTAAATAAAAAAAATAAAAAAAACATAATGCAGCCAGCACTATGCTTGATGGTACTCAGTAATGTGTTATATTGGATTTGCTTTAAACATAACACTTTGAATTCAGGAGACAATACTTAATTTCTTTGCCACATTGTTTGCAGTGTTACTTTAGTGCCTTGTTGCAAACAGGATGCATGTTTTGGAATATTTTTTATTCTGTACAGTCTTCCTTCTTTTCACTCTGTCAAAAAGATTAGCATTGTGGAGTTACTACAATGTTATTGATCCATACTCAGTTATCTCCTATCACAGCCAGTAAACTCTATAACTGTTTTAAAGTCACCATTGACCTCATGGTCAAATCCCTGAGCTATTTCCTTCCTCTCCGGCAACTAAGTTAGAAAGGACGCCAGTATCTTTGTAGTGACTCAGTGTATTGATACAGTGTAATTAATAACTTCACCATGCTCAAAGGGATATTCAATGTCCGTTTATTTTTTTTCCCACTGATGTGGTGCCCTTCTTTGTGAGGCATCGGAAAACCTCCCTGGTCTTTGTGGTTGAATCTGTGTTTGAAAATCACTGCTCGACTGAGGGACCTTGTGTGTAAGACCTTCGGCACGGCCAGGTGCGCCACCTAAGAGGGCGACGCCAAAGGTGGAGCAGAGACCACGTCCCGCACCTGAGCCGCCGCCGTAAGAAGGCCCACCCGGACCCTCCCCTTCAGAGTCAGGTTTTGTGGCCGGAGTCCGCACCTTTGGAGGGGGGGGGGGGGGGGGTACTGTAACGCCCTGGCCATAGAGGGTTTTTTTTTGGTTAAGCTAGGGTGTTACATTGGGTGGGCGTTCTATGTTCCTTTTTGTATGTTTTTGCATTTCTTTGTTTTGGGCCGCGTGTGGCTCCCAATCAGGCACAGCTGAAGTTCGTTGTTGCTGATTGGGAGTCACACATAAGGAGCATGTTTTTCCTTTGGGTTTTGTGGGTAATTGTTTCTGTTAGTGTTTGCACCTGACAGGACTGTTGGCTGTCGGTTTTTCTTGTTTTGTTTGCATAGTGTTCTTTAATAATTAAAAATGATGAACACTAACTCCGCTGCGTTTTGGTCCACTCTCTCTTCAGACAGCCCTTACAATCAGCCCTCTGATTACAATGAAGAGCAAGACGTGCCGCTCTGTTCTGGGCCAGCTGCAGCTTAACGAGGTCTTTCTTTGCCACACTCGACCACACGACTATACAGTAATCAAGATAAGACAAAACTAGAACCTGCAGGACTTTCTTGGTGAAGTGTGGTGTTAAAAAAGCAGGGCATCATCCCAGTTCCATGATTAGTAAGGAGTATTAGGGTACAATTATAGGTGATGATTAGTAAGGAGTATTAGGGTACATTTATAGGACTACTGTTCAACCTCTATATTACAAGTTACTCACCTTCCAATATTTCATGGATTAAACAATTGAATATGGCAACTTTCAGGTGGAATCAAACCACTATTTTTGATTCACTAATATATTTTTTTGCATAAAGGATCGCCAAACCAGTATTTTTCTTGCTCATAAATAAAGTATTTTTAAATCTACAAACTGGTGCTGAAAAGGAGATAAATATGTTAATGTTGATTTCTCTCATTGATCCATAATATTCTGAACCGTTCTCTCCAAATATTCTAGTGAGTCTGTCAAGAATATTCAAATTAAAGCTACACCAAATTTAAAGGGATGGTTTAAGATAAATCTACTGAAAACCCTATTGAATTAAAACTCCACGAGAAAATCTGTTGGCCAGCAAGTGAGTGGGTTTTCAGTGGTTGAATTACATTTATTCAGCGCTCGCAAGGGAACTGTTACGCGACGCATCTGCATAAGGTAAGTCTGAATACCAACTACTGAAAAGCGTGTTGGAAAGGCATACATTTCCTAAGTCTGAATCGGTCCCTAAGCATGCATCATCTCTGGTGACCAGGGTTGTGCTTAATTCAGAATTTTTGAATTGAGTCCCATTCAACTCATGAGTTAAAATTCTAATTGAATTGGCTACACCCCACATTATGTAGAATTTGAATTTGAGTTTGAGCGACATAAATCAGAATTTAATTAAGTGCAATTCAAAGAAATTCCACTCAGTCATATAATATGAGAGCTTCATTGAGTCTCACACTTCCAGATACCAAAGAATTTATAACTTTTCTCTGGAAACACAGTTTATATACTCTTTTAACACTAGAATAGCCAATTATATTAGCCATTTGATTACTTTGGCTTGTTTTAGAAGGCTTTACGGGCAACTTGAGCATTAAGTGCATTCTGGGAAATGTAGTATTTTCCCCATATTGACCAAAATGTAAGTGATTAATGAAAAATAATAACTTAGAATATTTGCATACAGATTTTATTTTCTTTGATCGTTCATTTTAAGAGTTTGTCCTGAAAATCCATTGTTTCAACAATATTTTATAAGCATGTACACAACAACATGTTTTATGTACAAGATGTATATTTGTACAGACTACACAGAATAGAAGAGACATTAGATTTCATTGAATTTCACTGAATTCAATTATATTTCCTTCAATTCAAATTGCAATTATGTATCCTGTTTACTACTGCAATTCAAATCCAATTCAAATTCAATAATTTAATTCGCATTTATGAGGCATTCCCAATTCATTTCTTTTTTCTTTTTTTTCTCATTCTCAATTCAATTCTGGATTGAGCACAACCCTACTGGTGACACTTCTCAATGAATCATCACAAAGATGATCTATAGACTGACTATCGTTGAATCGAATGTGTCCCCTACCACTAGAGATAGTACTTCTATCTAAACGTATATTTAGGTATTTGTCCTTAGTATATGGACGACAAAAAAAAAAAACATTGTAAATGAAGGTACCTGCATATAGGCTGTTATTCCATGCCCAAATCATCTCGAAATGTCCCAACAAGCGATTCAAATTGGAATGCATTTAAAACACAGACTGGGGTTTAATCACTATTAGAAGGCCTAGCCTATTCCTTCGTTAAATTAAAACTTTCAATTGGTCCAGTTAACAAGGACACAGTCAAACCATTCATATCTGATGAAGTTGGACAATTGTCGATTATGTCGTTACATACATACAAATAAGTTTGTACAACATGTCAATCGTGTCGTTTATAGGAGCAGACAACAACGTTTGTTTAACATGTCAATCGTGTCGTTTATAGGAGCAGACAACGACGTTTGTTCAACATGTCAATCGTGTCGTTTATAGGAGCAGACAACGACGTTTGTTCAACATGCCTTTCACCGTAAAGTAGAACAAGTTGTTGTCGTTCGGCTATCAGGAAGAGGGCTCCGGAGCAGGCGCTCCGTTATAAATATATCTGGTGACGCTCAATGGCCTATCTCTAGCGAGTGTAATGTTACATATGTCCTCCAGGTCACTAGAGATGCCAGACAACTTAACCTTTCATTGTAATGAATAATTCCTTTTTCATATCACAAGAGATGGTGGGGGAAAAGTTGTTAACTTAGATTTCATAGTGAAGTTGGACGAGGTACCGGAGTGCCAAGTCTTGGACAAAAAGGCTTCTCAACAGTTTTTAACCCCAAGCCATAAGACTCCTGAACAGGTAGTCAAATGGCTACCCGGACTATTTGCTTGTACCACCCCCCAACCCCTCCCCCCAACATTAATGTACATACTACCGCAATCAGCCTGACTAACCGGTGTCTGTATGTAGCTCGCTACTTTGTTTTTATTTCTTTACTTACATATTGTTCACCTAATACCTTTTTTTGCACTATTGGTTAGAGCCTGTAAGTAAGCGTTTCACTGTAAGGTTGTTGTATTCGGCGCAGTTGACAAATACACTTTGATTTGATTAGATTTGAAAGACAGCAATCCTCACTTTGATTCTGCCACTGACATCCAAGGATTGAAATAGACATATCATTGCTGCCATCACATGCTAAAATTAGAGTTGTCCTGCTCAAAGAAAACAACAGCGTAGCTAAATCATCTCAAAATATCCCCGATTCAAATGCAGATGCATTTAAAACATAGAGTTAAACCACTATGAGTAAGTAGAATTTCCCTTCACCAAATTAAAACGTATATTTGTTACAGTTAACAAGCAAACAGGTTAAGTCAAATAATGAATATCTGATTAAGTTGAATATGTATTAAGGCTACACACAGGCTACATTATTAAATATATTGTTACCTCTATATTTAGAAGAGATTGTCCTCAAAGTGTAGATTTGTTTTCTCTTTTTCCTATTTTTTTGCCTATGAGGTTCATAGGCTATTGTTTGCGCTTCCTGCTGTGAGACCAATGATGTATGGTGCGCTGAGTGCGACACTCCTCTTCATTTTTTTTTTAAACATTGGACTCGACAATCAAGCTCATCGTATTTGAAAAGCTCACTTGCAAAAGCACAAGGAAAGTGGGCTTTTGAATATTTACCCATCTTTAAACATTACTACTGGGCTGCAAATGCCAGGGCATTAGTGTACTGGCAATTAAGTTTCCCTGATAAGTCGGACACTGTTGTCCCCCTGTGGATAAATATGGAAGTCAATATATATATCCTGTTTCTCTTGCTACAGAAAACTACAGAAAATCTGGTAATACACCCTCTGCTCTTAGGCTATACTTCTAACGTCAACCAAAGAAAATATGAACTGTAAAATAGTTTATAAAGAAACTAGATGGAAGGTTCCCTCTAAAAGTCCTGTAGGGATGGTGAGAGGGTTCCTAGGCTCCTCAGGGTCTGTCTTAATTGGATGAAGGATGGAGGGGTTGAGGGACTGGGACTCTGGCTGGGTGGGGAGAAGGACAGATCAGGGGAGACACGACCTGACTCAGACCCTGTCCTGGATGCCCCAGCAGAGCTACTGCTACTGTCCCTGGGGAAGACTGGGTGGATGTGGTAGGTGGTGGAGAACCCCCCTGCTGGCCGGGGCAGGAAGTGTGTGTAGGGGGGCATACTGTATAAACTGCCATCTGCATGGTCTGGATGAACTAGGGGTTCTACATCAGGTTGTACATGGGCATACAGGACCTGAGTTTGGATCTGGGACTGTTTCCCCCAGTTCTTACTGTTTTCACACTTTAATAAGTCAAGTTTGTTTCATCTACACTTCATATGAGAATGTCTCAAACACTAATCAGGCTAGAACTGGTGTGTGGATACAAACTGAAATCCAACAGAAAGTGTGTAGAGTTATCCTGGGTGTCAGTCTGTTTCTGAACTCTTACCAACTCCTTAATGGTACTGTCATGTCATGGCTTCATAATGAGAGCAATGGAGTTGTCAAACTGTTTGCTGCATTTTCACTGGGGTATAAATATGAGGTGACACACAAGCCAAGTTCCCATAGTCATCCATCACTATGGGAAAGACCTGAGACTACAGTAATGATGTGCGACAAAAGGTTGTTGAGCCGCACAAATCAGGAAATGGCTATAAGAAAATAGCTCAAAGGTTGAAAATGCAAATTTCCACTATCAGGGCAATAATGAAGAAGTGTTAAGCAACAGGAGATGTTAACAATCGGCCTGGAAGAGGACGTGTCTATATTGACGCCACGCACACTGAGGAAGATGGTTCGAGTGGCCAAAAAAAATCTACAAGGATCACAGCTGGAGAATTGCAGACGTTAGTTGGGTCTTGGGGTCAGAAAGTCTCCAAAACTACGATCAGACGCCGCCTACATAACCATAAGTTGTTTGGGAGGGTTGCCATAAAAAAACAACTTTGCTGTCATCAAACAACAAACTCAAGTGCCTACAGTTTGCCAATACTGGAACTTTCAATGGGACTGGGTTCTATGGTCAGATGAGACCTAAATAGAGCTTTTTGGAAACAAACACCAGTGGTGGGTTTGACATAGACAGAAAGATATCCATGCAGAAAAGTACCTCATCCCCACTGTGAAGTATGGTGGTGGATCTTTTATGTTGTGGGCCTGTTTTTCTTCCAAAGGCCCTGGACAACTTGTTAGGATACATATTATCATGGACTCTATCAAGTACCAGCAGATATTAAATCAAAACCTGACTGCTTCTACTAGGAAGCTTAAACTGGGCCGTGGTTGGATCTTCCAGCAGGACAATGATCCAAAGCACACCTCAAAATCAACACAAAAAATGGTTCACTGACCCCAGAATCAATGTTTTACCATGGCCATCCCAGTCCCCTGGCCTAAACCCCATAGAACACCTGTGGGATGAGCTGAAGAGGAGAGTCCACCAGCGTGGACCTCGGAATCTGAAGGATCTGGAGAGATTCTGTATGGAGGAATGGTCTCAGATCCCTTCTCAAAATGTATGAAATAAAACATTTTCCTCATCAATCTACGCACAATACCCCATAATGACAAAGCAAAAACAGGTTTTTATAGATACATTTAATCAATTTTAGAATAAGGCTGTAAAGTAACAAAATGTGTAAAAAGTCAAGGGGTCTGAATACTTTCTGAATGCACCGTATCCTATAAAAGAAGCAGCAAAGAATAAATGCAGAACTGTGTGGTGGAAATGCTACCCTTAATCAATAATGAGGAGAGGCAAAATGAATAATCAATCAAGGTATTACTTTCATTAAAATACTTGTTCTAACAAGGAGGCTGGTCGCCCCACCCCTACAGGTGGTGGAGTGAGAGTCCCCTGAGTGGAGTTAGCTTCTGGGTTATATACTGTCTCAGGATAGGTGCAACCTCAGAGATGATGTACAATGGTTCCAAACACCAACCCCACACATCCTGTGTCAGACCTTGGGCCCCAAATACAAATAACTTGTTGTTTTGTTCAGTACTAAGCACATTTGTTGTTACTTTGTTCTCTCCACTAGTTCAAGGTGGAAAACTATCTCCCCCTAGGAGGAAGTGACTGATGCACAGACACTGTGGAGACAAGTGATTGGTTCCCCATTAATCACGCCATCCCTTCACATGGATTGCAATAAAGACACACAGTTCACATATGGAAAGCATGTTTCCTTCTGACCTCCTTTTCCACGCTGCTTGCTGATATTCTGCATAGCAACAGGGACATGTGATAGAAAAGCCTGACTTCTCCCCTCTCTGGACCCCAGGTGATTGAGGCCCATATGGGAGGAAGTGCAGCTGCCAACACCAGTCCGAAAGAAGACATTCTAATAACAAGAGTTTCAACAGTTCAATCATATAAGCATATTCTGCAGATAAAACATCTTAATTATCTTTGTTACTTAGCTTATATGACAATCTCAAGCCCAATGCTTAGGCTTAAAGAAGGATATTTTAGTACACAAGCATTAGTAAGGTTTAACAGAACATTTCCCTCACAACTGTGCAAAATCTCCATGATCTAAAGTCAAACATTTGGCCTTCTAACAATCTCTAATCACAGAATAGCTGTGATATATTGGCCATATACCACAAACTCCCGAGGTGCCTTATTGCTATTATAAACTGGTTACCAACGTAATTAGAGTGTTGCGTCGAGCCTAAGAACAACCCTTAGCCGTGGTATATTGACCATATACCACACCTCCTTGGGCTTTAGTGCTTAAATAATAAAACTGGTCCATTTGGTCCTTTAATGCACCTGATGAAATAAGACTGAAGTATTGTCAAACATCTTGTGATGTTAAAAGGTACATTGGTGAGTCACAGTGTACGCTGCTCTAGCAAACACAAAGACGCCTGGCGCTATACATTCAAGGTGGCATTCCTTAGGTAGGTTGGCTGGCAGGTGTACCCATGTGGAAAATGCACAATATTAGTATAGAATATCAAGACATTAGCTTCACAATCAGGTCATGGTAAAATGCACTTTGAACTGCATTCTTCATAAGACGTGTGCTACATAAATACATTTGGATTTGATATCGACTCGTTTCCAGGGGCCTGGGGGGGTTCTTCACTACCCCAGACCCCCTCCTGAGAATTTGTTGTCCCTGAGTAATAAAATAAGTTCCAGATATCACAGTATAGCATATCAAGTAAAGAGCATTACACTCAGATTACAGTATAGCATATCAAGTAAAGTGCATTACACTCAGATTACAGTATAGCATATCAAGTAAAAAGCATTACACTCAGATTACAGTATAGCATATCAAGTAAAGAGCATTACACTCAGATTACAGTATAGCATATCAAGAAAAGAGCATTACACTCAGATTATAGTATATCAAGTAAAGAGCATTACACTCAGATTACAGTATAGCATATCAAGAAAAGAGCATTACACTCAGATTATAGTATATCAAGTAAAGAGCATTACACTCAGATTACAGTATAGCATATCAAGTAAAGAGCATTACACTCAGATTATAGTATATCAAGTAAAGAGCATTACACTCAGATTACAGTATAGCATATCAAGTAAAGAGCATTACACTCAGATTACAGTAAAAAGCAGCCTTAAAGGCTGTCCAAATTAACAGTTTTGTAACAGTAATGCTATCAAGTAGTTTCCAGGGGTTGCTACACTACCTCATCCTGAGAATTCATCTCCCCTGGGAAATAGGTCAGTCCTTCCGGGGCATTTGGGGCCAGGCCTGGGATAGAGGGAGGTCCCTCAGTAGCTTTGGGGACAGGGCCTGGGGTAGAGGGAGGTCCCTCAGTAGCTTTTGGGACAGGGCCTGGGGTAGAGGGAGGTCCCTCAGTAGCTTTGGGGACAGGGCCTGGGGTAGAGGGAGGTCCCTCAGTAGCTTTGGGGACAGGGCCTGGGGTAGAGGGAGGACCCTCGGTAGCGTTGGAGACAGGGCCTGGGGTAGAGGGAGGACCCTCAGTAGCGTTGGAGACAGGGTCTGGGGTAGAGGGAGGTCTCTCAGTAGCGTTGGGGACAGGGCCTGGGGTAGAGGGAGGTCTCTCAGTAGCGTTGGAGACAGGGCCTGGGGTAGAGGGAGGACCCTCAGTAGCGTTGGGGACAGGGCCTGGGGTAGAGGGAGGTCTCTCAGTAGCGTTGGAGACAGGGCCTGGGGTAGAGGGAGGTCTCTCAGTAGCGTTGGAGACAGGGCCTGGGGTAGAGGGAGGACCCTCAGTAGCGTTGGGGACAGGGCCTGGGGTAGAGGGAGGACCCTCAGTAGCGTTGGAGACAGGGCCTGGGGTAGAGGGAGGTCTCTCAGTAGCTTTGGAGACAGGGCCTGGGGTAGAGGGAGGTCTCTCAGTAGCGTTGGAGACAGGGCCTGGGGTAGAGGGAGGACCCTCAGTAGCGTTGGGGACAGGGCCTGGGGTAGAGGGAGGACCCTCAGTAGCGTTGGAGACAGGGCCTGGGGTAGAGGGAGGTCTCTCAGTAGCGTTGGAGACAGGGCCTGGGGTAGAGGGGAGGTCTCTCAGTAGCGTTGGAGACAGGGCCTGGGGTAGAGGGAGGTCTCTCAGTAGCGTTGGAGACAGGGCCTGGGGTAGAGGGAGGACCCTCAGTAGCGTTGGAGACAGGGCCTGGGGTAGAGGGAGGTCTCTCAGTAGCGTTGGAGACAGGGCCTGGGGTAGAGGGAGGTCTCTCAGTAGCGTTGGAGACAGGGCCTGGGGTAGAGGGAGGTCTCTCAGTAGCGTTGGAGACAGGGCCTGGGGTAGAGGGAGGTCTCTCAGTAGCGTTGGAGACAGGGTCTGGGGTAGAGGGGAGGTCTCTCAGTAGCGTTGGAGACAGGGTCTGGGGAAACTGAAGGTCTATCAGTAGCTTTGGGTGGAAGTCCTTCCAGGGCTTTGGGGCTAAGGCCTGGAGTAACAGAACATCAATATGTGGCATTGGGGGCTTGGCCTGGGGCAGAAAGAGGTCTTTCCAGAGCTCTGATGACAGCGGGCGTATCTGATAAAAAAATAAACACGTGGCACTGTCCCACTCTTGTCTTTTTCCATTTCGGACTCATACTCCTTATCCTGTTCCACGTGGATCATTCACCCCTTGCTCCAACATCTCATTACACCCCTCATCATTAGGATCAGCAGGACTCTCTTGGTGCTCTTCTGGAATCATAGTGATTGCTCTCTCAGTCTCGTGCTGGGGGCGTGATCTGAGTTCTGGACGGTAACATCGTTGACATTTTGAACAAATCTTTTTGCGAGAGAGACAGAGAAAACAGATCCCCACCAAAAATATGATCCCCACCGAAACCGCTAGACCCACTATATAAATGCTACATGTTACAGCCTCCTCGGGTTGCTTTTCTTCAACTTTGGGACTGACAGTGAGATTGAAAGAGTCTGGACGTCCTCTCTGTCTCAGCCTATCAGTAGCGGTGCTGAAGAAGCACTGGTATACCCCCTGATCAGAGGGGCACAAGTCAGTGATGGTGACGGAATGGTCTCCGTGTTGGGAACCACTCAAGGATACAGATGCCCTGTCCTTAAACCCATGGCCAAAGAAAAAATGCCCTGCCTTGACTTTCAGCACAGTCTCTCCATCCTTTTCCCAATAGATGTCAGCAGTTTGGTTAACGGTTAAGCCATGGCAGGTAAGTGTCACATTTTCTCCAGCTTAAATGAATCCTGCAAGTTTCTGGAATATCCTGCGTTAAATATGTTTACAAAGTTTTGCATCGGTTTAAAAACAACTAGCCATGCGGTTGCCGGTGTTTGTTTCCGTATACGTCACACCCCATCAGTTCAGAAAACCAAACCATTGCATCCATGTTAAGTCGTTTTTCGGACGTTATTTTTTATTTTTTACGAATAACATTATTTGAAATCATCTTTATGGGTGCAAACAGATTGGAAAATTGCGAGACGGGGAAGATTTCCCTGTTTTACCACTAAATGGAGGACTTTACCTATTAGTTTGTTTTTGTTTAGTAAATGGGTTGTTATACATTTTTCCTCAACTATCTGATAATACACGTTGTGTAGTTGTATCAAATCAATTTTATTTATAAAGCCCTTTTTATGCCAGCAGATGTCACAAAGTGCTTATACAGAAACGCAGCCTAAAACCCCAAACAGCAAGCAATGCAGGTGTAGAAGCACGGTGGCTAGGAAAAACACCCTAGAAAGGCAGGAACCTAGGAAGAAACCTAGGCAGGAACCTAGGAAGAAACCTAGACAGGAACCAGTCAGGCTCTGAGGGGTGGCCAGACCTCTTCTGCGTCATCTTTTTGTCTGTTGTGATGCTGAGAACAGCCAGATCTTAACAACTACAATAAGCCTACAGTAAATAGCAGGTTAAAAACAAGCACAGAAATGACATTATTATTATGCTGTATTAGCATAACAGTATTATGAATTCCAGAAGATAACATAACAATACATGTGTGATGTACAATGTCCTGGTTCCCTTAACCTAACATAAGTGCATATCTGAAAAGCCATATAGGTTTAAACCTTAAAGCAAACATGGAGAGCCCCAGCCTAAGCACCTCCCAGCCCCGGCCCATTCAAGGCATTACAGTGATTGGTAGACCGCAGGTTGACTGACAGGTGGACCCCTGTAGAACGTGCACAATATAGGAAGATAAAAATGATTTTGCATATACTTCCTCTTCACTTACTGTACATGTGACAACATTCATTTCCGGTGGCACATGGTCTAACCGTATCCTTTAATTAGCACTGCACAGGCGATAGGCCAACACAAATTCTACTACTCAAAACAGTTTCATCTCTTGTATATTTTTAAGCCTTAAAGTGGGGGCATCGGCTAGCTCTTCCACACCCGCCTTCATGCGTTCCTCCATTTCCATGTGGGCTCATTCACCTCACTGATTTCTAACAGCCGCTCGAACATAATCAGACTATTGGGGCTCCTCTAGAAGGCCTTGGATTATCTACAAGGCACTGAGTGTGATGATTCCACTTACTGGTTGCGACGACCATAGGGAGAGCTCAGAAAACGTACAAATCTCACTCTGTCTACATGATTAACAATAGCAAACCATGCTAAGATTATTACAAACCCTCCTACAATTATAAGCACCAATTTCAATGTTGTTGACCAGCACTCTTCTTGAACAATGAGAGTGACAGCATCTGGTGTTCCCCGCTCTTTAGAGCCAAAGAAGCAGTGGTAGGTCCCCTGATCTGACAGGCTTAAGATAGGGTGATGGAAAGGTCTCCCTGTCGGTAAGCATCTTTGGACACAGATACCCTGTTCTCAAACCCAAGGTTGTGAGTCAAATGATGTCCCTTGACAGACAAAACGTTCTCTTCATCTCTTTTCCAATAGACGAGTACCTCACTGTTAGGAGAATGTTTTTTTCGATTAAGTCGTAGCAGTTTAGTTTAAAATTAGATACAACATGAGCAGGTTGGCCTACCACAATGAGGACTATTTCTACATCTTCTTGAGTCTTACAACAGTGACAGTCAAACCACCCCATGTCATTAAATACAACAGAGGTGATGTTGAGATAGAGGTCTCCATCCCCGTGTTTAACCCTGTTCTCAAAGCCCACTCCAGGTGTGAAATCTCCTTGGTACAGTGTAGCGACCGTGGTGTGTGTAACACCTGCTGATTCACTCTCATAGCGATGCTTCCATTCAATAATACCATCACATGATCCAGAGAAGGGGAGTGTGACAGTCTCATTCAAAACCACTGTAAATGTAGGAAGCACAGAGGATTCCACAACGTAGAAAAGCACATGGTGGGAAAAAGCGATAAAAAAGGTATTCAAAAGGTGTGAATACCAAAGGCCGTTGATCAAGGCCTACCACCAATGTGGTAGGCCTAATTTCTCCTGATGCAGTCTTCTGACGATACGTCCATTCAATGATATAACCATTGCATGATCCAGAGAAGGGGAGTGTAACAGTGTCATTGAAATATGCTGTCATACTGATAGGAAGAGAAGTTGAGGATGATTTTGTAATAAAGAGTAGGAAAACAAACATTCCAGCTGCCTTCCAAATCATGGTTGTTACCTCTCTGGCAGAGCACAATACCAGGCTCTTATGAAGGCGTCCGGAACATAAGCCTGTTTATTTGTCCCGTGAATAAACTCAGATCTATACAGCCAGACACAGACTTATCATTCTTCTTTATTTTCCTGGATTTAACTGTCCTGGGGTAAGGAATGTTTCTTTTGGATTGTTCAAAATGTGACAGACTTTTATTTCAACTGAATGTTGTTATTAGCTTCTGTTCCTGTGAACAAATTGATCAATACAGTGACAATTGTCTCTTTTTTTACCTTTATTTAACTAGGCAAGTCAGTTACGAACAAATTCTTATTTACAATGACGGCCTAGGAACAGTGGGTTAACTGCCCTGTTCAGGGACAGACGACAGCTTTTTTACCTTGTCAGGTCGGGGATTCAATCTTGCTACCGTTTGGTTACTATTCCAGCGCTCTAACCACTAGGCTACCTGTCGCCCCTACACCCTACACTTCAGTGTGTCAAATCGGAGGGCCTGTTGTCCGGACCTCTGGCAGTCTCTATGGGTGTGCCACAGGGTTCAATTCTCGGGCCGACTCTCTTCTCTGTATACATCAATGATGTTGCTCTTGCTGCTGGTGATTCTCTGATCCACCTCGACGCAGACGACACCATTCTGTATACTTCTGGCCCCTCTTTGGACACTGTGTTAACTAACCTCCAGACGAGCTTCAATGCCATACAACTCTCCTTCCGTGGCCTCCAACTGCTCTTAAACGCAGGTAAAACTAAATGCATGCTATTCAATCGATCACTGCCCGCACCTGCTCGCCCGTCCAGCATCACTACTCTGGACGGCTCTGACTTAGAATACATGGACAACTACAAATACCTGGGTGTCTGGTTAGACTGTAAACTCTCCTTCCAGACTCACATTAAGCATCTCCAATCCAAAATTAAATCTAGAATCGGCTTCCTATATCGCAACAAAGCATCCTTCACTCATGCTGCCAAACACACCCTCGTAAAACTGACCATCCTACCGATCCTCGACTTCGGTGATGTCATCTATAAAATAGCCTCCAACACTCTACTCAACAAACTGGATGCAGTCTATCACAGTGCCATCTGTTTTGTCACGCTCTCTCGTTGGTTGGCCCTCGCTTCATACCCGTCGCCAAACCCACTGGCTTAAGGTTATCTACAAGTCTCTGCTAGGTAAAGCCCCGCCTTATCTCAGCTCACTGGTCACCATAGCAGCATCCACTCATAGCACACGCTCCAGCAGGTATATCTCACTGGTCACCCCCAAAGCCAATTCCTCCTTTGGTCGTCTTTACTTCCAGTTCTCTGCTGCCAATGACTTGAACGAACTGCAAAAATCTCTGAAGCTGGAGACTCATATCTCCCTCAATAGCTTTAAGCACCAGCTGTCAGAGCAGCTCACAGATCACTGCACCTGTACATAGCCCATCTGTAAACAGCCCATCTATCTACCTACCTCATCCCCATACTGTATTTATTTATCTTGCTCCTTTGCACCCCAGTATCTCTACTTGCACATTCATCTTCTGCACATCTACCATTCCAGTGTTTAAATGCTATATTGTAATTACTTCGCCACCATGGCCTATTTATTGCCTTAACTTACCTCATTTGCACTCACTGTATATAGACTTTTTGTTTTCTTTTGTTCTACTGTATTTTTGACTGTATGTTTTGTTTATTCCATGTGTAACTCTGTGTTGTTGTATGTGTCAAATTGCTATGCTTTATCTTGGCCAGGTCGCAGTTGCAAATGAGAACTTGTTCTCAACTAGCCTACCTGGTTAAATAAAGGTGAAATAAAAAAAAATAAAAAAAATAAAAAACTCTGACCACTAGTCTACCTGTCGCCCCTACACTCTAACCGCTAGTCTACCTGCCGCCCCTACACTCTAACCACCAGTCTACCTGTCACCCCTACACTCTAACCGCTAGTCTACCTGCCGCCCCTACACTCTAACCACCAGTCTACCTGTCACCCCTACACTCTAACCACTAGTCTACCTGTCGCCCCTACACTCTAACCGCTAGTCTACCTGCCGCCCCTACACTCTAACCACCAGTCTACCTGTCACCCCTACACTCTAACCACTAGGCTACCTGTCACCCCTACACTCTAACCGCTAGTCTACCTGCCGCCCCTACACTCTAACCACCAGTCTACCTGTCACCCCTACACTCTAACCACTAGGCTACCTGTCGCCCCTACACTCTAACCACTAGGCTACCTGTCACCCCTACACTCTAACCACCAGTCTACCTGTCACCCCTACACTCTAACCACTAGGCTACCTGTCGCCCCTACACTCTAACCACTAGGTTACCTGTCGCCCCTACACTCTAACCACCAGGCTACCTGTCACCCCTACACTCTAACCACTAGGCTACCTGTCACCCCTACACTCTAACCACTAGGCTACCTGTCGCCCCTACACTCTAACCACTAGGCTACCTGTCACCCCTACACTCTAACCACCAGGCTACCTGTCGCCCCTACACTCTAACCACTAGGCTACCTGTCGCCCCTACACTCTAACCACTAGTCTACCAGTCGACCCTACACTCTAACCACTAGTCTACCTGCCGCCCCTACACTCTAACCACCAGTCTACCTGTCACCCCTACACTCTAACCACCAGTCTATCTGTCGCCCCTACACTCTAACCACCAGTCTACCTGTCGCCCCTACACTCTAACCACCAGTCTACCTGTCGCCCCTACACTCTAACCACCAGTCTACCTGTCGCCCCTACACTCTAACCACCAGTCTACCTGTCGCCCCTACACTCTAACCACCAGTCTACCTGTCGCCCCTACACTCTAACCACCGCTACCGTCGCCCCTCACCTCCCGCTCCGCCCCCTACACTCTAACCACTAGGCCTCTACCCTGCCTGCACCGCCCCCTACACTCTAACCACCTAGGTCTACCTGCTCGACCCCTACACTCTAACCACTAGTCTACCTGTCCGCCCCTACACTCTAACCACTAGTCTACCTGTCGCCCCTACACTCTAACCACCAGTCTACCTGTCGCCCCTACACTCTAACCACCAGTCTACCTGTCGCCCCTACACTCTAACCACCAGTCTACCTGTCGCCCCTACACTCTAACCACCAGTCTACCTGTCGCCCCTACACTCTAACCACCAGTCTACCTGTCGCCCCTACACTCTAACCACCAGTCTACCTGTCGCCCCTACACTCTAACCACCAGTCTACCTGTCACCCCTACACTCTAACCACTAGTCTACCTGTCGCCCCTACACTCTAACCACCAGGCTACCTGTCACCCCTACACTCTAACCACTAGGCTACCTGTCACCCCTACACTCTAACCACTAGGCTACCTGTCGCCCCTACACTCTAACCACTAGGCTACCTGTCACCCCTACACTCTAACCACCAGGCTACCTGTCGCCCCTACACTCTAACCACTAGGCTACCTGTCGCCCCTACACTCTAACCACTAGTCTACCAGTCGACCCTACACTCTAACCACTAGTCTACCTGCCGCCCCTACACTCTAACCACCAGTCTACCTGTCACCCCTACACTCTAACCACCAGTCTATCTGTCGCCCCTACACTCTAACCACCAGTCTACCTGTCGCCCCTACACTCTAACCACCAGTCTACCTGTCACCCCTACACTCTAACCACCAGTCTACCTGTCGCCCCTACACTCTAACCACCAGTCTACCTGTCGCCCCTACACTCTAACCACCAGTCTACCTGTCGCCCCTACACTCTAACCACCAGTCTACCTGTCGCCCCTACACTCTAACCACCAGTCTACCTGTCGCCCCTACACTCTAACCACCAGTCTACCTGTCGCCCCTACACTCTAACCACTAGTCTACCTGTCGCCCCTACACTCTAACCACTAGTCTACCTGCCGCCCCTACACTCTAACCACCAGTCTACCTGTCGCCCCTACACTCTAACCACTAGTCTACCTGCCGCCCCTACACTCTAACCACCAGGCTACCTGTCACCCCTACACTCTAACCACTAGGCTACCTGTCGCCCCTACACTCTAACCACTAGTCTACCTGTCGCCCCTACACTCTAACCACCAGTCTACCTGTCGCCCCTACACTCTAACCACTAGGCTACCTGTCACCCCTACACTCTAACCGCTAGTCTACCTGCCGCCCCTACACTCTAACCACCAGTCTACCTGTCACCCCTACACTCTAACCACTAGGCTACCTGTCGCCCCTACACTCTAACCACTAGGCTACCTGTCACCCCTACACTCTAACCACCAGTCTACCTGTCACCCCTACACTCTAACCACTAGGCTACCTGTCGCCCCTACACTCTAACCACTAGGTTACCTGTCGCCCCTACACTCTAACCACCAGGCTACCTGTCACCCCTACACTCTAACCACTAGGCTACCTGTCACCCCTACACTCTAACCACTAGGCTACCTGTCGCCCCTACACTCTAACCACTAGGCTACCTGTCACCCCTACACTCTAACCACCAGGCTACCTGTCGCCCCTACACTCTAACCACTAGGCTACCTGTCGCCCCTACACTCTAACCACTAGTCTACCAGTCGACCCTACACTCTAACCACTAGTCTACCTGCCGCCCCTACACTCTAACCACCAGTCTACCTGTCACCCCTACACTCTAACCACCAGTCTATCTGTCGCCCCTACACTCTAACCACCAGTCTACCTGTCGCCCCTACACTCTAACCACCAGTCTACCTGTCGCCCCTACACTCTAACCACCAGTCTACCTGTCGCCCCTACACTCTAACCACCAGTCTACCTGTCGCCCCTACACTCTAACCACCAGTCTACCTGTCGCCCCTACACTCTAACCACCAGTCTACCTGTCGCCCCTACACTCTAACCACTAGGCTACCTGCCGCCCCTACACTCTAACCACTAGGCTACCTGTCACCCCTACACTCTAACCACTAGGCTACCTGTCACCCCTACACTCTAACCACTAGTCTACCTGTCGCCCCTACACTCTAACCACTAGTCTACCTGTCGCCCCTACACTCTAACCACTAGGCTACCTGTCGCCCCTACACTCTAACCACTAGTCTACCTGTCGCCCCTACACTCTAACCACCAGTCTACCTGTCGCCCCTACACTCTAACCACCAGTCTACCTGTCGCCCCTACACTCTAACCACCAGTCTACCTGTCGCCCCTACACTCTAACCACCAGTCTACCTGTCGCCCCTACACTCTAACCACTAGTCTACCTGTCGCCCCTACACTCTAACCACTAGGCTACCTGTCGCCCCTACACTCTAACCACCAGTCTACCTGTCGCCCCTACACTCTAACCACCAGTCTACCTGTCGCCCCTACACTCTAACCACTAGGCTACCTGTCACCCCTACACTCTAACCACTAGGCTACCTGTCGCCCCTACACTCTAACCACCAGTCTACCTGCCGCCCCTACACTCTAACCACTAGTCTACCTGTCACCCCTACACTCTAACCACGAGGCTACCTGTCACCCCTACACTCTAACCACTAGGCTACCTGTCGCCCCTACACTCTAACCACTAGGCTACCTGTCACCCCTACACTCTAACCACCAGTCTACCTGTCACCCCTACACTCTAACCACTAGGGTACCTGTCGCCCCTACACTCTAACCACTAGGCTACCTGTCGCCCCTACACTCTAACCACCAGGCTACCTGTCACCCCTACACTCTAACCACTAGGCTACCTGTCACCCCTACACTCTAACCACTAGGCTACCTGTCGCCCCTACACTCTAACCACTAGGCTACCTGTCGCCCCTACACTCTAACCACCAGGCTACCTGTCACCCCTACACTCTAACCACTAGGCTACCTGTCACCCCTACACTCTAACCACTAGGCTACCTGTCGCCCCTACACTCTAACCACTAGGCTACCTGTCACCCCTACACTCTAACCACCAGTCTACCTGTCGCCCCTACACTCTAACCACTAGGCTACCTGCCGCCCCTACACTCTAACCACCAGTCTACCTGTCACCCCTACACTCTAACCACCAGTCTACCTGTCGCCCCTACACTCTAACCACCAGTCTACCTGTCGCCCCTACACTCTAACCACCAGTCTACCTGTCGCCCCTACACTCTAACCACCAGTCTACCTGTCGCCCCTACACTCTAACCACCAGTCTACCTGTCGCCCCTACACTCTAACCACCAGTCTACCTGTCGCCCCTACACTCTAACCACTAGTCTACCTGTCGCCCCTACACTCTAACCACCAGTCTACCTGTCGCCCCTACACTCTAACCACTAGTCTACCTGTCGCCCCTACACTCTAACCACCAGTCTACCTGTCGCCCCTACACTCTAACCACCAGTCTACCTGTCGCCCCTACACTCTAACCACTAGGCTACCTGTCACCCCTACACTCTAACCACTAGTCTACCTGTCGCCCCTACACTCTAACCACCAGTCTACCTGTCGCCCCTACACTCTAACCACTAGTCTACCTGTCGCCCCTACACTCTAACCACTAGGCTACCTGTCACCCCTACACTCTAACCACTAGGCTACCTGTCGCCCCTACACTCTAACCACTAGGCTACCTGTCACCCCTACACTCTAACCACCAGTCTACCTGTCACCCCTACACTCTAACCACTAGGCTACCTGTCGCCCCTACACTCTAACCACTAGGCTACCTGTCGCCCCTACACTCTAACCACCAGGCTACCTGTCACCCCTACACTCTAACCACTAGGCTACCTGTCACCCCTACACTCTAACCACTAGGCTACCTGTCGCCCCTACACTCTAACCACTAGGCTACCTGTCGCCCCTACACTCTAACCACCAGGCTACCTGTCACCCCTACACTCTAACCACTAGGCTACCTGTCACCCCTACACTCTAACCACTAGGCTACCTGTCGCCCCTACACTCTAACCACTAGGCTACCTGTCACCCCTACACTCTAACCACCAGGCTACCTGTCGCCCCTACACTCTAACCACTAGGCTACCTGTCGCCCCTACACTCTAACCACCAGTCTACCTGTCACCCCTACACTCTAACCACCAGTCTACCTGTCGCCCCTACACTCTAACCACCAGTCTACCTGTCGCCCCTACACTCTAACCACCAGTCTACCTGTCGCCCCTACACTCTAACCACCAGTCTACCTGTCGCCCCTACACTCTAACCACCAGTCTACCTGTCGCCCCTACACTCTAACCACCAGTCTACCTGTCGCCCCTACACTCTAACCACTAGGCTACCTGTCACCCCTACACTCTAACCACCAGTCTACCTGTCGCCCCTACACTCTAACCACTAGTCTACCTGTCGCCCCTACACTCTAACCACTAGGCTACCTGCCGCCCCTACACTCTAACCACTAGGCTACCTGTCACCCCTACACTCTAACCACTAGGCTACCTGTCACCCCTACACTCTAACCACTAGTCTACCTGTCGCCCCTACACTCTAACCACTAGTCTACCTGTCGCCCCTACACTCTAACCACTAGGCTACCTGTCGCCCCTACACTCTAACCACTAGTCTACCTGCCGCCCCTACACTCTAACCACCAGTCTACCTGTCGCCCCTACACTCTAACCACCAGTCTACCTGTCGCCCCTACACTCTAACCACTAGGCTACCTGTCGCCCCTACACTCTAACCACCAGGCTACCTGTCGCCCCTACACTCTAACCACCAGTCTACCTGTCGCCCCTACACTCTAACCACCAGTCTACCTGTCGCCCCTACACTCTAACCACTAGTCTACCTGTCACCCCTACACTCTAACCACCAGTCTACCTGTCGCCCCTACACTCTAACCACCAGTCTACCTGTCGCCCCTACACTCTAACCACCAGTCTACCTGTCGCCCCTACACTCTAACCACCAGTCTACCTGTCGCCCCTACACTCTAACCACCAGTCTACCTGTCGCCCCTACACTCTAACCACCAGTCTACCTGTCGCCCCTACACTCTAACCACCAGTCTACCTGTCGCCCCTACACTCTAACCACTAGTCTACCTGCCACCCCTACACTCTAAGCACTAGTCTACCTGCCGCCCCTACACTCTAAGCACTAGTCTACCTGCCGCCCCTACACTCTAACCACTAGGCTACCTGCCGCCCCTACACTCTAACCACTAGGCTACCTGTCACCCCTACACTCTAACCACTAGGCTACCTGTCACCCCTACACTCTAACCACTAGTCTACCTGTCGCCCCTACACTCTAACCACTAGTCTACCTGTCGCCCCTACACTCTAACCACTAGGCTACCTGTCGCCCCTACACTCTAACCACTAGTCTACCTGTCGCCCCTACACTCTAACCACCAGTCTACCTGTCGCCCCTACACTCTAACCACCAGTCTACCTGTCGCCCCTACACTCTAACCACTAGTCTACCTGTCGCCCCTACACTCTAACCACTAGGCTACCTGTCGCCCCTACACTCTAACCACCAGTCTACCTGTCGCCCCTACACTCTAACCACCAGTCTACCTGTCGCCCCTACACTCTAACCACCAGGCTACCTGTCGCCCCTACACTCTAACCACTAGGCTACCTGTCACCCCTACACTCTAACCACTAGGCTACCTGTCGCCCCTACACTCTAACCACCAGTCTACCTGCCGCCCCTACACTCTAACCACTAGTCTACCTGTCACCCCTACACTCTAACCACGAGGCTACCTGTCACCCCTACACTCTAACCACTAGGCTACCTGTCGCCCCTACACTCTAACCACTAGGCTACCTGTCACCCCTACACTCTAACCACCAGTCTACCTGTCACCCCTACACTCTAACCACTAGGCTACCTGTCGCCCCTACACTCTAACCACTAGGCTACCTGTCGCCCCTACACTCTAACCACCAGGCTACCTGTCACCCCTACACTCTAACCACTAGGCTACCTGTCACCCCTACACTCTAACCACTAGGCTACCTGTCGCCCCTACACTCTAACCACTAGGCTACCTGTCACCCCTACACTCTAACCACCAGGCTACCTGTCGCCCCTACACTCTAACCACTAGGCTACCTGTCCCCCTACACTCTAACCACTAGGCTACCTGTCGCCCCTACACTCTAACCACTAGTCTACCTGTCGCCCCTACACTCTAACCACCAGTCTACCTGTCGCCCCTACACTCTAACCACCAGTCTACCTGTCACCCCTACACTCTAACCACCAGTCTACCTGTCGCCCCTACACTCTAACCACCAGTCTACCTGTCGCCCCTACACTCTAACCACCAGTCTACCTGTCGCCCCTACACTCTAACCACCAGTCTACCTGTCGCCCCTACACTCTAACCACCAGTCTACCTGTCGCCCCTACACTCTAACCACCAGTCTACCTGTCGCCCCTACACTCTAACCACCAGTCTACCTGTCGCCCCTACACTCTAACCACCAGTCTACCTGTCGCCCCTACACTCTAACCACTAGTCTACCTGCCGCCTCTACACTCTAAGCACTAGTCTACCTGCCGCCCCTACACTCTAACCACTAGGCTACCTGCCGCCCCTACACTCTAACCACTAGGCTACCTGTCACCCCTACACTCTAACCACTAGGCTACCTGTCACCCCTACACTCTAACCACTAGTCTACCTGTCGCCCCTACACTCTAACCACTAGTCTACCTGTCGCCCCTACACTCTAACCACCAGTCTACCTGTCGCCCCTACACTCTAACCACCAGTCTACCTGTCGCCCCTACACTCTAACCACCAGTCTACCTGTCGCCCCTACACTCTAACCACCAGTCTACCTGTCGCCCCTACACTCTAACCACCAGTCTACCTGTCGCCCCTACACTCTAACCACCAGGCTACCTGTCGCCCCTACACTCTAACCACCAGTCTACCTGTCGCCCCTACACTCTAACCACCAGTCTACCTGTCGCCCCTACACTCTAACCACTAGGCTACCTGTCGCCCCTACACTCTAACCACTAGGCTACCTGTCGCCCCTACACTCTAACCACTAGGCTACCTGTCGCCCCTACACTCTAACCACTAGGCTACCTGCCGCCCCTACACTCTAACCACTAGTCTACCTGTCACCCCTACACTCTAACCACTAGGCTACCTGTCACCCCTACACTCTAACCACTAGGCTACCTGTCGCCCCTACACTCTAACCACTAGTCTACCTGTCGCCCCTACACTCTAACCACCAGGCTACCTGTCGCCCCTACACTCTAACCACCAGTCTACCTGTCGCCCCTACACTCTAACCACCAGTCTACCTGTCGCCCCTACACTCTAACCACTAGTCTACCTGTCACCCCTACACTCTAACCACCAGTCTACCTGTCGCCCCTACACTCTAACCACCAGTCTACCTGTCGCCCCTACACTCTAACCACCAGTCTACCTGTCGCCCCTACACTCTAACCACCAGTCTACCTGTCGCCCCTACACTCTAACCACCAGTCTACCTGTCGCCCCTACACTCTAACCACCAGTCTACCTGTCGCCCCTACACTCTAACCACCAGTCTACCTGTCGCCCCTACACTCTAACCACTAGTCTACCTGCCACCCCTACACTCTAAGCACCAGTCTACCTGCCGCCCCTACACTCTAAGCACTAGTCTACCTGCCGCCCCTACACTCTAACCACTAGGCTACCTGCCGCCCCTACACTCTAACCACTAGGCTACCTGTCACCCCTACACTCTAACCACTAGGCTACCTGTCACCCCTACACTCTAACCACTAGTCTACCTGTCGCCCCTACACTCTAACCACTAGTCTACCTGTCGCCCCTACACTCTAACCACTAGGCTACCTGTCGCCCCTACACTCTAACCACTAGTCTACCTGCCGCCCCTACACTCTAACCACCAGTCTACCTGTCGCCCCTACACTCTAACCACCAGTCTACCTGTCGCCCCTACACTCTAACCACTAGTCTACCTGTCGCCCCTACACTCTAACCACCAGGCTACCTGTCGCCCCTACACTCTAACCACCAGTCTACCTGTCGCCCCTACACTCTAACCACCAGTCTACCTGTCGCCCCTACACTCTAACCACCAGGCTACCTGTCGCTCCTACACTCTAACCACTAGGCTACCTGTCGCCCCTACACTCTAACCACTAGGCTACCTGTCGCCCCTACACTCTAACCACCAGTCTACCTGCCGCCAAAAAATGTTAACCACTAGTCTACCTGTCACCCCTGCACTCTAACCACGAGGCTACCTGTCACCCCTACACTCTAACCACTAGGCTACCTGTCGCCCCTACACTCTAACCACTAGGCTACCTGTCACCCCTACACTCTAACCACCAGTCTACCTGTCACCCCTACACTCTAACCACTAGGCTACCTGTCGCCCCTACACTCTAACCACTAGGCTACCTGTCGCCCCTACACTCTAACCACCAGGCTACCTGTCACCCCTACACTCTAACCACTAGGCTACCTGTCACCCCTACACTCTAACCACTAGGCTACCTGTCGCCCCTACACTCTAACCACTAGGCTACCTGTCACCCCTACACTCTAACCACCAGTCTACCTGTCGCCCCTACACTCTAACCACTAGTCTACCTGTCGCCCTACACTCTAACCACCAGGCTACCTGTCGCCCCTACACTCTAACCACCAGTCTACCTGTCGCCCCTACACTCTAACCACCAGTCTACCTGTCGCCCCTACACTCTAACCACTAGTCTACCAGTCACCCCTACACTCTAACCACCAGTCTACCTGCCGCCCCTACACTCTAACCACCAGTCTACCTGTCACCCCTACACTCTAACCACCAGTCTACCTGTCGCCCCTACACTCTAACCACCAGTCTACCTGTCGCCCCTACACTCTAACCACCAGTCTACCTGTCGCCCCTACACTCTAACCACCAGTCTACCTGTCGCCCCTACACTCTAACCACCAGTCTACCTGTCGCCTCTACACTCTAACCACTAGTCTACCTGCCACCCCTACACTCTAAGCACCAGTCTACCTGCCGCCCCTACACTCTAAGCACTAGTCTACCTGCCGCCCCTACACTCTAACCACTAGGCTACCTGCCGCCCCTACACTCTAACCACTAGGCTACCTGTCACCCCTACACTCTAACCACTAGGCTACCTGTCACCCCTACACTGTAACCACTAGTCTACCTGTCGCCCCTACACTCTAACCACTAGTCTACCTGTCGCCCCTACACTCTAACCACTAGGCTACCTGTCGCCCCTACACTCTAACCACTAGTCTACCTGCCGCCCCTACACTCTAACCACCAGTCTACCTGTCGCCCCTACACTCTAACCACCAGTCTACCTGTCGCCCCTACACTCTAACCACTAGTCTACCTGTCGCCCTACACTCTAACCACCAGGCTACCTGTCGCCCCTACACTCTAACCACCAGTCTACCTGTCGCCCCTACACTCTAACCACCAGTCTACCTGTCGCCCCTACACTCTAACCACCAGGCTACCTGTCGCTCCTACACTCTAACCACTAGGCTACCTGTCGCCCCTACACTCTAACCACTAGGCTACCTGTCGCCCCTACACTCTAACCACCAGTCTACCTGCCGCCAAAAAATGTTAACCACTAGTCTACCTGTCACCCCTGCACTCTAACCACGAGGCTACCTGTCACCCCTACACTCTAACCACTAGGCTACCTGTCGCCCCTACACTGTAACCACTAGGCTACCTGTCACCCCTACACTCTAACCACCAGTCTACCTGTCACCCCTACACTCTAACCACTAGGCTACCTGTCGCCCCTACACTCTAACCACTAGGCTACCTGTCGCCCCTACACTCTAACCACCAGGCTACCTGTCACCCCTACACTCTAACCACTAGGCTACCTGTCACCCCTACACTCTAACCACTAGGCTACCTGTCGCCCCTACACTGTAACCACTAGGCTACCTGTCACCCCTACACTCTAACCACCAGTCTACCTGTCACCCCTACACTCTAACCACTAGGCTACCTGTCGCCCCTACACTCTAACCACTAGGCTACCTGTCGCTCCTACACTCTAACCACCAGGCTACCTGTCACCCCTACACTCTAACCACCAGTCTACCTGTCGCCCCTACACTCTAACCACCAGTCTACCTGTCGCCCCTACACTCTAACCACCAGTCTACCTGTCGCCCCTACACTCTAACCACCAGTCTACCTGTCGCCCCTACACTCTAACCACTAGTCTACCTGCCACCCCTACACTCTAAGCACCAGTCTACCTGCCGCCCCTACACTCTAAGCACTAGTCTACCTGCCGCCCCTACACTCTAACCACTAGGCTACCTGCCGCCCCTACACTCTAACCACTAGGCTACCTGTCACCCCTACACTCTAACCACTAGGCTACCTGTCACCCCTACACTGTAACCACTAGTCTACCTGTCGCCCCTACACTCTAACCACTAGTCTACCTGTCGCCCCTACACTCTAACCACCAGGCTACCTGTCGCCCCTACACTCTAACCACTAGTCTACCTGCCGCCCCTACACTCTAACCACCAGTCTACCTGTCGCCCCTACACTCTAACCACCAGTCTACCTGTCGCCCCTACACTCTAACCACTAGTCTACCTGTCGCCCTACACTCTAACCACCAGGCTACCTGTCGCCCCTACACTCTAACCACCAGTCTACCTGTCGCCCCTACACTCTAACCACCAGTCTACCTGTCGCCCCTATACTCTAACCACCAGGCTACCTGTCGCTCCTACACTCTAACCACTAGGCTACCTGTCGCCCCTACACTCTAACCACTAGGCTACCTGTCGCCCCTACACTCTAACCACCAGTCTACCTGCCGCCAAAAAATGTTAACCACTAGTCTACCTGTCACCCCTGCACTCTAACCACGAGGCTACCTGTCACCCCTACACTCTAACCACTAGGCTACCTGTCGCCCCTACACTGTAACCACTAGGCTACCTGTCACCCCTACACTCTAACCACCAGTCTACCTGTCACCCCTACACTCTAACCACTAGGCTACCTGTCGCCCCTACACTCTAACCACTAGGCTACCTGTCGCCCCTACACTCTAACCACCAGGCTACCTGTCACCCCTACACTCTAACCACTAGGCTACCTGTCACCCCTACACTCTAACCACTAGGCTACCTGTCGCCCCTACACTCTAACCACTAGGCTACCTGTCACCCCTACACTCTAACCACCAGGCTACCTGTCGCCCCTACACTCTAACCACTAGGCTACCTGTCGCCCCTACACTCTAACCACTAGTCTACCAGTCACCCCTACACTCTAACCACTAGTCTACCTGCCGCCCCTACACTCTAACCACCAGTCTACCTGTCACCCCTACACTCTAACCACCAGTCTACCTGTCGCCCCTACACTCTAACCACCAGTCTACCTGTCGCCCCTACACTCTAACCACCAGTCTACCTGTCGCCCCTACACTCTAACCACCAGTCTACCTGTCGCCACCAAACTCTAACCACCAGTCTACCTGTCGCCCCTACACTCTAACCACCAGTCTACCTGTCGCCCCTACACTCTAACCACCAGTCTACCTGTCGCCCCTACACTCTAACCACCAGTCTACCTGTCGCCCCTACACTCTAAGCACTAGTCTACCTGCCACCCCCACACTCTAAGCACTAGTCTACCTGCCACCCCTACACTCTAAGCACTAGTCTACCTGCCGCCCCTACACTCTAACCACTAGGCTACCTGCCGCCCCTACACTCTAACCACTAGGCTACCTGCCGCCCCTACACTCTAACCACTAGGCTACCTGTCACCCCTACACTCTAACCACCAGGCTACCTGTCACCCCTACACTCTAACCACTAGTCTACCTGTCGCCCCTACACTCTAACCACAAGGCTACCTGTCGCCCCTACACTCTAACCACTAGTCTACCTGCCGCCCCTACACTCTAACCACCAGTCTACCTGTCGCCCCTACACTCTAACCACCAGTCTACCTGTCGCCCCTACACTCTAACCACTAGTCTACCTGTCGCCCCTACACTCTAACCACTTGGCTACCTGTCGCCCCTACACTCTAACCAACAGGCTACCTGTCGCCCCTACACTCTAACCACCAGTCTACCTGTCGCCCCTACACTCTAACCACCAGGCTACCTGTCGCTCCTACACTCTAACCACTAGGCTACCTGTCACCCCTACACTCTAACCACTAGGCTACCTGTCGCCCCTACACTCTAACCACCAGTCTACCTGCCGCCCCTACACTCTAACCACCAGTCTACCTGTCACCCCTACACTCTAACCACGAGGCTACCTGTCACTCCTACACTCTAACCACAAGGCTACCTGTCGCCCCTACACTCTAACCACTAGGCTACCTGTCGCCCCTACACTCTAACCACTAGGCTACCTGTCACCCCTACACTCTAACCACCAGTCTACCTGTCGCCCCTACACTCTAAACACTAGTCTACCTGCCGCCCCTACACTCTAACCACTAGTCTACCTGTCGCCCCTACACTCTAACCACTAGTCTACCTGTCGCCCCTACACTCTAACCACTAGGGTACCTGCTGCCCCTACACTCTAACCACTAGGCTACCTGTCACCCCTACACTCTAACCACTAGTCTACCTGTCACCCCTACACTCTAACCACTAGTCTACCTGTCGCCCCTACACTCTAACCACTAGTCTACCTGTCACCCCTACACTCTAACCACTAGGCTACCTGTCACCCCTACACTCTAACCACTAGTCTACCTGCCGCCCCTACACTCTAACCACCAGTCTACCTGCCACCCCTACACTCTAACCACTAGGCTACCTGTCACCCCTACACTTTAACCACTAGGCTACCTGTCTCCCCTACACTCTAACCACTAGTCTACCTGTCGCCCCATTCAATAAAAGTCCAAAGTCGTCTAAACTAAAAGCATTCAGCTGCAGTAGGTCGGCAGTATCACATTCCTAGGCACAGTGATGTCTGGATGTCAGGTGTTGCTATCTGAAAGAATTCATAGAACTGATATTAAAAGGACACTTCACCACGTTTTAACCTCATATCTCCAGCACCATACCAGTGTCTATATCTGTGAAAACAGTAATTGTATATGTTCTGTATGTTTAAAAAGATAATTAAAATAATGTCCTAGATAAGAAAAAGACCCCCATCCCCCGATAATGTCTTCTGTCAAATTATCAAGTTATATGTTGTTTTTTTTTAGGATGCTACATAAAATAAAATGTACATCAATACCTTTTGGTCATTTCCTTTCTCCAGCTCTGTTGAAATGCATCTTGGTGGATAAGCTTACAAGTAGTAATCTCAACTTCTCAGCAGCTATAGCTGCTGTATGGTTTCATGGCACCCAATACAGGTGTGGTGGTTGATGGATTGTTTTATTGTCTTCACACAGTGCTTTTATGATGTCCTGGTTCCAAGTTGGGCAGACTGTTGTTTGTTGCTAGGTCATCAGATAGTTATCAAGTCCTTAGTAGTAGGCAGGGGAGGAAATGCAAGAAACAATACTCAACCTTGAAAAACAAAAATGTGTAATTTATGATTTTCTAAATTATATAATTGGATTTTATTTTACCTTTAATGAGACTAACCTGGTAAAATAGAGATACAAATATATATTTTCCAAGTGAGAAATTATTCTAAATCTTTGAATAAATGTGAAAATGCATTCTTACACATGTGAAGGATTTAACGCCTAGAACCCATGTGTGTAGGGCTATCATCATCACACATTGTGGGCAAAACCATGTTTGGTTCTCTGTCTGTTGTTCTGTGTGAGTTATGTTGAAGAATAACAATGAGGTATCCATCATTTCATGTGAAATGGAAACTGTATAAATCATGTATAACAAATTCTAAACCAATCATCTTTGAAGTATTTTTGTATTTTCCCTGGTATTCAAATCAAATGTGTTGATAGACAGTTCCCAAGCCTTGCAAAGTAGATTTTACTGTTACACTAGCCCAGAGGCGGAAATCCCGGGGGGGGACGGGGGGGACACGACCCCCCCATCCTGGGAAAAATATGATTTGTCCCCCCCAATATATCACTGAAACATAACTATGTAATTTATATAATATTAATAATACGCAATGAAATCAATTGTGCTGATTATAGACACTTAATAGCGCGTTTTTAAGTTTCAAAAGATTGCGACCCCCCCCTAATATCTCAAAGACTAGTTGATAAAATGTTCATAAGAAAGAAATGAAATTCTAATGGAAATGTTTCACAATGATGTCATTAGGCAGAGCAGGCAACAGATGGCACACAGACAGCAGAGTTGGGGACAGATATGCAGGGACAGATTGGCAGAGACAGGGAGTCTCAGGTAAGTTTGTTGAGTCTTTGTTTGGCAACATTATGAAAGGTTCTCAATTTTTTTAACTTGTAAAATAGGAACATAATTGGAAAATGCCATGGATACCCTCACTCTCAACTTAAACTGGTGACTGAACTAAGATTTGTTAAAGGCAATGGTATTGCTGTTGTGATTAGTTGTGTAGTTTTGGGTACCGGTAGTTAGGAGTACGGCAAACACCTTATTTCTTTGGTTCCTCAATATACATTTACCATATTACAATGTAGGCTATGTGTTACAGCACTACTTTTGGTGTCCCCCTCAGGAATTGCTCTTGAGAAAATTTCATGTAATTGTCCCCTCCAAAGTGGATATCAGATTTTCGCCCCTGCACTAGCCTACTACATAGGAAATGTATATGGTCTTCCAATATATTTATTTAACCATGTCAGCCTAGTGATCGAGGACACAAGGAAAAGAAGTAAGCCACTTCACAAGCGCAAAATCAAGCTTTCAAGACGGGCACCAAAGATGGTGGATAAATAAAGATGGCTCACTTTCGCCGTTTACTATATATAAAAAAAAGTCAGTTCCGGTCTACTTAACGCCCGAGGTGTCAATAGCTGCTGGGTCAGGTCTACTTAAATCATTAACTTTCATTGAACCAGAAAAAGAACAGCAAGTGGGGTGTCTCGCTTACTCGTCCGTCTCTGACGGACAAGCTCTTCAGTAGGAACCCCACGCCCAACTTCTACGTAACGAGAGTAGAAAGTCCTTTCCAAGATGGCAACGACCATAGACAGCAGCAATGCCGTACAGGCGACAAGCAAAAAGCATCTCGGAATCCCTGAAGCAATATTTGTGGTGGGTAAAATATGAAGTATATACACAGTGTGTCGCTTATAACGTTACTTTGTGAAATGAGGCTCTCCAAAAAAATATTCGCCGTTGTCTAGCCTCTATGCTAGCCTGTCACAAATGCTAACTAAGCTAATGCTAGGTAGCTAACGTTATCAAGCAAAGTGGTGCTATGTTCATTTACATCCTTTTAGGGAAATAACGCCGACGAAGCCCATTAGCCGGCCTGGCTACCTATCCAATTTCTCTTGTCGTCCAAATGTAATTAAACAGTTATCTAACGTTAAATACCTTGTATGTCACCATATGTTTAGTATGAGAATGACTCGTCTGATATAACGTTAATATTAGCTAAGATAACTAACGTTATTTTGTCAACGGTTGTAGGAGGATGTCGAGTCGTTTATGAAGCAGCCAGGCAACGACACCGCAGACGCCGTACTGAGGAAACTGGATGAACAGTACCAGAAATACAAATATATGGAGCTCAACTTGGCGCAGAAGAAACAAAGGTAGGCCCCACGGTGGACCAGTACAAAAAGTATGAGACCGTATGCACTCATTACTGTAAATCGCTCTGGATTATATATCTCTCTCTCTAACTAGGCAAGTCAGTTAAAAACAAATTCTTATTTACAATGACTGCCAACGAGTACTCATAAATTGTTGCTAGTGGTTGTACTAAATTATCCTCATAGGTTACTTTTGTTTACATTGTGAACAGTCACAGCGGTCGCGTTAATGCAGAATTCTGTGTACACGCAGAATAAACAAAAAAATGTAATGCATAAGAAATATCTTTCTGCGTTTTGTAAATGCCTATCTACATTGCCTCTTATTGTAAGTTCTCCTCGGCATCAGACTAACTTTGTGCTTCAGTTGCACTTCTCCACTTTGAGAATTTACAAATGGGCATCAGCAGACAACTCTCTGACATGTGTAGCTACCTTTCTCTGGTACTTTTCTCAGTGTAGCCTACTTTTCTCTGGTAAAATGCAAGATTAGCCTCAAGCAAAACATGAAGAAATGTAGCTGGCTACATTCTTTCCATGAGAAACATTAGAAATATGATGGCCATGCATTGGTTTTGCAAAATTACCTTGCTTTTTCAGTGTAAACTCATTTACTTGTGCCTGCCAGCCAAATAAAGTTGCACTTATGTTGTCTTCTGATGAAAATGAAACTGTTTTCTGCTGAATGTGTTATACTAATGTATTTTATGTGAAGGAAAACTACAGTTCCACGTCCCTGATCCTCTATTGAAGAAAAACAATACTGACTTTCAATATAAAATGCAGGTGAAATGGTTTGAAACGTGATTTTGTGATGGTCAGCATTATGAAAAGGCAGATTTTCTGAACTCTAATACTGACTACACCGCTCGTGTCGCGGGCGCGAGCGTTGCAAAATAAATGTAAGAATATACGCTTTTCAATTATTGCACCCACACTGCTCGAGCGCTCCAAAGAACCGTCTGCGTTGCCAAGGGCTAAAATAGAAGCCATTCCTATTTCTGACGCAGATCGCGCTGCCTCTCCCATCTCCTCATTGGTTTATAGAAGCAGGTAGCCACGTGCCATCTTCTCATTGGTTATACCCACGTGGGTGATTGAAAGACGAACTGTTTTGCCGGTTGTCGTGGAAATGCTATGAAAGTGTAGATGCCGATCACCATATAAGTTCAACGATGAAAAAGCCTGGAAGGAGGAGAGATGACTAGAAACGATTCGGTTGATCGTTTTATGTGTGGATTAATTGTCGGAGTAGAGGACCTTGTGCATTTCAGGTAAAATAACAACTCAATGTTTATATCCCAGGACAAATTAGCTAGCAATAGCAAGCTAGCTAAATAGGACAAACTAGCTAGCAACTGCAAGCTAGCTAAATAGGACAAACTAGCTAGCAAGTGCAAGCTAACTAGCTAAATTGCCATACATGTTTAATGGTTTTCGACCGGTCCCCAAATTAATGTAATTGGTTAAGAGATTGTTTTGATATTTTAACCTCTCTAGGCTAGGTGGGACGAATTCGTCCCACCTACGTAACAGCCACTGCTATCCTGTGGCGCGATTTTCAAAACCTTAAAAATCCTATTACTTAAATTTCTCAAACATGACTATTTTACAGCCATTTAAAGACAAGACTCTCGTTAATCTAACCACACTGTCCGATTTCAAAAAGGCTTTACAACGAAAGCAAAACATTAGATTATGTCAGCAGAGTACCAAGCCAGAAATAATCAGACACCCATTTTTCAAGCCAGCATATAATGTCACCAAAACCCAGAAGACAGCTAAATGCAGCACTCACCTTTGATGATCTTCATCAGATGACAACCCTAGGACATTATGTTATACAATACATGCATGTTTTGTTCAATCAAGTTCATATTTATATCAAAAACCAGCTTTTTACATTAGCATGTGACGTTCAGAACTAGCATACCCCCCGCAAACTTCCGGGGAATTCGCTAACATTTTACTAAATTACTCACGATAAACGTTCACAAAAAGCATAACAATTATTTTAAGAATTATAGATACAGACCTCCTCTATGCACTCGATATGTCCGATTTTAAAATAGCTTTTTGGTGAAAGCACATTTTGCAATATTCTAAGTACATAGCCCAGGCATCACGGGCTCGCTATTTAGACACCCGGCAAGTTTAGCACTCACCATAATCATATTTACTATTATAAAAGTTTCATTACCTTTTGTTGTCTTCGTCAGAATACACACCCAGGACTGCTACTTCAATAACAAATGTTGGTTTGGTCCAAAATAATCCATCGTTATATCCGAATAGCGGCGTTTTGTTCGTGCGTTCCAGACACTATCCGAAATAGTAAAGAAGTGTCACGCGCATGGCGCAATTCGTGACAATAAAATTCTAAATATTCCATTACCGTACTTCGAAGCATGTCAACCGCTGTTTAAAATCAATTTTTACGACATTTTTCTCGTAGAAAAGCGATAATATTCCGACAGGGAATCTCCTTTTCGGCAAACAGAGGAAAAAATCCCAAAGGCGGGGGCGGTCGGGGTCACGCGCATAAGCCAGTGTCCCTTGATCGGCCACTTGAGAAAGGCGATAATGTGTTTCAGCCTGGGGCTGGAATGACGACATTCTGTTTTTTCCCGGGCTCTGAGCGCCTATGGACGACGTGGGAAGTGTCACGTTAGAGCAGAGATCCTTAGTAAATGATAGAGATGGAAAAGAAGTTCAACAAATGGTCAGACAGGCCACTTCCTGTAAAGGAATCTCTCAGGTTTTGACCTGCCATTTGAGTTCTGTTATACTCACAGACACCATTCAAACAGTTTTAGAAAATTTAGGGTGTTTTCTATCCATATGTAATAAGTATATGCATATTCTAGTTACTGGGTAGGAGTGGTAACCAGATTAAATCGGGTATGTTTTTTATCCAGCCGTGTCAATGCTGCCCCCTAGCCCTAACAGGTTTTAACCTGCGTGTCATGATCGCGTTTGGTGTGGGGGGACAAAATACATTTATGCACGATGGAGCACGAGCGCAGCCGGTTTGGGTTCCTGTGTAACGTGACCCCTGAGTCAATGTAGCTAGCTAGAGTATCTGCCAGCTAGGAGTAGCTTCTTGACTACATAAATCTTAGTACAATAACCAGTGGTGTATAGTCGAGACCATTTGCAACCAAAATCAACTTAACTTCTCATTCTTTAAATTCGCAAGATAGAATGAAGGCCCGCGTCAGCCATAGAGAATTGAACCTCTGTGATTCTTGAGCTTGGACGCTGCCATTGGACGTGATTCAACATGAGCACAACACGGGCAGTGTAGCAACTTTAATTGATTTTCAAAGGAAGCAATTCCTCTATGGCTTTAGTGTAGCTGGGCCGTTACCTAGTAAAGTGTGCCTGTATTAGGAATGTGACAAATGGAAATATTCTCTTAACATTTAAACTGCCATTAAAAAAAAAAAATGGTTTTAACATTAAAGCGATATGAAAAATTCATGACATTCCACATGAATTCACAATGCAGCTGCTCTACTGCCAGCAAAGGTTTAGGTTTCACCTATGTCCCTTTCAGTTGGTTAAGCTTTGCACCTGTGCTACCAATAGTGTACCTCAATTCCACCACACAAAGTTTGCAATTCCTTCTTATTTAACTTCTCAAAGTATTGCCATACAGGCTATTTTTTTTAGGTGAGGGAATGCAAAGAAATGATTGACATAATTTCTCAAAGTTTTTACCGACAGATGTAGCCTATTCAATATCATTGTAGAGTAGGCCTATGCATAAAATGCATCCTCCTATTGCAACGTCTGAGACACACATTGTCTCAAGAAAATGACATTTTTTTAAATACCCTCAAACAACAAGTTAGCCATACCAAATTTCAAAATAGGCTATCACATTTTTACCGGTGAAATCATCAAACTGCATGCCAATCATTTGATCTCAATCAATTTCATGGGAATATGAGTTCAGGTCTTCTTGAAGTACTGTTTCGTCAGTGAATTAGAGCAGACGGTGTTAACAAACCAGTAGATTTTCTTGTATTTTGTTTCAATGAAAGCATCTATCCTCCCTAGTGGCACACACTGTTGGGTTTTGGCCACATGATATACTATTGATGTACTAAAAAATGTACTATTCAGCTTCATATAAGAAATGACTGAGGTGTTTTTGGTGTAACATATTATAATCATACTATGCTACAGTAGGCCTATATGCTATTATATTTGGTTCTGTAAAATACTAATAAATCGTTATGTGATATTGCGAGACATTGATTCATATTGATTAACCAATAGTAAGTGATTAGTAGGACTATTAGGCGTAGGTAACATATCTTCACTACTATTTTAATCGATTTGAGTGCCGTTGAAATCATGGTGCTGGTCACATATGCCACCCACACCCATCTGATTCAGAGGGGTTTGGTTAAATGCGGAAGACCCATTTCAGTTGAATGTATTCAGTTGTACAACTGACTAGGTATCCCCGTTTCCCATATCATTCTGGGTTCCACTGTGTAAGAGTCCGTGGAGTTCTATGAACATCAAGGCAGACAGGCTGTGAATTTGGATCCTAGATCTCATTGGTGTGATTAACGTTCATGCGGTGGATCAGTTTGTCTGCATATGCCATAGAGGTGGTACGTTTCTATAAGCTCAGCTTGGACAGTAGGGTGAGTTGAAAGTGCATTGTGCATGGACGATAGCTGTTTTAGCAACCCCTGGTAGAGTTTTCTGTCTCTGGCTCTTCTTGATACGTCGGATTTGGCACGCTCAAAGTGGTCAAGCCTCCGACCGACGGGCCTCTGCACACACGCCTACAGTTATTCATCATTTGCACCACCACCAGAGAGAGAAGACAGGGAAGAAACCACAATTTACCCACCTAATAGGCTGATATAGCCTACACATGTATTTAGTTTGTCATTCTATAGTTTATGGAATTTTATGATTTAAATCTAATTTAGCAGAATAAATTATCCGGAAATACTTTCACCAGCTCTGTGTGTTCTCAATAGAGGTCGACCGATTATGATTTTAATGCCGATACCGATTATTGGAGGACCAAAAGTCATACCGATTAATCGGCCGATTATTTTCTTCTTTTTTAGAATGACAATTACAACAATACTGAATGAACACTTATTTTAACTTAATATAATACATCAATTTAGCCTCAAATAAATAATGAAACATGTTCAATTTGGTTTAAATAATGCAAAACAAAGTGTTGGAGAAGAAAGTAAAAGTGTAATATGTGCCATGTAAGAAAGCTAACATTTAAGTTCCTTGTTCAGAACATGAGAACATATGAAAGCTAGAGGTTCCTTTTAACATGAGTCTTCAATATTCCCAGGTAAGAAGTTTTAGGTTGTTGTTATTATAGGAATTATAGGACAATTTTCTCTATACGATTTGTATTTCATATACCTTTGACTATTGGATGTTCTTATAGGCACTTTAGTATTGCCAGTGTAACAGTATTGCTTCCATCCCTCTCCTCGCTCCTACCTGGGCTCAAACAAGGAACACATCGACAACAGCCACCCTCGAAGCAGCGTTACCCATGCAGAGCAAGGGGAACAACCACTCCCAAGTCTCAGAGCGAGTGACCTTAGAAACGCTATTAGCGTGCACCCGGCTAACTAGCTAGCCATTTCACATCGGTTACACCAGCCTAATCTTGGGAGTTGATAGGCTTGAAGGGGTGGGTATAATTTGTGGAACGTTCCAACAGGAATCTGTTCCAAAAAACGTAAAGTAAAAGGTTGCCAACCAACAACGCATACAAAGTAGCAACGCCTACAAACCTAGCTAACTAGCTGCCGAATAGGCATCAACTCACCACGTAGCTTATTCTTAATGTTTGTCCATAGGTGTCACCAAAAAATTAGAGGACATCAACAACCGGTATAGGCCAATTCAAAAAGTTCTTTATTATAAAACAAAACTATTAATTCTAAACAAAAGAATGAGGTGTGGACATGTCATAATGTAGGGTGTATGTAAGGTGCACGGATGCGTGAATATGTGTGTGTAAACATGACTGAGTGGAAACTAAATAAACCAACAAAGGAACAAACAAAACAGGATCATACCTGGAGGAGCAGGGAGAGAGAGAGGTTAGTGGAGCAGTTTGTTAAATACCCTGAGCCCAGGTGGCTCCAATCACTAACGACCTTCCTCTGCCTGCAGGAGGAACAGCCCCTGCACTGCAGAGGAGGAGCCGTGACAATAGGCTACCAGAGTGAGGACAGACATTTTTCGGAATAAACGTGATGAGTAAAAAACGCTATGAAATAGACCACTCCCTACCCGGTATCTTATTCTGCCGCTATACAACCTTGTTATTTACGAAGTTTTGGGAATAGATTCCTGTTGGAACGTTCCACAAATTATACCCACCCAGGTTGAAGTCATAAACAGCGCAATGCTTGAAGCACAGCGAATGGCTGTTTGAATGAATGAGCCTGCTGCTGCCTACCACCGCTCAGTCAGACTGCTCTATCAAATCATAGACTTAATTATAATATAATAAACACACAGAAATACGAGCCTTGGGTCATTAATATGGTCGAATCTCGAAACTGTTCCGTATTTTATCTAACGGATGGCATCCCTAAGTCTAAATATTCCTGTTAGGCATTGATGTTTATGGTTAGGTACATTGGTGCAACGACAGTACTTTTTTCGCAAATGCGCTTGTTAAATCAACACCCGTTTGGCGAAGTAGGCTGTGATTCAATGAAAATGAACAGGCACCGCATCGATCATATGCAACGCAGGACACGTTAGATAAACTAGTAATATTATCAACCATGTGTAGTTAACTAGTGATTATGTTAAGATTGATAGTTTTTTATAAGTGTAATGCTAGCTAGAAATTTACCTTTGCTTCTTGCTGCCCTCGCGTTACAGGTAGTCAGCCTGTTAATCCTTGTGGAGTGCAATGTAAGGCAGGTGGTTAGAGCGTTGGACTGGTAACCGAAGGTTGCAAAAACGAATCCCCCCTGAACAAGGCAGTTAACCCCCGGTTCTAGGCCGTCATTGTAAATAAGAATGTGTTCTTAATCTGACTTGTCTAGTTAAATAAAGGTGTACAGGACTTCGCTGCTGTCACTTGCCTTTCTCAGCCATTTTCCCAACTGTTAACGATGATAACGTAGTGGTGGAGAGTTGACTCCAAATAATTGACTCCTTACACGTCGACTCCTATTTCTGAGTGTCAAAATGTAAACTCCTTAAGATTCAGTATTTTTGGAACATAGGAGACTGATTAATTGCTGTACTTCCGAGAACAGAAACACTTGCATATTTCATAACGAGCTAGCAAGGGATGGACGGACGGAGGGAGGGAAGGGGAACTGTATAGTCAGGTCGGCCACCAGTCAGAACCGTGCACTAGGCCTATCTATCATTACAAAATCAGATTGGGCACATTTGCTATATAACGCAACATTTGTTTTGTGACAAACCCATCAGTAGAGTTGAAAATGTAATGGAAACCCATTTAACTTGTATTTTTCATTCGGTACATGGGAATTTAATGGTAAAAAGGTTTACGTTTATCGGACATTTGAGAACTTTACCGGTCACCCATATGCATTGGGGCTTCCACCCAGCCAGCGGCATCAATAAACGCGGGATATTGGCCAAATTGGCCACATTTACGGGACCTTAACAGTATAACAAATTACAAAAACACTATTCCTTATGTTTCCATGTGTATCATATAGACAACTTTATAGCCTATTGTTTCCTAAAACAACAATCGTCCTCCACACGGTTCAGCTGTCGGAGATTTGAGCACTAAATGCATCAGGGTATTGCATGCATAGGCCTTTAGGCTTTGGTCTCCACTGTATGATATTAATATTAAATAAATATAAAAGACAAGCTTAGGCCTAGCCCCAGAGTGGCATGCTACGATACCAACATTATTTATTTATCCTTGTCACATATACAGATGTAGGTGTACAGGAGGAGGTCAATTTGTTAATTTATCTTTAATTTTTTTAATAAAGAAGCATTATATTGTTAGATTATAGGAGTAACTCTGGTAAGCCTAAAACATTCTTCCTCAAGTTCAACTGTCAGAGTTAGTTGGAGCACCGGTGTGCACAGCCTTCATATTATAGGCAGTATAATAGGCTAATAACCACACCAAATCTTAACAAAAGTTTCTAAACTTTATTAAGGTAATATCAAAATTAAATCGAGCCATTGTTTATAGGGAAAATACGAGCAGGATATATATTGCGGCAAACACATTACAGTTGGAACTGTATTTCGCCAAAGAAAATGACTCAACAGAACACAACAAAACACTTGCGAGCTGGTTTAAACCTTCACAAAAGTTTTGAACAAGCTATATTGCCGTATTAACCAAGAAAGACTAGTGCCTACCATACCCAACAAATGACAGCAATAAGCAAATGATATTTATTTTTTACGACAGGCCTATGTTAAACTAAATATGGAGCACACAATTTAAAAACACAGATCAAACTTAATTTAGCCAACAAATATCTCAACAGAATGAAACAAAACATGTTTAGATTAATAAATACGCCTACAACAACGATATACAATAATGATGATGAAACAGATAAGGAAAAAATAAAGTTACAAAATGGCATCCTACCTAAAAGGAAGTTGCACAGTAGCCGTGCCAACGCTCTTCTCATCTTTGTCCACTACAATATTAACACTTGTCCATACAGAGGACATTGCCCCTGTAGGCTTCCCCTCTGGGGGAATTCCGACCTGAGTTAAGCGCCTCGTAAATGGAACATAATTCACTTTTTTTTCCCCTCTATGCATATTCAAACTTTGAACTTCAGCATGAGAATAGCACGCTTTTCACCCACTATTCCTTTGGGGTGGAGATGGAATTAATTATGTATGTACTTTATTTTTCCGATAGAAATAACAGCGTTCTCCAGGCACTGTCGTTTACAAATGGATCAGAACTAGGTAATTGAGTAAGCTGTTTGAATACGGGGATTGTAAATATAAATTACACTTATTTTAGATTGATCAGGGGCGGCAGGTGGTTAGAGCGTTGGGCCAGTAACTGAAAGGTTGCTAGATCGAATCCCTGAGCTGACAAGGTAAAAATGTCATTCTACCCCTGAACAAGGCATATTCCTAGGCCGTCATTGTAAATAAGAATTGACTTGCCAAGTTAAATAATAAATATTTAAAAAATATATTTTACCATCTAATCGCTGAAGACATGTGAAACCAGTCATATGGCAGCAAAACTGAAGCATATCAACTTTCACAAAGTAAAGTTTTTGAAATCCTGTTCCATTATGCAGAATTGAAATTGTACGGCATTTTAACTTTCTTAATTATAGACTCCCCCAACTTTCTGTTTCCTATTTTTAACATGTTAAATATTAGTTACGATCAGGATAGACCGTCAGTAGGCCTAATAACACATTCAACTGCCAATTTACTGTTAGTTCCCTTCAGTTGGTATAGTCTACATTATTTAATTACATTGTTTAGTTTAACTTTATTTGCTTCATTTCTCAAGAAGCTGATTAAACAGCATGATCATTCCACATTCCACCTTGTGCTGGTGGACAATATAAGGCCACTAAAATGTGCAGTTTTCTCACACAATGCCACAGATGTGTCAAGTTTTGAGTGGCATGCTGACTGCAGGAATGTCAACCAGAGCTATTGCCAGATAATTGAATGTTCATTTCTCTACCATAAGCCGCCTATAACATCGTTTTAGGGAATTTGGCAATACGTCCAACCGGCCTCACAATCACAGACCATGTGTATGGTGTCATGTGGACGAGCGGTTTGCTGATGTGAACAGAGTGCACCATGGTGGCTGTGGGTTTATGGTATGGGCAGGCATAAGCTACAGACAACGAACACAATTGCATTTTATTGATGGCAATTTGAATACACAGCGATATTGTGACGAGATCCTGAGGACCGTTGTCGTGCCATTCATCCGCCGCCATCATGTTTCAGCATGATAATGCACGGCCCCATGTATCTGTACACAATTCCTGGAAGCTGAAAATGTCATAAATTAGGCATAAATTCCTACATCTGAATCGCCGACTATAGGCATACTCTCTAACTTTCATTTTACTAAAATAAAAAATGCAGCCTCCTTCAGTCAACAGTAGCCCAAGGCTTCTCTCTCGTGCGTGCGCTCTCTCGCAGCAACATGCAAGGAGTGAGGGAATGGTGCCGAAGCACGAACACGGGATGTAGCCTATGATATGCAGCCCCGGCCAGGCTACAGTTTTATTAATCTTTTTTTTTTTTCATTTATTTTATCAGCCAATAGCCGGCAATTAGCGGCTAAAGGAAACCCTGAGATGTAATACAATGATTCTAATTCTTCTATGGTGTTTGTCGCTGCGATCCTCAGGTTGAAAAGCCAGATCCCACAGATCAAGCAGACTCTAGAAATCCTACGACACATGCAGAAGAAGAAGGTAAACAAACAAATGTGGTGTTTACTTACTTTGTCTTCTCCTCAGACCTTGCCAGCCCGTCCCCGTTTTCTCCCTACTCCTCCTCGGCCCTAACTGTTCAATGTTTGCAGACCTGTAAGCAATATGGTGGAAACTATGCTGGTTATCCAGAGCCTTCAGAGGGGAGGGACTGAGGACAGGAAACCACTGTAGAGTATTGGGTTTCACCCTGTGTCCCACTCCTCTCATCCAATAGGAAACCACAGACCCGATGGAGACACACTTCCTATTGGCTGACAACGTTTACTGCAAGGCGTCAGTCCCGCCCACCGACAAAGTGTGCCTGTGGCTAGGGGTGAGTACTTTGGGATAGGTCCTCCAGTGGCTAGGGGTGAGTACTTTGGGATTGATCCTCCTCAGCCTGTGCATGTATATCCAAAGTGATGTTCTTTGGACTGACCCACCTCCCAACCTCTTAAATGAAGGCTAGAAGGAGCCTTGTTAGGGACAATTCCCAGTTTCTCCTAGGAAGGAACCATTAAGCAAGCAATAGTAAAAACTACAATATACTACCATTCCATACTCTCTAACCTCCCTTTCTTCCCTCTATCCCCTCACCCAGGCCAATGTGATGTTGGAGTATGACATCGATGAGGCCCAGTCTCTTCTGGAGAAGAACCTAGCGACCGCATCACGCAACCTAGACTCCCTGGAGGAAGACCTGGACTTCCTCAGAGACCAGTTCACCACCACCGAAGTCAGTATCCTTACGCCTAAATATAGGCCCACTCAGCCCAGGGACTATGGGTGAACAGGCTCGGAGGCTGGAGAAGTATGTGATGCTGCCAAAAGTGTTCTGAAGTTCCAAAAGTTCCAGCAGTGCAGGGGTAGAACAAAAATGTGTCTGGTGGTCCGCCAAGAGAGTTGGTAAACACTGATTTTAGTTGAGATGTGAACTGTATCCTGAAGCCAGCATACAGGCCCAGGCAGCGTGGGTTAATAGGCCCATAGGCAGCGTGGGTTAATGGGCCCATGGGCAGCGTGGGTTAATGGGCCCATGGGCAGCGTGGGTTAATGGGCCCATGGGCAGCGTGGGTTAATGGGCAGCGTGGGTTAATGGGCAGCGTGGGTTAATGGGCCCATGGGCAGCGTGGGTTAAAATAAAAACATAAAATTATAGCCTATTCCTACCGAGGCGCATTTTCAAGATGCTAGAGAGTTCCACATGTTGCCTACGACTGTGTCTCTCTGTGTGCCACTGCAAGTCTGCTGGCTATGGCCAGCCGAGAGGGCACAGCGAGTAAGTTAGGCTACAAAATAGATAGCCAATTCGAAACATTGCTTTTAGCTTGGTTAGTTAGCTCACTCGTTAACTAAAAAGCTAACTGTTTAGCTATTAAGTGATTTTTGTCAAACCGTAAAGTGCAGTCTCTTCATAATTCCTCTAATCAAAGTGTGCCTGTTTCTCTGGGCCCTGCTGCGGTGATAATGAGCAAGACACTTTTTTTTTTCTGCCTTTCACACTGCTCCTGTAGAAATCAGATGTATATCTAATAACAAAAACACAGCTATCCTGTGTAATACTCAGGGCCTAAAATTAACACCTGCCGCCTGCCAAACGCAGGTAGATTTTGGCATGTAAGAACGTCTAATTCATCAGCCAGGTTGGCAGGTGGTAACACGCCGGGCCCTACAGTGTGAGCGTTTTTAATAAAAATAATCACGTATGGGGACAAGTGCAAGCTATCCCACCTTACGCAGAAACACTGCCTGTCTGTGGGGCTGTGAGTGCTGAAAGATTTCGTTTTTCTTTAAGAACCAATGGACACAGACATACAAGTTGTTCTAATTTACTCTAAGTCTACAAAAGTGACACTGTCCTCATGTTTCTTGGCTATTTACATTGTTTAGTTCACAAGCTAGGTTGCTTTTCAGTGTTTTAGTTTGCTCCTACTGCTAGCAAAAAGAGACATCTGGCCTCTAGTGACATTCTCACATGCAGTGATTACTCAGTGGCCCTGTTACCAAGGTAACCTTAAAGGGGCAACTTAACATTTTTTTTGTTAAAATACTCAGGTCACGGATAATTAAATAAAATCTTACTAGTAATGCATTTTAGTGGCCCAACGCTCTAACCGCCCCAACATTACTAAGCATGCTCATCTGTTTTATTGTGTTTCTTTGTGTAATTGTGGCAACAACAAAATTGGCTGGTAAAAAAATGAGTGGTGGGTAGATTTTTTTTATTTTTTTTAATCTACTTGCCACAGTGGCTGGTATGCAAAACAGTTCGTTTTAGGCCCTGGTAATACTTGTCACAGTTGAAGAGAAGATGTTATCAGCTTTATGCAGGTATGTATTTAAAAACAAATCTATATTCTCAGCTGTCTATTTTACAACAGAGATATTGATATGGAGAGCGTGAAATGAGCCTCGGTCTCATTGGGTATTAGGCTATGACATCAACATCTTTATTTAGGACATCAATAATTACTTTACTGTTAGATTAAAACCTGGCTACTTCCAGTGAAAATTAGATTTAGAGGAAGTGATCTAGCTCATGTGTTTTGAGTTTCCACTTACCCAGCTGGTGAATTAGCACCAAATATATTAGTGCACATAAAGTTTTCGGCAAATTAATCTATATTTAACAAAAAATATTGACCTATTTTTAACACTAAATTATAACAACAATAGTCTAATTGTCTACCCAAAATTTATGACGATCACTGGATTAGGTTGCTGTGCACATTATCAAAATATCTTCAATCATGCATACCTGCCTAGATGAACCAAGTTATTTGAATACCATCTCAGTAGTCAATTGCACTTCTTTATTAAAGCACTGTGAACGGCATTCGAAGATTATTAGCCTACTCTTTATTTCTATTGGTGATGGTGTGAAAACAAATGCGAATATTAGCAGGTTTGTGGCGCACGCAGACCTCCCATTGGTATTAAATTGCATTTCAAGTGGCATTAGAAAAGGACTTCAGTCTTAAATTCAACCTGATGGAACCTACAGATACCCTGAGTGAAGAAAGCTGTGATACAATGTTCTCTGTGTGTCAGGGATGGTTAAACTGGTCTTTGGGTGCTGCCTTGTCTTGTGGTTTTATGACTTGAGGCAGTTTATGGTCTGGCAGGGCAGAGTTACTGGTGCAGGTGTGGCAGACAGGTGTGTCAAAGCAGGGAAAGTAGGGTTGTGTTCAGTAGACACGAACCAGGAGAAAATAACATTTTGAAACTGAGTTACTTCGTGTTGACAATTGGATCTTGTTTCAACTGTTGGTAAGTACTGTTTTGATAGACTGGTAACAACAGTGTTTACAGTGCTTCTGAAAATACTAGACAAAAATGAGAAGTGTGTAATCCTTAACCCATCGCCTCCCTCAGACATGGCACGAGTCTACAACTTTGACGTTAAGAGGAGGAGCAAGGACAACCTCCTTAAATCAGTCAAGAAGTCTTGAGAGAGGGGGACCCCCCCCCCCCCACAATAAATCCCCCCCCCAGTAACCCGCCCCAACTCCATGTTCACATCTCTAGTCTCTACAACATGTTTGTGACCTAAATGGCACCCTATTCCATATTTAGTGCACTACTGTTAACCAGGGCCCATAGGGTAGTGCACTACATTTAACCAGGGCTTATAGGGCTCTGGTCCAAAGCAGTGCACCACAGGAGGTTGTTGGCACCTTAATTGGGGAGGGCGTGCTCGTGGTCATGGCTGGAGCGGAATACTCCGTTCCAGACATTATTATGAGCCGTCCTCCCCTCAGCAGCCTCCACTGCAGTGCACTGTATAGGGAGTAGGATACCATTTGGGATGTGGACCAAGCGTTATTCTATTGATTTGTTACTTTTTAAAGTATTTTTTCAAGTAAAAAAAGACAAAACAAAAGTTACAATGGCAGTTTTTTGTATTCTTCTTTATTAAGTACTAATATTTTTTTATCCCCCTGCTTAGTCTTTAGGTTGTCACTGTCCGACCTTTCTTCCTCCTCTTGTTGTTTTCTTCCATTAAGTTGTTGAGTACTGCTTCTTCTTCCAAACTCTTATTGACGTTGATCTTTGCTATATACTCGTTTGGTGCCTTAGTTTGCTTTCAGAACACCACCCGCTATTACATTACCCATAATCCTCGCTGGGCAGGAAATGGGAGAGGAGGAGGAGCATCTCACCAGTTCAAGCTGACACCTTCCTGTGATTATGAGAATGTTTAAATGTCGAGCCCACTCTCTTGTAGGTTCTGTCCCTCACTCCTAGTCCCACGACTGCCTCCGAAATGGCACCTTATTCCCAGAAGTAGTGAATAGGGTCCCATTTCGAATGTAGTCTCTTCTGCTGCCTGTCTGTGTTATTTTATTTTCCTCCTGTCTTCCTTCCTCCTCTCTGTCAATGTATATGTCACGTTGTATTCATTAGAATACTTGAGTGGAAAAAAAGAATGACAAACAAAAAAAGAACATTTTGGGAAAGCGAAATGTACCTGCTGGTCTTGTGTTCTATTTGTGATCTGTGTTTGGTGCCAGTCAGTATCTGCTCTTGTTAATTCCTTACACAATAGTCATGCAACAATAGCTATGTTTTCCATCAACTTGTCCACTTTTTAATTTTTTTTATTGTTGTATTATTATTTAACAAGTTGGCAAAGAAAAATAGCCTGCTACTGTGTGTTTCCACTGAACAAGATTGTTGAGAAACTGCTGGAGGAATATAGTAACTAGGTTTCGAACAGATTTTTATGCGAATATTCTAGAATCCGCATAGAGAAAATATGCTAATTTTTCTAGTGGTAGGCTATGTTTCCACCAAATGGACTTGTTGCGTATAAAAAAACAATGGGTGATGATGGTGCACACAAAATACATTTTTGGTTAAGTTTTCATGCACCGAATTTTTTATTTTTTTTGAAAATCTAAACGTTTTCAACTCGACCGATAGTTTTGTCACTAATCTGTTGTGTTAAATAGCAAATGTTCCTATTCTGGTCATGGCACCTGCGCTCCAGCCAACAGCTCGCAGGTAGTGTAGTTCATTAGGATCCCCATTACGGGCCATATATTATCATGCTGAAACATGAGGTGATAGCAGCGGATGAATGGCACGACAATGGGAACAAATTAAATGCAATTCCGTTAAATACACAACACATCAGCTGTATGTGGCCAGGAGAAAAAACCTTTCCAAGCCAAACCGCTACACACAGCCTAGGTCGTCGTCACCGTATTGGCTAAAATAACCTCAGTCAGCATAGCTGACAGAACTAACGCGTTAGTAAACCCGCTTCATGCAGTAACCGTACAGTCAGTAAGCAGTTACACCGCGGGCCCCGGTGACAATAAATTAGTAGTACCATAAACTTACCTTGATTTGGAAGAGTCAGCTAGCTAACATAGCATCCCTCTGAGCAGGGTGATTCAGTAGGCTAAACTAGCTAGCTAAGTGGGGGGGAAATATTTCTCTCTTGCTTCATTTTGAAAGAAATTAATTTGTTCAAAACTGTTCAACTATTGTCTTTCTGAGTCAACTACTCACCATATTTTATGCAGTGCAGTGATAGCTGTAGCTTATGCTGTCAGTACTAGATAATTATCTGATCCTTTGATTGGGTGGACAACATGTCAGTACATGCTGCAAGAGCTCTGATAGGCTAGAAGACGTCCACAAATTGTCATAATTACTGTGTAAGTCTATGGAAGGGGTGAGAAACATGGGGCTCCAAGGTTTTGTATTGAAGTCAGCGTCCGTCTGGGTACAACATCTGTCCTCCAGCTACACCATGGTGCTACCCTACAGAGTACTGTTGAGGCTACTGTAGACCTTATTTGCAAAATAGTGTTTTAATTATTTTGTGACGTGATTTATATTTAGTATAGTTTTATTTAAAAATGATAACTAAAATGGTAAAACTTTTTTTTTTAAATGAAATTCACTGAGGATGGTCCTCCACTGGTGCAAACCCAGAGTTTCATCAGTAGACACGGCATGTTTTATATTTAACTGACCTGGAAGACCACGTGTTGATTTTAAACACTGAACTGATCAATTAGCTAAGTACCTCAGTGTGGTGCCTAGTTGGGACAAAATCCGGCAGTATCTGCATCACTCCAGGAACAGAGTTGTGTAATATACTGAACTGTACACCTTTAATGAAACACCCTTGCGTTTAACAGCCAATCAGTATCACTCCTGAGGTTGACGGTCAAGGGGATATGTAAATGAGCAGTCTTGCGGTTTGAAGTGTGCCTGTGTGCAGTGTTAATTCTTACCATGCTTCAGATATAAAGTAATAGTACTCCAGTGTCCATTTGTCAAGTTAATTCTACTGTGCCATCTAGAGCACGACAGGGTTGCCTACCAGTGGCGTGAGGTGACTGTGATCAAGTGGTTACTCTGAGACTGTGGGGCTGATCTCTATCAATGTAATAAAAGGATAGCAACCCCTCCCCCTCCAACCACATGTCAAAAACTATCTGATAGTAACATCTCATTCTTTATTTAACTAGGCAGGTCAGTTTAGAACAAATTCTTATTTACAATGACAATTCCACACCATCTGTTGTGATTTATGGAAGAGGAGAAATCTACAGGCCTCAATCCCAAAGGTTCGGGATGCTTGGCATCACTTTTCAATCAAATTTATTTATAAAGCCCTTCTTACATCAGCTGATGTCACAAAGTGCTGTACAGAAACCCAGCCTAAAACCCCAAACGGTAAGCAATGCCGGTGTAGAAGCACGGTGGCTAGGAAAAACTCCCTAGAAAGGCCAAAACCTAGGAAGAAACCTAGAGAGGAACCAGGCTTTTGAGGTTTTATGTCTGACAAATGTTGGTATTTAGGTTGAATTATTCCCTATGAGGGGTTAACCCATGTGATCTGAACTGAAGCCTATGTGCCTAAAGGGCTGAATAGGATTAGGAAAGTAGCACCGGACTCACTGCTATGAGTGAAATAGGGAGCTTTGGAGAGTTTGACCTGATCTAGCCGTTTGGATAATTCCTTCAATGCCCTTTTTTTTTTTTTTCTCCCGGCAATTATTAATTTATCCATTGTCGGCAGTTAGCCTAGTGGTTAGAGCATTGGGCCAGTAACCCAAAGGTTGCTGATCGAATCCCCGAGCTGACAAGGTAAAAATCTGTCATTCTGCCCCAGAGCAAGGCAGTTAACCCACAATTCCCCGGCCGCCGAAGACGTCGATGTCGATTAAGGCAGCCCCCCCCCCCCCCCCGCACCTCTCTGATTCAGAGTGGTTCGGTTAAATGCAGAAGTCACATTTCAGTTGAATGCATTTAGTTGGACAACGAACTATGTATTTCCCTTTCTAAATGCTGGGGGTGTCAAACTCAACCCATGCATATTTCCCCCCCCCCCCCCCCCCTTTTTAATTAAGACCTAGACAACCAGGTGAGGGGAGTTCCTTACTAATCAGTGGAGGAGAGAAAACACCTCTAGTCTGGGTATAACTAGACGCCCCCCCACAGACGGATACAAGCTGGTTGACAATGACGCCTATTTGCCTTGTATTGCCACCTAGTGGTTGGTTTGTGGCACTGCAATGAGGTGTAGTGAGTAACCCATTATGAGGTCTGTACATTATTTTAGCCACACACAGGGGTGCTACATTGTAAGACAAAAAGCAAAACTGCTCTTTTACCGGTCACATTTTTTATTTATTTTTTTAGTACATTTCAAGTTGTTTTGATAGAATAGTAGTGGCCCAGAAAGTTCCATAGATGTTGAATTGAATGAACACTAGTTACATGGTATTGTACAGCTTGGAGATAAAGAGAAGATGAGTCAAAGATACCATTGAGTAAAATGAAAAGATTCATCCTGGGTCGTATTCATTAGGGCACAACGTTGCAAAACAGAGAGGGTAGTTCCCTCTCTGTTTCAGTCTGTTGTCTTCCGTTTGGTGCCCAATGAATACGACCCTAGTAATGCTGTACATTGATGGTCTACTTGCATGTTATATTGTTTATGAGCAACAGCTAGTCTGGTATCCAACTGATTTCCCAACACTTCTCTTTTGTTTCCCTTTATTATGTCTGGTTTCATCAGGCTAAGAAACTGCTTGTCCACTTTCAGTAGCCGACGTTGTCGAACGCTGCAGTTAGAATTTCCATGAATAGAGCTGACGATGAAAAATTGTTCTATATGCCACAGAGCATATTTCTATCTGAACTTTCCAAAACGTTGCTGAACGTGCCCCGCGTCTGCTTGTGTGTGACATAGTAGATAGAGGCAACTTCTAAGAACTGATACAGGATCCGATGTCTTTCTTTAGTCTACCGGTAAAGGTTAGTGCTGGGGGTTCTGGTAATCTGATCCTAGATCTGTGGTTAGAGACATTACTCCTACATAGTGTCTTATTAGATGATGAGGAGCAACTGATCCAAACTCCTTCAACCCTCTGATACTAGTCTCAACCCATCTGTCTAGACAGACTACTCTGATACTAGTCTAGACAGACTACTCTGATACTAGTCTAGACAGACTACTCTGATACTAGCCTCAACCCATCTGTCTAGACAGACTACTCTGATACGATATAAGCATTGGAGGGGATTATAAGTGTGTGGAGATTTGGTGAAGCCACCGTTGTTCAGTTAAGAGCACTGAATAGAATTCTACTGTTCTAATTCGATGGGTGGAACATCATCATGTCCAAGATTCTATTCTAGAACCAGAATGTCCACGAAACTGGGAAAAGCACATAGTAACCCAAAGAAGTCCATTCTTGTTCCAAGTTGTAAAGGAGTGAAAAGTCCCTCGTCAAGACTCTGCAAAATGGTCCCAGATTTAATGATTGAGAACGTTTCCCATCCACTCTTCCTTGTCAAGGGTAATCCTACATGATAGATGTACACAGTCACCCCAGCTCCCCTGGCCCTTAAATCTTAGATTGACATACGATAATGCATCACCCTTTGGAAAAGGTGGATGATAGCAGTTCATCCTTGCCGTTATTACACAAATCAAGTAGATGAAAAGGTTCCCTAGAGAATCAGTAGTATACACTCACCCATTCAGAGGAAAGCAATGGTGCTTCCCCAATCCAAACCAAATAACCTTATCAGATTATGGATACAATCTTATTTCAATCTCAGCACTAGAGACGAAGGAATACCTTTTTTTTCTGGCGAGAAAGAAATTGACCTTGAACACAGTGGCTACAAAACATCTTCAACTGAAAATAAAATGTAGGACACCATTTGTTACAACGCAGCAAGTTCTGTCCCTCCACCTATTGTGCCCAAACCATTTCATGTTTCAGTTACCAAACCAGAAAGGTTATTGTTACATCGTCTTAGTCAATAACAAAATGTGATTTTAATTTTGGAATGAATGTCCTTATTTCTATACTGATTTGAGATATTAAATGCACATGTCTGTTGCCATACTTGTATCTATAGAGTTAACTGTAATTTAGATGTCTGCAGGTATGGAATTATAGGTAATGTGTTTTTAGAGTATGTTCTCCTAGCTGTCTCTCCACTATTACCATGGGTTCCTCAGCTAGATTCCAGAATCACTAGGAGGACAAGTTCCAGAGTCATTATGAGTCGTTGTTCAAACGTACTAAAATAAATAGTCCTCCTCTGTTGTCAGTTTGAGCCTCCTCAGGGATTTGGATTCTTGCAAAGGGGACAGGTAATGTACCGGTACTCAGGGATGCCTAATATCCCATTATAGTCCACCTTTTACTGGGTCATATTCATTAGTGCACACCATAACAAAAAAAAAAAAATGTTTTGCTAAAAAAAACACGTTTCTTATTGGTTCAAGTTGTCTCTTCCTGTTTTGTCCATTTTCCTCCGTTTGATATCAAGTGAATACGTCCCTGGAGTCACTTTGTTCACCTGTACTGTCAGTCAAACAGTCGTTCCCTTACATCCCTGTCCATAAAGTCCATTATGGTGTTGGATAAGGATTGTACAGTGGTAGTTGGATGATGGGCGAAAAACAGGTAGAGAACCACAGAGTTTTTGAGAGCAGATTTAGTTTCCTTTAGGGGGAGGGGGAGAGACTGAGAGCCCCCTCCATCTTAGTATCCTTTCAACTGAGTCAAATAGAATGTCGTTTTGGCCAAACCTTGCCCAACCATGGTGTGCGATACTTCCTGTCTGTATAAATTGTGTTATGGGATTGCATATTGGAAGAAAGGAGATTTGGGGGGGGGGAACCAGGGATCTATACTACATGGCCAAAAGTCTGTGGACACCTGCTAGTCGAACATCTCATTCCAAAATCATGGGCATTAATATGGCGTTGGTCCCCCCCTTTGCTGCTGTAACAGCCTCCACTCTTCTGGGAAGGCTTTCCACTAGATGTTGGAACATTGCTGCAGGGACTTGCTTCCATTCAGCCACAAGAGCATTAGTGAGGTCGGGCACTGATGTTGGGCGATTAGGCCTGGCTCGCACTCGGCATTCCAATTCATCCCAAAGGTGTTCGATGGGGTTGAGGTCAGGGCTCTGTGCAGGCCAGTCAAGTTCTTCCACACCGATCTCGACAACCTGTGAGCTTGTGTGGCCTACCACTTCGCAGCTGAGCCGCTGTTGCTCCTAGATGTTTCCACTTCACAATAACAGCACTTACAGTTGACCAGGGCAGCTCTTGCAGGGCAGAAATTTGACCAACTGACTTGTTGGAAAGGTGGCATCCTATGATGGTGCCACATTGAAAGTCACTGAGCTCTTCAGTACGGGCCATTCTACTGCCAATGTTTGTCTATGGAGATTGCATGGCGGTGTGCTCGATTTTTAAACACCTGTCATTAACGGGTGTGGCTGAAATGGCAGAATCCACAAATTTGATGTGTCCACATTTTGATCATGTAGTGTAGTTGTGGGTAAGATCCCTCCATCCTGTAGCAGATCAGCAGAGGGAAATTGCTAAACTAGAGCTGAAATGGATCCAGGAGGACCTAGGTGAAACCAGGCTTGGGTCAGGGATCTCTCTAGTGATCCCTCCAGATCAGCAGAGGCACCGCCGGTCGCTCTTGGTGACCTCCTCGGAGGAGTGGACCACGTTGGGGACGAAGCCGCTCTTCACCCCTTCCCAACCCTCCTGGATAGTGATGTCACCACTCCTCACCTAGGACCAAGATATCAAGGTTAAGAGGGACGACGTCGTATTCACATGCAGAGGCTTTCGATTAATTAACCAAGGTAACACTTTGATTTTACAGCCCAGTATTAGTAGTGATGGGGGGGAAAAATCGATAGTTACATATCGCAATATTATTCTTCAAGTATTTATTTATTGCTACTGTAGGTAGCGTTAACTAGCACTAGTTGGCTATACCTGCTCCAAAACCTATAGCTTGTTCTCCATCTTCTTTTTAAATAGTGAGCCAACATGCTATTTATTTCCCTGACTGATTAAAACTGTTTCCTCCTGCTCTCTCTCGTCTCTCTGCAGCAGACACATAGTGAGAGATATGTTTGGAACATCATCATCGCAATAAAATCACAGTATCAAACAGCAATACATATAGAATCAGGAGAATCACAATACATATAGAATCAGGAGAATCACAATACATATAGAATCAGGAGAATCACAATACATATTGAATCAGGAGAATCACAATACATATTGAATCAGGAGAATCACAATACATATAGAATCAGGAGAATCACAATACATATAGAATCAGGAGAATCACGATACATATAGAATCAGGAGAATCACGATACATATAGAATCACAATACATATAGAATCAGGAGAATCACAATACATATAGAATCAGGAGAATCACAATACATATAGAATCAGGAGAATCACGATACATATTGAATCAGGAGAATCACAATACATATAGAATCAGGAGAATCACGATACATATAGAATCAGGAGAATCACAATACATATAGAATCACAATACATATAGAATCAGGAGAATCACAATACATATAGAATCAGGAGAATCACAATACATATAGAATCACAATACATATAGGATCAGGAGAATCACGATACATATAGAATCAGGAGAATCACAATACATATAGAATCACAATACATATAGGATCAGGAGAATCACAATACATATAGAATCAGGAGAATCACAATACATATAGAATCACAATACATATAGGATCAGGAGAATCACGATACATATAGAATCAGGAGAATCACAATACATATAGAATCAGGAGAATCACGATACATATAGAATCAGGAGAATCACGATACATATAGAATCAGGAGAATCACGATACATATAGAATCAGGAGAATCACGATACATATAGAATCAGGAGAATCACGATACATATAGAATCAGGAGAATCACGATACATATAGAATCAGGAGAATCACGATACATAAAGAATCAGGAGAATCACGATACATATAGAATCAGGAGAATCACGATACATATAGAATCAGGAGAATCACGATACATAAAGAATCAGGAGAATCACGATACATATAGAATCAGGAGAATCACGATACATATAGAATCAGGAGAATCACAATACATAATGTATCGGCACCTAAGTATTGTAAAACTTTTGTCAGTATTGTAGTACTATTGTATCGTGAGGTCCCTGGCAATTCCCAGCCCAAGTATTTATCAGGTATTTATTTTGAAATTACTTGTTAAAATGGCAATAACCTAATAATTGTATAATAATTACAATTTAGTTTCTTTGAGATTCATGTTTTCACAAGCGTAGGTTTGTACCGTTTGGTACCAGTTTATGGGACTAGCCCACTGCTTTAATAGTCGAGGGTTAGCATTGAAAATGTGACTCCATTTTTATTCTTGACTCAGGTTGAAGAAGGTTATCTCCTCACCAGGTGGAAGATGTCCCTGGTCAGCTCCGTGAAGGCGTGCTCCACATTGATGGCGTCGCGGGCCGAGGTTTCTACGTAACGCATCCCGTAGGCGCTGGCGAGTTTCTCCGCTTCCTGACGAGTCACCTGGCGATTTTTAAAGGTAAAGATTACATTTTATTGTCTGATTTCATAGAAATGTGTTTCAGGCGTCATTTATAGTGTCCTTAGTTAGGGTGAGGATTCTTTCTTTCTTTCAATGCTCAATCAAACACACAGACACACATTCCGATAGGCTACCTGACGCTGAGGCTCCAGGTCACACTTGTGTCCGACCAATAGGAACACGATGCTGTGTGGTTGGACGTGACTCCGGGCCTCCTCTAGCCAATCATGAACGTTCTGGAAGGAGCGACGGTTTGTGATGTCAAACAGCAGGAGCCCGCCCACCGAGTTACGATAGTAGGCTCTGGTGATGGACCTGAGAGAGGGTTGAGATGAGAGAGAACATGAGATATAGATGGACTATTGGCTACTAAGCTGAACCTGGATGACATGGCAGATCACAGTGGAGGATAGAAACATCCACATCATCGAGGAAACATCTGAGATCTTATCAAGTGTTACTGTTGCATCACACTCATCACAAAGACATGGTGGAATAGAGTGTCGTTCTGAACTAAAAGAAGAGTGTGTGTGAGGGAGAGAGCGGTGTTAGGAGACCGATATAAAGGTTAGAAAAGGGGAGAGATTGGGTAGCGAGGGAGAGGGAAAGTTTGGCAGAAGAGAGAAAGAGAAAATGTGAGAGGCGGGAGGGAGGACAGAAAGGGGAGAGGAAGTGGGAGGAGGGATATGACAGGCAGGAAAGGTGTGGGTGGATAGAGGGAAGGGGAGGTGGAAGAAGAGGACTTCAAGAAAGAGAATGAAGATAGGAGGCTGGTAAAATATTCATAAAAAACTGTTGAAATGAATCAGAAGACACAGATATAGAGCAGGAAATGATGGAGACAGATGGAACGCTGACGAAGCAAGTGTGTGTGTTCAAAGGCTGCTACCTATTTTAAATGTAAAATGTATCTTTATTTATGAAAAAAGGGTCCTCATATACTTGTTTTTTATGTTTTAGAAATGTCTATCAGGCGTATTTAGGTATGCATATTCAATGTGTCACTGATGTTCCAAAAAGTAAATATTGAAATAGGCCAATAACCATATACCCTTTGTACTTTGCATAATAAGGCTCTTTTGACTAGTCAATAACCCTAATCATTAGTGGAATGACACAAGCTGACTTCAGTGTAGACCTCGGAGGCCTGAGTCTTCAGTGTAGACCTCGGAGGCCTGAGTCTTCAGTGTAGACCTCGGAGGCCTGAGTCTTCAGTGTAGACCTCGGAGGCCTGAGTCTTCAGTGTAGACCTCGGAGGCCTGAGTCTTCAGTGTAGACCTCGGAGGCCTGAGTCTTCAGTGTAGACCTCGGAGGCCTGAGTCTTGTTGGACAAGAAGCAGCATTGACACACCAGAGTGCGTTGTCATTTGAAAGGTAGGCTATGATAGATCACTACCGAAAGCAGTTAATATTCGACTATAAATACCTGTCACCATCCTTAGACCCCCCCCCCACACACACACACACACACACCATACCTGAAACGCTCCTGTCCCGCGGTATCCCAGATCTGTAGCTTGATCCGTTTCCCCGGCTCAATCTCCACCAGGCGAGAGAAGAAATCTACGCCGACTGTGGGGTCGCTCACCTGGGCGAAGCGTCCCTCTGTGAACCGCCGGATCAAACACGATTTCCCCACCGTCGAGTCCCCAATGACGATGAGTCGGAACTGGTACAGCCATATCGCCTCCATGGTGACTACTGTCTAGCGTCTGTTGTCGGGTAAATCAGGCACGTGGAGAGAGACACAGGCGAATGCACGAATAAAACCAGAGTCAGACAGTTAACCCGTAACAACAGTGTTGACTTAGGGCCCCCAGAAGGCTAGAGACGGCCCTGCCTTTGGTGATGAGAAAAAAGGCTACACTTCTCGTCTTGATTTGGCCATGGTTTTTATCTGGGCCCCCGGTGTTACAATTAAGCAATAAGGCCCGAGGAGGTGTGGTATATGGCCAATATACCATAGCTAAGGACTGCTTCCTCTGCACGACGCAACGCGGAGTGCCTGTATACAGCCCTTAGCCGTGGTATATTGGCAATATACCACAAACCCTCGAGGTGCCTTATTGTTATAATTAACTGGTTACCAACATAATTAGAGAAGTAAAAATACATGTTTTGGCATACCCGTGGTATACGGTCTGATATACCATGGCCTTCAGCCAATCAGAATTCCGGGCTCAAACCACCCAGTTTATTATATCCACTATTATATCCACATGTTAAATTACAAGCATGTGACTATTGGAAATTCGATTTACTAGCCTATGTTGGCCTACTTTCAAGTCACTTGATTTGGTTGTGGCACCTATTTCATAGTCTATGTTTTACGTTATCAAGGATTTATTTGATTGCTGAATATAAAAAGCCCTGTTGAATTTCCCTCTTAAGAAAAATAAAGTCATTTCATTCTAGTTGTGGCAAGTAGGTAATATAGCTAACATATTTTATTCTATAATCCCATGTTCTATAGACCTATGCTTCTTGAAAACCCCACAATGCAATCATTTATTATGGTATTGCATTCTATGCGCGGGCCTGGTTATCCAGCCATCACACTGCCTCTAGTGCCAACTAAAAGCCCACCGACACTACCTCACTCTGCTTGGCCGGCGGATTACACAGTCCGCTTAACATGCAAACACTGGGTCTACCGTGGACACACAGATCCCCTAGAGAATAACCATAACACCCACCTCCCTAGCTGTTGACTCAGCCCGGATACAGGCTTTAGGATCTCTGGAGCGTTGACACAGACGTAATGTAACCTATTACAGTCACCTAAAGAGGACAAAACGATGTCTATTGTAGAGCATACCGTGGCTGTGGCTTTGGTAGAGCATGGCGCTTGCAACGCCAGGGGTGTGGGTTCGATTCCCACAGGGGACCAGTATGTAAATGTATCCACTCACTACTCTCTGGATAAGAGAGTCTGCTAAGTGACTAAAATGTCAAAATGATATTTCACATAAGGTGCTTTTGGATTCAAATCAAATGTTTTTTTCCAGACCTACCAAGGTCAATGAATGGGCCCCTCCATTTTTCCTTATGGCAGGATAATTGATTATTTGATTATTATTATAGGGATAATTCAACCTGATCTGTCAGTAGGCTAATGGGGAATCGAATGGAGAACATTAGGCTAGAATCTACACGATCATTTGATGCTGAACTTTACCACAACATCCCATCTGTCACTCTTATAATAGGCCTCCAAGACCAAGCAGTGTAACTTCATCCACTTTATTCAAAGCCTTTTCTTATTTCTCTCATTATTATGCTGAAATTAAAATGTATTTGATTGAGATTTAGGTCACAATTACGAGAAAGGCCTATAGCCTACGATAACATGGAATGGTTTCATCTTACGTTGATTGGTTGCGGCGTTCAGACCCCCAATGCTGCAGGTTCCATCGTATCGAGAAGCTCGTCTCCTCTTTCGTAGAACAAACGCCGAAAAAAAGTCTTACAGCAACACATAAACCACAGTTTACAATTCCCCTGGAGAGATTCAACGACGGGTCTTCTGTGTAATGTCTTTATTACGGTCTATAACGATAACAACGTGCTCGAACGGCCTAGGTCTAAGAGAGAAATACACAGCACGCTTTACTCCACAAAAGGTTATAATTTGTAGACGGAAGTCTACACTATTGTCTACAACCCCACTCGTTTCGAATACATTCGAAGGGTTCGTTTTCTTTTCACTACTCTTTTTTTCGTTTCCTGTTTTGGAAGGCCGCAAAATGTTATGAAATGAATGTTGCTGTTGATGAAATGGCAGCGCTAGCAGCAGCATTACAGAACCTGACTCATCCCCGCCCGCATCAGCACCACTACTACCGTAAACATCAATATAGAGGCGGACAACCACTTTTCTCATCTCTACAAAACCCCACAGCGACACAAATAGCATAGAAGAAAACTCGATAAGCATAGGCCTATAAATCAACTCTTGTTATAACACCATTATAAAAAAACGAATATTGTAGTTTTGTTTTTATAGCATTTCATTTTACCTGTTGTATGACAACCCGTTTTGGTGGGTGAAAACGCATGAATCCTTAATAACGAAACAGTTTATTCCCAACATACTGCCTACCAGACAGACCAGCTGATATAAAACATGTATTGGAGCTTGTTCAATTGATTAAACGGTTTATAATTCTGCGTGTAAAATTGACTATTTATGCGTTAAGGGGGACATGTCGGCAACCAACCGATGATTGGCAGTGCGCTGGGACGATTTTTTCTTTATTTTATTTAACCTTTATTTAACTAGGCAAGTCAGTGAAGAACAAATTCTTATTTACAATGACGGCCTAACCCAGACGACGCTGGGCCAATTGTGCGCCGCGCTATGGGACAGCCTAGAATCGAACCAGAGTCTGTAGTGACGCCTCAGACCGCTGCTCCACTCGGGACATACACTGGTATATGTATATTTTGTTTCCCCCTGCTGCGCTATGTTGCGTCAGAGCGATGGACAGACAGTACAGTGAACGTTTAGCTTACGTTTAGCTTGTGTTAACCTATCGTAGCAGGCGTTGAACGACCAGGCTTGTGTGGGCCTAGACAACTTTATCGGTTAAAGGGTCGTCAAACAGCTGACGGCTGGGCAGAAGACGCTTCACGCTCAGAGGAATGGCAACTGCTTCTACATGAGACGAGCGCGCACACACAGGCTGCTTGACCTGACTCGACAGCTGATGACATCACTTTTTTGCACTAGATGGAATGGAAGTTGGGTAACAGGTGAAGAAGAGTCACCAATACGGACAGTTGTGCGTAAATCCATTGGACGTGTATGGAAATAGAAAAAGTGAGAAAATAAATTAACAGGAATATTTTTGAGAATGCATATTTGTAATAAGTGAGACAGGATGTGAATGTTTTTTTTCTCTCTCTATCAATTCATGTACTCGTTTAGGCTAGAAGATGTGGCGGATTACCTTATTTGGCATACAGACAACTTCAGGTAATGGGGAAAGGGGAGCTGCTGAAAAGTGGACCCATATGGAATGGGAAAAAAGATAGACACTAACTTGGGCTCAGCGGTGTAAAGTATTTAAGTAAAAATACTTGAAGGTACTACTTAATTCGTATTTTGGGGTATCTGTACTTTACTTTACTTTTTATATATACATATTTTTCCTGACACCCAAAAGTACTCGTTACATTTTGAATGCTTAGCAAGACATGAAAATTGCCTAATTCACACACTTGTCAAGAGAACATCCCTGGTCATCCCTACTGCCTCTGATCTGGAGGACTCACTAAACAGAGAACATCCCTGGTCTCTACTACCTCTGATCTGGAGGACTCACTAAACAGAACATCCCTGGTCATCCCTACAGCCTCTGATCTGGAGGACTCACTAAACAGAACATCCCTGGTCATCCCTACTGCCTCTGATCTGGCAGACTCACTAAACACATGCTTCGTTTGTAAATTAAGTCAGTGTTGGAGCATGCCCCTGGCTATCCGTATATTTAAAAAAAAATACGATAACATTATGCCGTCTAGTTTGCTTTATATAAGGAATCTGAAATTATTTATACTTTTACTTTTGATACTTAAATATATTTTAAACCAAATACTTTTAGACTTTTACTCAAGTAGTATTTTACTGGGTGACTTTCACATTAACTTGAGTAATTTTCTATTAAGGTATCTTTACTTTTACTCAAGTAATGACAATTGAGTACTTTTTCAACCACTGCTTGGACAATTCTTTTCTTCATGTAATTTTTCATTACATGTTTATATGTGGACAACTATGTGGTGTAGTTAGCCTTTATTTGTTCGGTTAAAGGGGTGTGGTCGTCAAACAGCTGACGGGCAGAAGAAGCTTCACGCGCAGAGAAACGGCAACGACGTCTCGAAAAGTTGAGCACGCACACAGACCGCAGGCTGTTTGACCTCATTTGACAGTTAGTTCATGACTTTGCGCTGACAGCACTTTTTAGAAGTTCTCCTTTTTTTGCGCTAGATGGAATGAAAGTTGGGTAACAGGTGAAGAGTCCCCAATACGCACAGTCGTGCGTGGATTTATTGCGTGGATTCATTGGACTTGTATAAGAAAAACGGAGAAAATAAAAATACCTTCTGGAATATTTTTGAGTGCATATTTTTAATAAGTGAGACAGGATGTAATTGTTTTTTCTTTCTAGCAATTCATTTGTATACTATTTTGTGGAGGATTGCCTTATTTGTCATACAGACAACTTCAGGTAACGGGAAAAGACAGCGGCGAAAAGTGGACCCATATGGAATAAAAACAACTGAAAAGAAGAGACACTGCCTTTCGGAATATTTTTTTCTGCATGTCACTTTTCATAAATTTTTTCTATGTGGACAACAATGTGATGTAACTAGACTTTATTGTTTTCTACCAACCCATAACCCAACCATGCAGCAAGATCGCTTGCTCAAGGTCCTGGTCATCGGTGACTTGGGTGTCGGCAAGACGTCCATAATCAAGCGTTATGTCCATCAGATATTCTCTCAACATTACCGGGCCACCATAGGAGTAGACTTCGCCCTCAAAATCCTCAATTGGGATCACAAGACGGTGGTGCGTCTGCAGTTATGGGACATAGCCGGTTAGTAGCCTAAATGAATTACCTTATTGTAATTACCTACCCTACGTCGCCTACCTTTTTGGTTTTATAAGTGTTCTATTTTATAAGACACACAAGTCTACAATATGTCACGCACTTAGGCCATGCTCCACGTTAAATGGTATCGGCCACTCGGTTGGTAAGCTAATTACGTGTAACTAGAATACCCTATAGTTTTGTAACGTTTCTATTTTTATTTGACACATAGGAGTCTTCACAATTAAGTTAAGCTCCTAATCAGTAGCAAACGATGCCCAAAACGCTGGCATGCACGCACTCCGGACAAAGGCGCGCACACAAGCACCTAAATATTCTTGAGTCTTTGTAATTTTGTGTGTGTGTGGTGTGTGTGTGTGTGTGTGTGTAGTGAACCAACTAACATTCAGAGAAGTGAGGATATTTGGCCAGTCCTCACTTGTAAAAAGGTTATTTTAGGGTTTAAAATTGAGGTTATGGTTAGGGATTAGGGAAAATAGGATTGTTTTAATGGGAATCAATTGTTGGTCCACAAAAGGTCTTCTCAGGTATAGTAAAGTGTGTGTGTGTGTGTACTTTAGCCCATCTGTCAACAGACCGTTTATGGTGCTGTATCATTTAGACTTTTCCTCCTAATCATCTCCACCATAGATAATGACATCACACCATGTCTACCAGCTGTCAGTGTGTATGACGATCAGTCATTCTCACGCCACGGCTCCGTTGAGAGTAGGTGTGCTGATCTGGGACCTGTCCATATAATCGTATTCATTATGATCTAAAAGGGAAAGTGAATGATCGATCATTCTCACTCCAGGGTCTGTCTGTATTTTTTTTGAATAATGCTGATCTAGGGTCAAGATTTCCTTTTAGATAAAAATGAATTAGAGTATACGGACAGGGGGAATCTGATCCTAGATCAGCACTCTGACTCGGAGACACTTTATACATACAGCCCCCAGGTCCCCTGCCACGTCCATATCATCCGATTTATTATAATTTATAGACCAGCGTTTCCCAAACTTGGTCCTCGGGACCTCAAGTGGTGCACCTTTTTTGTTTTTTGCCCAAACACTACACAGTTGATTGAAATGATCAAAGCTTGATGATTAGTTGACTATTTCAGTCAGCTGTGTAGCGCTGGGGCAAAAAACAAACATCAGGCCTTCTGAGTGGCGCAGCGGTCTAAGGTATAGCATAGCATCGCAGGGCTTGAGGCGTCACTACAGATCCGGGTTCAATCCCAGGCTGTGTCACAGCCGGCCGTGACTGGGAGACCCTTGAGGCAGCGCACAATTGGCTCAGCGTCGTCCAGGTTAGGGGAGGGTTTGGCCAGCAGGATTTCCTTGTCCCATTGCTCTCTAGCGATTCCTGTGGCTGGCAGGGGGCAGTGCATGCTGATATGGTTGCCAATTGGACAGTGTTCCTTCCGACACATTGGTGCTACCAGGTTAAGCCAGCAGTGTGTCAAGAAGCAGTGCGGCTTGGCAGGGTCGTGTTTCAGAGGATACATGGCTCTCGACCTTCACCTCTCCCGAGTCCGTACGGGAGGTGCAGCAATGGGACAAGACTGTAACTACCAATTTGGATATCACGAAAAAGGGGTCAAAGTAGCCCAAAAAATTATACAACAACAACATGCACCCCTTGGGGTCCAGAGGACCAAGTTTGGGAAACGCTGCTATATAAAGATATAAAACTGATCCTACATCGGCATAAACGGATCCTACGTCGGCATAAACGGATCCTACGTCGGCACTCCTGCCCTGAGCCTCATTGTCAATAGGAGTCCTAAACAGTTTGTCCTTAGGGCTATGTGTTTAAAGCTCAGTGGGAACTCATCTCTCCTGAAGAAGCATATGTGGACTTAGTGAATGGAGATAGACGTTGTAGAATGGCACAATGCATGCATGCAGTGGATAGACAGAGATGCTGTGGTAAACAGAGATAGACATTGTAGGAAAACCTGACAGAAAAGCCCTGCTAATCTGATGTTATTCAAGCAATGCAGGTTAGCAGCAACCGCTACACTATACAACCAAAAGGATGTGGACACGTGCTCATTCCAAAATCATGGGCATTAATATGGAGTTGGTCCCCCCTTTGCTGCTATAACAGCCTCCACTCTTCTGGGAAGGCTTTCCACTAGATGTTGGAACATTGCTGCGGGGACTTGCCACATATGCTTCTTCCATTCAGCCACAAGAGCATGAGTGAGGTTGGGCACTGATGTTGGGAGGGATTAGGCCTGGCTCGCAGTCTATGTTCCAATTCATTCCAAAGGTGTTCGATTGGGTTGATGTCAGGGCTCTGTGCAGGCCAGTCAAGTTCTTCCACACCTATCTCAACAAACCGTTTCTGTATGGACCTTGCTTTGTGCGCAGGGGGCATTGTCATGCTGAAACAGGAAAGAACCTTCCCCAAACTGTTGCCACAAAGTTGGAAGCACAGAATCATCTAGAATGTCATTGTATGCTGTAGCGTTAAGATTTCCCTTCATTGGAACTAAGGGGCCTAGCCCGAACCATGAAAAACATCCCCAGACCATTATTCCTCCTCCACCAAACTTTACAGTTGGCACTATGCATTGGGGCAGGTAGCGTTCTCCTGGCATCCGCCAAACGTAGATTCGTCCGTTGGACTGCCAGATGGTGAAGCATGATTCATCACTCTAGAGAACGCGTTTCCGCTGCTCCAGAGTCCAATGGCGGCGAGCTTTACACCACTACAGCCGACGCTTGGCATTGCATATGGTGATCTTAGGCTTGTGTGCGGCTGCTCGGCCAAGGAAACCCATTTCATGAAGCTCTGGACGAACAGTTCTTGTGCTGACGTTGCTTCCTGAGGCAGTTTGGGACTCGGTAGTGAGTGTTGCAACCGAGGACAGATTCTTTTTACGCACTACGTGTTTCAGCACTCGGCGGTGCTGTTCTGTGAGCTTGTGTGGCCTACCACTTCGTGGCTGAGCCACTGTTGCTCCTAGACGTTTCCACTTCACAAAAACAGCACTTACATTTGACCGGGGAAGCTCCAGGAGGGCAGAAATTTGACGAACTGACTTGTTGGAAAGTTGGCATCCTATGACGGTGCCACGTTGAAAGTCACTGAGCTCTTCAGGAAGGCCATTCTACCTCCAAAGTTTGTCTATGGAGATTCAGCAACGGGTGTGGCTGAAATAGCCGAATCCACTAATTTGAAGGGGTGACCACATACTTTTGTATATATAGTGTTTTTCATTACACATCCTGAACGGAATGTGTTGTTGTTAGACAGACAGAACAGGCTCTCTCTTATCTAAATGTTATGGTCAGAGGTGAAATTAATTTACCCCAGGTTTCTTACGGTCTTTTCAGACCTGTGTGTGTGTGTGTGTGTGTGTGTGTGTGTGTGTGTGTGTGTGTGTGTGTGTGTGTGTGTGTGTGTGTGTGTGTGTGTGTGTGTGTGTGTGTGTGTGTGTGTGTGTGTGTGTGTGTGTGTGTGTGTGTGTGTGTGTGTGTGTGTGTGTGTCCGTCTATCAGCTGGTTTTCCCCGGTATATTAGTATCATGTGAGTGAGGTTAACATCCAGGAGAAATTACATTTACACACTACAAAACTCACTTATATACACACACACACACACACACACACACACACACACACACACACACACACACACACACACACACACACACACACACACTTAGTTGCTTACATCATTTTATTGAAAAAGATTGTTGTAGGTATATCGTTGTTGTTGTTGTTGTGTCCCCAGGCCAGGAGCGCTATGGCAACATGACGAGGGTGTACTACCGTGAGGCTCTGGGTGCGTTGGTGGTGTTTGACATGACCCGAGCCTCTACCTTCCAGGCTGTCCTCAAGTGGAAGAGAGACCTCGACTCCAAGGTTACTGACAAGTCATGCTTATAACCAGTAATAAAGCATTATACCTGGTGGTGTTTGACATGACACGGGCCTGCACTTTCCAGGCTGTTTTCAAGTGGAAGGGAGACCTCGACTCCAAGGTCTAAGACAAGGGACATAATATGCTTATAACATGCTTATAACCAGTTGTAATGCTCCGCATGCATGGAAATAACAAACAGAAAGACATAGTAGATTCTGATGAGGCTCAAGTTCAGTTTACATTTAATAGAGCTTTGTTTACATTCCCCCTTCACTCTTCTATTTCACCCTTCCCTCCTTAATTCCTATCTGTCTTTGTTTCTTCTCTCACTGTCTCGCAGCCAGTGGCTGCTGTCATATTTGCTAATAATAACCTTTTAACATTTTATAAAGACCTTGATCAGTCATTTTCTCTCTCTCTCTCCACAACTTTGTCTCACCACTCCTTCATCCCTCTCTCCTCCCAGGTTGCTCTGGGTAACGGGAGGCCAGTTCCGGCCGTCCTATTGGGTAATAAGTGTGACCAACTGAGCACTGGTCTCTGCTCCAAACTGCCCAAACTGGAGAACTTCACCAGAGACCACGGCTTCGTGGGCTGGTACGAGACCTCAGCCAAGGTGAGAGGTCAGAAGTGAAGAGGTAGAAAGTCACTACATGGGGTCGCGGCATAGGGAGGGAGTGTATATCAGGGGATTTATGCTTTATGTTAGGATATGTTAGCAGACAGTGTGTCTGTGTGTGAGTCAGAACAGTCATAGAATGTAAATACCTACTAACTGCTGGCTGAGTGAGGGACTGTGATTATAAACTGTATTTTAACCTCCTCTGTCTCTCTCCCTCTCTCTCCCTCTCTCTCTCTGTCTCTCTCTGTCTCTCTCCCTCTCTCTCTCTCCATCTGTCTCTCTCTGTCTCTCTCTCTCTGTCTCCCTCTCTCTCTCTCCATCTGTCTCTCTATCTATTACACACACCGAAAGTTCCAGAAGAATAAAGACATTTCAAATGTCAAATAATGTCTATATATATATAGTGTTGCAGCGATTTGCAAATAGTTTAAGTACAAAAGGGGATTTTGTACTTTATTTACAATGGTGTTTGTTCTTCACTGGTTGCCCTTTTCTTGTGACAACAGGTCACAAACATTTCTGCTGTGATGGCATTCTGTGGTATTTCACCCAATAGATATGGGAGTTTATCAACATTGAATTCTCTCTCTCTCCCCCCTCGCAGGACAACACCAACATCGATGCGGCCATCATGTGTTTGGTAGAGAGCATCATGGCGGTAGAGGAGGAGAGGTCACCAGGTGGAGATCCCAGAGACCCCAGTGTCCTGCTCCTACCACGCTTTGACTACAATATGAAAGAGAGGACAAGGGTGGCAGGGTGTGATGGGTGTAATAAAAAGATTACTCTGCCGGGACGGAGAGAGATGGGGGATATCTGAAGGGGACAGGGAGAGATGGGGGATATCTGAGGGGGACAGGGAGAGATGGGGGATATCTGAGGGGGACGGGGAGAGATGGGGGATATCTGAGGGGGACGGGGAGAGATGGGGGATATCTGAGGGGGACGGGGAGAGATGGGGGATATCTGAGGGGGACGGGGAGAGATGGGGGATATCTGAGGGGGACGGGGAGAGATGGGGGATATCTGAGGGGGACGGGGAGAGATGGGGGATATCTGAGGGGGACGGGGAGAGATGGGGGATATCTGAGGGGGACGGGGAGAGATGGGGGATATCTGAGGGGGACGGGGAGAGATGGGGGATATCTGAGGGGGACGGGGAGAGATGGGGGATATCTGAGGGGGACGGGGAGAGATGGGGGATATCTGAGGGGGACGGGAGAGGCGGGGGAGAGGCAGGGGGAGGAGAGGGGGAGAGGCAGGGGGGGAGAGGCAAGGGGAGAGAGGGGTAGGGGGGAGAGGCAGGGGAGACAGGAGGAGGGGAGGAGCAGAGGCGGGGAGGAGGAGAGGCGGGGGGGAGGAGAGGAGGAGAGACGGGGGGGAGGAGGAGGAGAGGCAGGGGGGAGAGGAGGAGGAGGAGGAGAGGCGAGGAGGAGAGGCAGGAGGGAGAGGAGGAGAGGCAGGGGGAGTAGAGGGAGAGGCAGGGGGGAGAGAACATGAGATATAGATGGACTATTGGCTACTAAGCTGAACCTGGATGACATGGCAGATCACAGTGGAGGATAGAAACATCCACATCATCGAGGAAACATCTGAGATCTTATCAAGAGCGTTACTGTTGCATCACACTCATCACAAAGACATGGTGGAATAGAGTGTCGTTCTGAACTAAGAGTGTGTGAGTGTGTTGTGAGTTTAGTAATAATAACCCCCAATAATAACCTCCATTAACATAAGACTTCTGCCGCTACACAGCTTTGTCCACTACAATGTTCAACAAGCCTTTTAACAGAAAGGTTTAGCAAGGTCACACCCACTAACCAACAGCTTGACAAAATGTTATTGTCTGTGATAAAACCGGAAGGCTGAGAGGAGTTAGTCAGTCAGCAAGCACCTGCTCATGTACAACACATACTATAACAAAGTGATGACTTACAGTTGAAGTCAGAAGTTTACATACACCTTAGCCAAATACATTTGAACTCCGTTTTTCACAATTCCTGACATTTAATCCTAGTAAAAATTCTCTGTCTTAGGTCAGTTAGGATCACCACTTTAGTTTAAGAATGTGAAATGTCAGAATAATAGCAGAGACAATGATTTATTTAATCTTTTATTTCTTTCATCACATTCCCAGTGGGTCAGAAGTTTACATAAAATCAATTACTATTTGGTAGCATTGCCTTTAGATTGTTTAACTTGGGTCAAACGTTTCAGGTAGCCTTCCACAAGCTTCCCACAATAAGTTGGGTGAATTTTGGCCCATTCCTCCTGACAGAGCTGGTGGAACTGAGTCAGGTTTGTAGGCCTCCTTGCTCGCACCGCCTTTTCAGTTCTGCCCAAAAATCTTCTATAGGATTGAGGTCAGGGCTTTGTGATGGCCACTCCAATAATTTAACTTTGTTGTCAAGCCATTTTGCCACATCTTTGGAGAGTATGCTTGGGGTCATTGTCTATTTGGAAGACCCATTTGCGACCAGGCTTTAACTTCCTAACTGATGTCTTGAGATGTTGCTTCAATATAGCCACGTAATTTTCCTGCCTCATTATGCCATCTATTTTGTGAAGTGCACCAGTCCCTCCTGCAGCAAAGCACCCCCACAACATGATGCTGCCACCCCCGTGCTTCACGGTTGGGATGCTGTTCTTTGGCTTGCAAGCCTCCCCTGTTTTTCCTCCAAACGTAACGATGGTCATTATGGCCAAACAGTTATATTTCTGTTTCATCAGACCAGAGGACATTTCTCCAAAAAGTACAATCTTTGTCCCCATGTGCAGTTACAAACTGTAGTCTGGCTTTTTTATGGCGGTTTTGGAGCAGTAGCTTCTTCCTTGCTGAGCGGCCTTTCAGGTTATGTCGATATAGGACTCGTTTTACTGTGTATATAGATACTTTTTTACCTGTTTCCTCCAGCATCTTGACAAGGTCCTTTGCTGCTGTTCTGGGATTGATTTGCACTTTTTGCACCAAAGTCCGTTCATCTCTAGGAGACAGAACGCATCTCCTTCCTGAGCGGTATGACGGCTACGTGGTCCCATGGTGTTTATACTTGCGTACTATTGTTTGTACAGATGAACATGGTACCTTCAGGCATTTGGAAATTGCTCCCAAGGATGAACCAGACTTGCGGAGGTCTACAATTTTTTTTCTGTGGTCTTGGCTGGTTTCTTTTGATTTTCCCATGAAAAGCAAAAGCAAATAGCCACTGAGTTTGAAGGTAGGCCTTGAAATATATCCACAGGTACACCTCCAATTGACTCAAATGATGTCAATTAGCCTATCACAAGCCTCTAAAGCTATGACATCATTTTCTGGAATTTTCCAAGCTGTTTAAAGGCACAGTCAACTTAGTGTATGTAAACGTCTGACCCACTGGAATTGTTATACAGTGAATTATAAGTGAAATAATCTGTAAACAATTGTTGGAAAAATGACTTGTGTCATGCACAAAGTATATGTCCTAACCGACTTGCCAAAACTATAGTTAGTTAACAAGAAATTTGTAGAGTGGTTGAAACGCGAGTTTGAATGACTCCAACCTAAGTGTATGTAAACTTCCGACTTCAACTGTACCTGTCTGTCTGTCTGTCTGTGTGTCTCTCTCTCTGATGACATTGTATCAATAAACACTTTTTGACAAACAGGACATTTGTGATTGGCATTTTCTTCTTTCGCAATATCATTAGTATTGTGTGTTGTGCAAAATAACAGCAGCTGTGCGTGTGTCAGTACTAGTATGTTTGGCATGTTAAGCTGTGCTGTTGCCTGTTGCAATAGAAAACCCATCTGCCAATCCAGGCAGGCTAAAGTAAAGCAAATGTTGAAAATATTTGACCGTTTGAAAGATTTTAAGTAGTACCACAGACTCATGGATACCATTTCTATGTCTCTGCGTCCAGCAGGAAGGAAGTTAGAGGTAGTTTTGTGAGTCAATGCTAACTAGCATTAAAGCAATGACTGGAAGTCTACAGGAACAGCTAGCATCCGAGCGAAGGGAAGTAGATAACCGGCCAAACTATCCTTTTTAGTGTTATGTCTCATTCATCATCTTTGTCTGGTGATGTTTATATCATATAACTACTGAAGACAGGAAGCTACTATTGTATATCAGGAACTAAATAGGAATTTTATGAATATGTTCAGAACAGAAAACACATCATCGAGAGGGATGGAGATGGAACGGGAGAGGGGGGAGTTGTTACAGTAGATTATTGCTAAACCATTTTCTCACAAATCCAGTTATGGGTTGTGCCACAATTGAATTCATTCCATGTCTTAACAGGGTTTTCTTATCCACAGTATATCTCAACACAGGCCTCCTTCCCATGGGCATCATCAGGCTGTCCTGCCCCGCAGCAACTAGAGGGTTACCAACACACAGAACCAATCAGACACTGTGGTAAAAACATTGTCCTTAATAATAGCCTACACACAAGTCTGTTTTTCAGGTTTAAAGCCACGCTCTGTCAGATGTACTGTACATACCTTCATCAAGAGCGGGCCATCAACAAAAAGGATTTGAAACAAAACTCTTTCCATTACATTTTCATATGGAAATAGTACCTGTTTTCTATGATGCGTGGACAGCTCATTGAATGATATCTATGAGAGAAAACATTTTTATAAACATGTTACAGGAACCAGAGGCTATCACCAGCAGGCTCCGACATCTATATCCTCATCCTCAGTGGTCATAGCCGCCTGGCTGTCCCCCGCCACATCACTCCCTCCCTGCTCCCCAGCACTCGCACTAGGCACCACATCCTCCTCTGTAAGGGAAACCAGTTCCCTGGACTCATCCTCATTGCCTGTGACAACCGGTGTCTGTTGCTTGGAGACGGACTGCTGCTCAGCACTCTCTACGCCAGTAGACTGTAGTAGAGGAACCTGGTGTTCCTCCTGGCTGGGGCCTGTGAGGATCACAATGGGTCAACCTCCACACCAGGTTGTGTATTAAGCAAAAGGAATGTCCCTTTGTCTCCAGAGACCTTTGCCCACCCAAAACTCTAATGTTCAAAAAGTGGATAATGGAACAATAATTCTAACATGAAGAATGTGGGGAGTTATGGAGAACTAATATCATATGATTGATTATTTTGTGACGTCATTAAAAGTCTTATGGAGGAAATACCGTAACTTGGAAAGTATGGCCATTACAGGTATGAGGTTTCATCTGATGCGTTGAGCATATAATATGAAAAGTGATGAAGGTATTTGTGTTAAGATAGGAATGTGATTTTAGTTTTCTAATAAGATAATTTTTCATATCCTTTGCACATTAACCTGTTTGGGATAGGGGGCAGTATTTTCACGGCCGGATAAAAAACGTACCTGATTTAATCTGGTTACTACTCCTGCCCAGAAACTAGAATATGCATATAATTAGTAGATGTGGATAGAAAACACCCTAAAGTTTCTAAAACTGTTTGAATGGTGTCTGTGAGTATAACAGAACTGGAACGTGACATTTTCTAAGACTTCCATTGGCTCTCAGAAGGCGCCAGAAAGTAGAATGACGTCTTTCCAGTCTCTGGGCGAAAAACAGCAGGAGATTTTGTGAGTGGTCAGGCTGAGAACAGTGACACTGGAGATGCGCGTTCATGTGAATTCTCCATGTTTTTCTTTCTCTCTTTGAATGAATACAACGTTGCCCGGTTGGAATATTATTGCTATTTTACGAGAAAAATCGCATAAAAATTGATTTTAAACAGCGTTTGACATGCTTCGAAGTACGGTAATGGAATATTTTGAAATTTGTCACGAAATGCGCTCGCGCGTCACCCTTCGGATACTGACCTGAACGCACGAACAAAACTGAGCTATTTGGATATAACTATGGATTATTTCTAACCAAAATAACATTTGTTGTTGAAGTAGAATTCCTGGGAGTGCATTCTGACGAAGAACAGCAAAGGTAATCCAATTTTTCTTATAGTAAATCTGAGTTTGGTGAGGGCCAAACTTGGTGGGTGTCAAATTAGCTAGCCGTGATGGCCGGGCTATCTACTCAGAATATTGCAAAATGTGCTTTCGCCGAAAAGCTATTTTCAAATCTGACACCGCGATTGCATAAAGGAGTTCTGTATCTAGAATTCTTAAAATAATTATGTTTTTTGTAAACGTTTATCGTGAGTAAATTAGTAAATTCACTGGAAGTTTGCGGTTGGTATGCTAGTTCTGAACATCACATGCTAATGTAAAAAGCTGTTTTTTGATATAAATATGAACTTGATTGAACAAAACATGCATGTATTGTATAACATAATGTCCTAGGAGTGTCATCTGATGAAGATCATCAAAGGTTAGTGCTGCATTTAGCTGTGGTTTTGGTTTTTGTGACATATATGCTTGCTTTGAAAATGGCTGTGTGATTTATTTTTGGCAGGGTACTCTCCTGACGTAATCTAATGTTTTGCTTTCGCTGTAAAGCCTTTTTGAAATCGGACAATGTGTTTAGATTAACGAGAGTCTTGTCTTTAAAATGGTGTAAAATAGTCATATGTTTGAGAAATTGAAGTTATAGCATTTTTAAGGTATTTGTATTTCGCGCGCCACGCTCTACCGTTGGATATTGGTGAGGCGTTCCGCTAGCTAATCTGTCCCTAACAGATTTTAAGTAGCCACGCACCGAGTGTGTGAACAAGTGTGTGACCGAACACCCCTTTTGATAAAGGATTGGAAGAGAAATCAACCTTTTGACCAGGAAACGTGAGGCGGAGAGTTACACGTTTGAAATGGTTGAAACTCTCAACCTCAACATGAGGTGAAGAAAATGAACTTACCTACCAGACCAGGACATCGCCAGTCTGCAGCTGCGCATGTAAAGTGGTTCAAACTCTGACTATCCACATGAGGTGGAGAAAGGAGAAGATTCCCCTCTGTCACTGGTACAGCTAAGTAGCTGTTCTGAGGAATGAACACCCATGGAGACCAGACAACTAAGAAGAAGGACATTGTGACCTCTTGTGGACAATCAGAGCATTACACACACATGAGACCCCACCAAAACCCTTAACAAGAAGGCTTGGATCCGACTGAGATAAACGACGAATGAAGGCATTTACACGTTAACTTCTATGGGCTAGGTGGGACGCTAGCGTCCCACCCACGGTACACACTATCAACAGCCAGTGAAATAGCATGGCGCGAAATACAAAACAGCAAAAATCTAATTTCATTTTCTCAAACAATCACCTATTTTACACCATTTTAAAGATAAACTTCTCGTTAATCTAACCACATTGTCCGATTTCAAAAAGGCTTGGCGGCGAAAGCATAACATTTGATTATGTTAGGACATAAACTAAACAAGAAAAACCCCAAAGCCATTTTCCAAGCAAGGACATGCATCACAAAAAACAAAAATACAGCTAAAATATTCACTAACCTTTGATCTTCATCAGATGGCACTCATAGGACTTCATGTTACACAATACATTTATGTTTTGCTCGATAAAGTTCATATTTATATCCAAAAACCCCATTTTACATTGGCGCGTGATGTTCAGAAAATGTATTCCCACCAAAACTTCTGGTGAATGAGCACATCAATTTAAAAAATACTCATCATAAACGTTGATAAAATGTAACAGTTATTGAAAGAATTATAGATATACTTCTCCTTAATGCAACTGCTGTGTCAGATTTTAAAATAGCTTTACGGAGAAAGCACATTTTTCAATATTCTGAGTACATAGCTCAACCATCAAAGCAAGCTATACAGATTACCAAGAACCTGATGGTTACTCTGACAGAGATCCGGAGTTCCTCTGTGAGGAGTTCCTCTGTGGAGATGGGAGAACCTTCCAGAAAGACAACCATCTCTGCAACACTCCACCAATCAGGCCTTTATGGTAGAGTGGCCAGACAGAAGCCACTCCTCTGTGTAAGTGACAGCCCGCTTGGAGTTTGCCAAAAGGCACCTAAAGGACTTTCAGACCATGAGAAACAGGATTCTCTGGTCTGATGAAACCAAGATTGAACTCTTTTGGCTTGAATGCCAAGCGTCACGTCTGGAGGAAACCTGGCAACATCCCTAAGGTGATCCATGCTGTGGGAATGTTTTTCAGCGGCAGGTACTGGGAGACTAGTCAAGATCGAGGGAAAGAGGAACGGAGCAAAGTACAGAGCGATCCTTGATGAAAACCTGCTCCAGGGCGGTCAGTATCTCAGACTGGGGCAAAGGTTCACCCTCCAACAGGACAACGACCCTAAGCACACAGCCAAGACAATGCAGGAGTGGCATCGGGACAAGTCTCAATGTCCTTGAGTGGCCCAGCCAGAGCCCGGACTTGAACCCGATCGAACATCTCTGGAGAGATCTGAAAATAGCTGTGTGGCGACACTCCCCATCCAGCCTGACAGAGCTTGAGAGGATCTGCAGAGAAGAATGGGAGAAACTCGCCAAATACATGCGTGCCAAGCTTGTAGCGTCATACATAAGAAGACTCGAGGCTGTAATCACTGCCAAAGGTGCTTCAACAAAGTACTGAGGGTCTGAATACTTATGTAAATGTCATATTTGTTTTGTTGTTTTTTTGCAAAATATTCTATAAACCTGTTTTTGCTTTGTCATTATGAGGTATTGTGTTTGATTGACGAGGGGGGGGGGACAATTTAATCAATTTTAGAATAAGGATGTAACAAAATGTAGAAAAAGTAAAGGGGTCTGAATACTTTCTGAATGCACTGTAGGCCTAGTTAGACTCTTTTTAAATGACTGTATGTAGGCTATGCAAGGTGCTCGCCAAGACTAAGCAGCAGAACGGTGTAGTGAATTCGGAGGGCAGACAGACAGGGACTCAACCACAGGTCTCTTTACAGTCGGTGACAGACAGGGACTCAACCACAGGTCTCTTCACAGTCGGTGACAGACAGGGACTCAACCACAGGTCTCTTTACAGTCGGTGACAGACAGGGACTCAACCACAGGTCTCTTCACAGTCGGTGACAGACAGGGACTCAACCACAGGTCTCTTCACAGTCGGTGACAGACAGGGACTCAACCACAGGTCTCTTCACAGTCAATGACAGACAGGGACTCAACCACAGGTCTCTTCACAGTCAATGACAGACAGGGACTCAACCACAGGTCTCTTCACAGTCAGTGACAGACAGGGACTCAACCACAGGTCTCTTCACAGTCAATGACAGACAGGGACTCAACCACAGGTCTCTTCACAGTCAGTGACAATGCCAAGATAGTTTATTGTTTTTGCTAATAATGCATCATGTCTGTTAGAAGAGTGGATGACTATAGTCTGAAGTAAAAAAAAAATACAAAAATATATATTTCACCTTTATTTAACCAGGTAGGCCAGTTGAGAAGAAGTTCGCATTTACAACTGGCTGAGATAAAGCAAAGCAGTGCGACAAAAACAACACAGAGTTACACATGGGATAAACAAACGTACAGTCAATAACACAATAGAAAAATCTATATACAATGTGTGCAAATGGCGTGAGGAGGTAAGGCAATAAATAGGCCATAGTAGCAAAGTAATTACAATTTAGCACGAGTGATATCTGCAGATGATGATGTGCAAGTAGAAATACTGGTGTGCAAAAGAGCAAAAAAAAGTAAATAAAAACAATATGGGGATGAGGTAGGTAGTTGGATGGTGTTATGCTCGTTGTTGGAATGAGACCAAGGTGCAGCGTGGTAGGCGTACATTTTACTTTTATTAATAATGACACCAGAAAAAACAACAAAATACAAAAACGAACATAAAGCTATATGCAGTGCAGAAAGCAACTACTCACAAACAAGATCCCACAATCACAGGTGGGAAAAAGGGCTGCCTAAGTATGATCCCCAATCAGAGACAACGACAAACAGCTGTCTCTGATTGGGAACCATACTAAGCCAACAAAGAAATAGAAACATAGATGTCACACCCTGACCTAACCAAATAGAGAATAAAAGGGATCTCTAAGGTCAGGGCGTGACAGATGGGCTATTTACAGATGGGCTGTGTACAGCTGCAGCGATCGGGAAGCTGCTCAGATAGCTGATGCTTAAAGTTAGTGAGGGAGATATAAGTCTCCAAATTAAGCGATTTTTGCAATTCGTTCAAGTCATTGGCAGCAGAGAACTGGAAGGAAAGGCGGCCAAAGGGGTGTTGGCTTTGGGGATGACCAGGGAGATATATCTGCTAGAGCGCGTGCTACGTGGGTGGGTGTTGTTATGGTGACCAGTGAGCTGAGCTAAGGTGGAGCTTTACCTAGCAAAGACTTATAGATGACATGGAGCCAGTGGGTCTGGCGACGAATATGTAGCGAGGGCCAGCCAACGAGAGCATACAGGTCGCAGTGGTGGGTGGTATATGGGGCTTTGGTGACAAAATGGATGGCACTGTGATAGACTGCATCCAATTTGCTGAGTAGAGTGTTGGGGGCTAGTTTGTAAATGACATCGCCGAAGTCGAGGATCGGTAGGAGGGTATGTTTACGAGGGTATGTTTGGCAGCATGAGTGAAGGATGCTTTGTTGTGAAATAGGAAGCTGATTCTAGATTTAATTCTGGATTGGAGATGCTTAATATGAGTCTGGAAGGAGAGTTTGCAGTCTAACCAGACACCTAGGTATTTGTAGTTGTCCACATATCCTAAGTCGGAACTGTCCAGAGTAGTGATGCTGGACGGGCGGGAGGGTGTGGGCAGCGATCGGTTGACAGGAGGAAACTTGTTGTGTGTGCACGTGCAGTGACACCTTTTTGAACTCATTTTTAAATACTTAGATTGACTGTTTGTTTTGCCCCTACTTTTTCACACATACACACCTGCATACACACACACACACACACCTGCATACACACACAACCTACCCGTCTCTGTATACTGTATATGTAACCACAGGACATGGATGAAATAACTTATCCAAGTCTGTGTAGTTCCTCCTTCTGAAAAAAAGAACATTCTAGAACTGTTGCCACGTATTGTCACTATATTTTCAAAATGTTGTCACTTTGTTCACAACATTTTAATTTGGACTTTATTCTCCGAAATTGATTTAGACTTTCTCAAAAGTACTATCCTTAATTTTCTTTTTTTTTGTTATCCAAGTACCATCCCCATCCCTGTTGATTTATTTTTTTCTCTTCACTTGGCCATAATGCTCTTCCTTACATTTCTGGTTGGTCTCAGGGAATGTAAAGAGGTAGGAAGGGAAACATTTAAAACAGTATTAAATGAAGTAGCATCAAAAATATGTTGAATGAGCTTCTAATGAGCATGGAGAGGCTCACAAGTTTGACTAAATCACCTATCTTTCAGTCTAATACGGCCGTTTATTTACTTTTGTAGCTCTTTATCAGAAGCACGCTTTTAGTAAGTACTTAGTCCTAACTGTCCTCTCCAAATTGAAATTTTGCCCTGAAAGAATTTGAGAAATGTGATTGGCTGACGATAGGCCTATGACATTGGCCTTCATCTCGTCTTGCGCTGCTTAGAATATCAGATCTCAACAAGGATTGAAGATGTGTTTAACATGACCAGTACCACTTCCTTAATACACTGAGTGTACAAACATTAAGAATCAAATCAAATCCTGAGGCATGGTCCTAGGGCTCAGGTCCCCCGAGAGAGAGAGAAAGAAAGAAAGAAAGAAAGAAAGAAAGAAAGAAAGAAAGAAAGAAAGAAAGAAAGAAAGAAAGAAAGAAAGAAAGAAAGAATTAGAGAGCATACTTAAATTCACACAGGGCACTGGAGAAATACTCCAGATATAACAGACTGACCCTAGCCCCCCGACACATAAACAACTGGAGCATAAATACTGGAGGCTGCGACAGGAGGGGTCAGGAGACACTGATAAGAACACCTGCTCTTTCCATGACATAGACTGACCAGGTGAATCCAGGTGAAAGCTATGATCCCTTATTGATGTCACTTGTTAAATCCACTTCAATCAGTGTAGATAAAGGGGAGAAGACAGGTTAAAGAAGGATTTTTAAGCCTTGAGACAACTGAGCCATGGATTGAATATGCGTGCCATTCAAAGGGGGACTGGGCAAGACAACATATTTAATTGTCTTTGAAAAGGGAAGGTGCCAGGTGCACCGGTTTGTGTCAAGAACTATAACGCTGCTGGGTTTTTCACGCTCAACAGTTTCCCGTGTGTATGAAGAATGGTCCACCACCCAAAGGACATCCAGCCAACTTGACACGACCGTGGGAAGCATTGGAGTCAACATGGTCCAGCATCCCTGTGGAACGTTTAAACACCTTGTAGAGTCCATGCTCTGGCGAATTGAGGCTGTTCTGAGGGAAAAAGTGGGGGTGCACGAGACAGGTTGGAATGTCTGACTGAAGTATGGGACAAATCAACCTTTGTTTCTAAATTAGTGGTGTTTGAATTTGTTGATAAAATGCAGGACATGATTGTTTGTTTGCGAGACTCAGGATAAAGGGACAAAATGCAGGACTGTCACACACAATCCGGGACATGTGGTCACCCAAGGATGGGGCAGAAAGAAAAATTAGCAGTTTTATAGCTAATCTCATGCTATTTTACACATTTTTACATTAGACTGAGAGAAAATGTTGCAGTTTTAAAGCTAATTTCCTGTATTTCTAAACATATTTTTCATGGCTTATAATGTGTTCATGTGCTGTCTGGGGGGGCCTGCTGGGAAATTTGTTTTAAAACTTCTAAATTGTATAAATTGCAAGTTCCTAGCACATTATCAGCCCTCATATGCTGAGAGTTTGGAGCTTTGCCAGTCCCACTGCCCTCCGTACCTCCCTCTTCAATTCCCCCCACAACCTCCCTCTGAGGCTCTCTCCCTACTCCCATCCCCAGGACAGGCCTGGGACACTCCTTCCCCCCCATGGCAGCCCCAACCCTGCAACAGGAGCCACACCAAGGCCTCCTGTGCACATCCAGAATGGAGACACACCAAGGCCTCCTGTGTACACCCAGAATGGAGACACACCAAGGCCTCCTGTGTACACCCAGAATGGAGACACACCAAGGCCTCCTGTGCACACCCAGAATGGAGACACACCAAGGCCTCCTGTGCACACCCAGAATGGAGACACACCAAGGCCTCCTGTGCACACCCAGAATGGAGACACACCAAGGCCTCCTGTGCACACCCAGAATGGAGACACACCAAGGCCTCCTGTGCACACCCAGAATGGAGCCACTCCGGTCACCTGCAGTAGCTCCACTCCTTTGGTGAGAGCTTCATCTGGATGGACTGATCTCTGCCAACACTGCTCACCCAGTTCATATACATCAAACACATGTTAACAACTTCCTTGGTATCCACGAGTTCATCTGACTCTGTGGAAGTAGATAAAGGGCCTTTACCGGCATGTTAGCAGATATCCATAGACTTCCAGTCATTGAGCTAACGCTAGATAACAATTGCCTTAGCGCTAGTTAGCAACTTCCTTCAAACTGCACTTCACTCCCTATGCAAATGTTGGATCTGAAACCTGACACTTCAAGTCAGCTTTTAAGTTCGGATGGGGTATGACAGTTGAACTTGCTCATTGGCCATTTATTTGTAAGTTATAGTCTTCAAGAATCAATGGCTATATATCATTAATTTAACAGACTCAAAAATGTATGTAACAACTGCGTATTGACCCTTTTAAACATGTCTAACAAGGACCTTAGTTACACAGATGATAAAATTCATCTGAAACTCACAGACTAGTCGCAGGGAGATGTTGAGAGTGACTTGTAGAACACACAGCATCCCAAAGCTCACAGCAACCATCCTGTAGAGTCTTCTTCCTGAATCCTTAGGTCCTGAGGAGATACACACTGATGTGAGAACACGCGCACACGCACGCACGCACGCACACACACACGCACGCACGGACTCAAGGTTGTGACATTAACAGCTACAAGAGGACCATTTCTAACAGCTGCTTTACAGGAAGTTACTGTATCAGAATGGACCACTGCTAACAGCTGCTTTACAGGAAGTTACTGTATCAGTATGACATACATGTTAGAAGCACGTTATTACATGAATACCACTGAAAACATACATCTATTTGCATAATTTAAAAGTAAAATCATTTTTAAAACTTTGCAGTTAGCATTTTTCAGTCTTTTTGTGTGTGTGTGTGTGTGTGTGTGTGTGTGATAGAGAGTTTTCTTAATTCTTACCTAAGGGATGGTTACCAGTCTTCAGTCTCCTCATTGCTCTGTTCTCGTTTTCTTCATTGATGTACCGTGGTCATCCATCTTAACTAACTGTATGATTACCTTTCTAACTGACTCCTAAAGGTAATATCTACTGTATGATTACCTTTCTAACTGACTCCTAAAGCTAATATCTACTGTATGATTACCTTTCTAACTGACTCCTAATGGTAATATCTACTGTATGATTACCTTTCTAACTGACTCCTAAAGGTAATATCTACTGTATGATTACCTTTCTGTCTCCTAAAGGTAATATCTACTGTATGATTACCTTTCTGTCTCCTAATGGTAATATCTACTGTATGATTACCTTTCTGTCTCATAATGGTAATATCTACTGTATGATTACCTTTCTGTCTCATAATGGTAATATCTACTGTATGATTACCTTTCTGACTCCTAATGGTAATATCTACTGTATGATTACCTTTCTAACTGTCTCCTAATGGTAATATCTACTGTATGATTACCTTTCTGTCTCTGTCACGTCCTGACCAGCAGATGGAGCTAGTGTTTTAGTTTTGGGGTCAGGACGTGGCATGTTTGTGTTGGTTAAATGTTGGGTGGATGATTGGGACTTCCAATTGAAGGCAGGTGTGTTGAGTTGCCTTTGATTGGAAGTCCTATATAGGTGTGTGTGTTTTTCTTTGGGGTTGTGGGTGGTTGTTTTTTGCACTGCGTTTCTAGCCTGCAGAACTGTAGCTGTTGTTACTTTGTTTGAATTGTTAAGTGGATGCTTTACTCCTTTATTTTAATTAAAGATGAGTATTCACATACCTGCTGCGCCTTGGTCTTCTCTCCATGACAACTTGCGTTACAGTCTCCTAATGGTAATATCTACTGTATGATTACCTTTCTGTCTCCTAATGGTAATATCTACTGTATGATTACCTTTCTGACTCCTAATGGTAATATCTACTGTATGATTACCTTTCTGACTCCTAATGGTAATATTTACTGTATGATTCTAACTTCACTGACAGGTAGTTGAGTGTCTCTGATGTGCTTCTCCACCTAGTACCTCTCTGATTTGTCTGTGGTCCACTGCAGTTGATAGAATGTTTTAAATATCCAATCGGCTTCACGCAGGAAGTTGGGGGACTTGATAGGATATTCTAAATAGAGACGACATAACATGATAGCTGCATGAGTGCAGCCTTTCAGCCTATCACTTTGCCAGGCCTGTTGGTGGCATCGTTCATAAGGAAGTAAAGTTGTGTCAGATTGCAAGATAGGGGCCTGTTTTCTATCTATTCTGTCTGTGTGTGGCATCAGCGTGAGGAAACATTCTGAAGTGTGTGTGGGAAATCTTTGTTTGCGTCTTTCTCAGAGGTTCCAAAGGCCCTCTCAGTACTGTTCTGCTCTCTGTCTGTGTCCAGGTGACACTGTTTTAACGATCAAATAGAAAAGTCCCAAAAGTGCAAACCCTGCCCATCTGCCACTCCAGGCAGGCTAAAGCAAATGCTGAAAATATTAGAAAATGTATAAGTAGTATTTGAACCCAGGTCTGGCACTTTCCTTTTAGAGTGAAATAAACAGGAGATGACTGTACTAACTTAATAACCTCACCATGTTTCCTACCTGTTCTAATGTCCTGTACTAACTTAATAACCTCACCATGTTTCCTATCTGTTCTAATGTCCTGTACTAACTTAATAACCTCACCATGTTTCCTATCTGTTCTAATGTCCTGTACTAACTTAATAACCTCATGATGTTTCCTATCTGTTCTAATGTCCTGTACTAACTTAATAACCTCATGATGTTTCCTATCTGTTCTAATGTCCTGTACTAACTTAATAACCTCACCATGTTTCCTATCTGTTCTAATGTCCTGTACTAACTTAATAACCTCACAATGTTTCCTACCTGTTCTAATGTCCTGTACTAACTTAATAACCTCACCATGTTTCCTATCTGTTCTAATGTCCTGTACTAACTTAATAACCTCATGATGTTTCCTATCTGTTCTAATGCAGTCCTGTACTAACTTAATAACCTCACCATGTTTCCTATCTGTTCTAATGTCCTGTACTAACTTAATAACCTCACCATGTTTCCTATCTGTTCTAATGCAGTCCTGTACTAACTTAATAACCTCACGATGTTTCCTATCTGTCCTAATGTCCTGTACTAACTTAATAACCTCATGATGTTTCCTATCTGTTCTAATGTCCTGTACTAACTTAATAACCTCATGATGTTTCCTACTTGTTCTAATGTCCTGTACTAACTTAATAACCTCATGATGTTTCCTATCTGTTCTAATGTCCTGTACTAACTTAATAACCTCATGATGTTTCCTATCTGTTCTAATGTCCTGTACTAACTTAATAACCTCATGATGTTTCCTATCTGTTCTAATGTCCTGTACTAACTTAATAACCTCACCATGTTTCCTATCTGTTCTAATGTCCTGTACTAACTTAATAACCTCATGATGTTTCCTATCTGTTCTAATGCAGTCCTGTACTAACTTAATAACCTCACCATGTTTCCTATCTGTTCTAATGTCCTGTACTAACTTAATAACCTCACCATGTTTCCTATCTGTTCTAATGTCCTGTACTAACTTAATAACCTCATGATGTTTCCTATCTGTTCTAATGTCCTGTACTAACTTAATAACCTCATGATGTTTCCTATCTGTTCTAATGTCCTGTACTAACTTAATAACCTCATGATGTTTCCTATCTGTTCTAATGTCCTGTACTAACTTAATAACCTCACCATGTTTCCTATCTGTTCTAATGCAGTCCTGTACTAACTTAATAACCTCATGATGTTTCCTATCTGTTCTAATGTCCTGTACTAACTTAATAACCTCATGATGTTTCCTATCTGTTCTAATGTCCTGTACTAACTTAATAACCTCACCATGTTTCCTATCTGTTCTAATGTCCTGTATTAACTTAATAACCTCACCATGTTTCCTATCTGTTCTAATGCAGTCCTGTACTAACTTAATAACCTCACGATGTTTCCTATCTGTCCTAATGTCCTGTACTAACTTAATAACCTCATGATGTTTCCTATCTGTTCTAATGTCCTGTACTAACTTAATAACCTCATGATGTTTCCTACTTGTTCTAATGTCCTGTACTAACTTAATAACCTCATGATGTTTCCTATCTGTTCTAATGTCCTGTACTAACTTAATAACCTCATGATGTTTCCTATCTGTTCTAATGTCCTGTACTAACTTAATAACCTCACCATGTTTCCTATCTGTTCTAATGTCCTGTACTAACTTAATAACCTCATGATGTTTCCTATCTGTTCTAATGCAGTCCTGTACTAACTTAATAACCTCACCATGTTTCCTATCTGTTCTAATGCAGTCCTGTACTAACTTAATAACCTCACCATGTTTCCTATCTGTTCTAATGCAGTCCTGTACTAACTTAATAACCTCATGATGTTTCCTATCTGTTCTAATGCAGTCCTGTACTAACTTAATAACCTCATGGTGTTTCCTATCTGTTCTAATGCAGTCCTGTACTAACTTAATAACCTCACCATGTTTCCTATCTGTTCTAATGCAGTTCTGTACTAACTTAATAACCTCATGATGTTTCCTTTGTGTCTTTTCCCATGAATTAAGCCACACAAAAATGCATTGAATCTGCTGAAATAGTTTTTGTACATCTTTGCACGAATTGCGTGTGAGATTGTGGATATCTATGTCCAACACAATCTCATCTCTGTCAAACTTGACCTATATCTGGCTCGGTATAGATGACCTCAGACATCTTCAACAATGTTTGATGCTTTCTATTATATAAGTCTACTGTACCTTAAGGTTCAGGTTCTAGTGATATCGTTGCCTCTGTCCTGTCTCTGTCTCTGCGTTGCCTCTGTCCTGTCTCTGTCTCTGTATTGCCTCTGTCCTGTCTCTGTGTTGCCTCTGTCCTGTCTCTGTGCTGCCTCTGTCCTGTCTCTGTGTTGCCTCTGTCCTGTCTCTGTCTCTGTGTTGCCTCTGTCCTGTCTCTGTCTCTGTGTTGCCTCTGTCCTGTCTCTGTCTCTGTGTTGCCTCTGTCCTGTCTCTGTCTCTGTGTTGCCTCTGTCCTGTCCTGTCTCTGTCTCTGTGTTGCCTCTGTCCTGTCTCTGTGTTGCCTCTGTCCTGTCTCTGTCTCTGTGTTGACTCTGTCCTGTCTCTGTCTCTGTGTTGACTCTGTCCTGTCTCTGTCTCTGTGTTGCCTCTGTCCTGTCCTGTCTCTGTGTTGCCTCTGTCCTGTCTCTGTCTCTGTGTTGCCTCTGTCTCTGTCTCTGTGCTGCCTCTGTCCTGTCTCTGTCTCTGTGCTGCCTCTGTCCTGTCTCTGTCTCTGTGTTGCCTCTGTCCTGTCTCTGTCTCTGTGCTGCCTCTGTCCTGTCTCTGTCTCTGTGTTGCCTCTGTCCTGTCTCTGTCTCTGTGTTGCCTCTGTCCTGTCTCTGTCTCTGTGTTGCCTCTGTCCTGTCTCTGTGCTGCCTCTGTCCTGTCTCTGTGCTGCCTCTGTCCTGTCTCTGTCTCTGTGTTGCCTCTGTCCTGTCTCTGTCTCTGTGTTGCCTCTGTCCTGTCTCTGTCTCTGTGTTGCCTCTGTCCTGTCTCTGTCTCTGTGTTGCCTCTGTCTCTGTGTTGCCTCTGTCCTGTCTGTGTGTTGCCTCTGTCCTGTCTCTGTCTCTGTGTTGCCTCTGTCCTGTCTCTGTCTCTGTGTTGCCTCTGTCCTGTCTGTGTGTTGCCTCTGTCCTGTTTCTGTGCTGCCTCTGTCCTGTCTCTGTGTTGCCTCTGTCCTGTCTCTGTGTTGCCTCTGTCCTGTCTCTGTCTCTGTGTTGCCTCTGCCCTGTCTCTGTCTCTGTGTTGCCTCTGCCCTGTCCTGTCTCTGTGTTGCCTCTGTCCTGTCTCTGTGTTGCCTCTGCCCTGTCTCTGTCTCTGTGTTGCCTCTGCCCTGTCTCTGTCTCTGTGTTGCCTCTGTCATGTCTCTGTCTCTGTGTTGCCTCTGCCCTGTCTCTGTGTTGCCTCTGCCCTGTCTCTGTCTCTCTCTGTCTCTGCCCTGTCTCTGTCTCTCTCTGTCTCTGTCCTGTCTCTGTCTCTCTCTGTCTCTGTCCTGTCTCTGTCTCTCTCTGTCTCTGTCCTGTCTCTGTCTCTGTGTTGCCTGTGTGTCTGTCTCTCTCTGTGTCTGTCTCTAACTTTTGTATAGTTAAACAGGACTTCCTGTGTAACTAAATGCTGTGTAGATAACTTCCTTTGCAAATAACACTTTTTTATAGCAATGCTACAGAGGTGTGTGTGTGTGTGTGTGCGTGCGTGCGTGCGGTGTGTGTGTGTGTGTGCGTGCGTCTCAGTCATCAGATCTCAACCCAATTTAACATTTATGGGAGATTCTGGAGCGGTGCCTGAGAGAGCATTTTCCACCACCATCAAAACACCAAATGATGGAATTTGTCATGGAAGAATGGTGTTGCATCGCTCCGATAGAGCTCCAGACACTTGTAGAATCTATGACAAGGTGTACTGAAGCTGTTCTGGCTCGTGTTGACCCCAACGCCTTGTCTCTCCTTTCTCTTCCTTTCCTCTTTAGTTCTTTCTCTCTCTCTTTTTCTCATTCTTTGTCTATCTTTCCGCCCTCTTTCACATCTCTCTCTTTTCTCTTTCTGCTTCTCTCTCTGCTGTCTCTTTCTCTCCCCCTCTCTCTTTACTTTTCTTATTACTAACTCAGTCTTCAGCTGTGGTAGATCCTCCATTTGTTCTCTCGTTCATTCTTTCCTTCCTCCCCTGTCTCTGACCTCTAACTCCCTTTCTCTCACCCCCCCTCCCCTCTCTCTCCCATAGTCTACACCCTCACAGCTTTAGAGGAGGGAAAATAACCACAATTCCACTGGTATAATTATAGAAGGACATTGTTCCAATGATTCTACAGCACACACACACACACACACACACACACACACGCATGAATGCACATGGATAAGTCATTTTGCATTCAATATTATGATTTACAATACAATTGTGTGGTGTTCACTAATAATACCACAGTTCTTAATGAAAAGGTGTTCACTAATAATACCACAGTTCTTAATGAAAAGGTGTTCACTAATAATACCACAGTTCTTAATGAAAAGGTGTTCACTAATAATACCACAGTTCTTAATGACAGGTGTTCACTAATAATACCACAGTTCTTAATGACAGGTGTTCACTAATAATACCACAGTTCTTAATGAAAAGGTGTTCACTAATAATACCACAGTTCTTAATGAAAAGGTGTTCACTAATAATACCACAGTTCTTAATGAAAAGGTGTTCACTAATAATACCACAGTTCTTAATGACAGGTGTTCACTAATAATACCACAGTTCTTAATGAAAAGGTGTTCACTAATAATACCACAGTTCTTAATGAAAAGGTGTTCACTAATAATACCACAGTTCTTAATGAAAAGGTGTTCACTAATAATACCACAGTTCTTAATGACAGGTGTTCACTAATAATACCACAGTTCTTAATGAAAAGGTGTTCACTAATAATACCACAGTTCTTAATGATAAGGTGTTCACTAATAATACCACAGTTCTTAATGAAAAGGTGTTCACTAATAATACCACAGTTCTTAATGAAAAGGTGTTCACTAATAATACCACAGTTCTTAATGACAGGTGTTCACTAATAATACCACAGTTCTTAATGAAAAGGTGTTCACTAATAATACCACAGTTCTTAATGAAAAGGTGTTCACTAATAATACCACAGTTCTTAGTGAAAAGGTGTTCACTAATAATACCACAGTTCTTAATGACGGGTGTTCACTAATAATACCACAGTTCTTAATGAAAAGGTGTTCACTAATAATACCACAGTTCTTAATGAAAAGGTGTTCACTAATAATACCACAGTTCTTAATGAAAAGGTGTTCACTAATAATACCACAGTTCTTAATGAAAAGGTGTTCACTAATAATACCACAGTTCTTAATGAAAAGGTGTTCACTAATAATACCACAGTTCTTAATGAAAAGGTGTTCACTAATAATACCACAGTTCTTAATGACAGGTGTTCACTAATAATACCACAGTTCTTAATGAAAAGGTGTTCACTAATAATACCACAGTTCTTAATGAAAAGGTGTTCACTAATAATACCACAGTTCTTAATGAAAAGGTGTTCACTAATAATACCACAGTTCTTAATGAAAAGGTGTTCACTAATAATACCACAGTTCTTAATGAAAAGGTGTTCACTAATAATACCACAGTTCTTAATGAAAAGGTGTTCACTAATAATACCACAGTTCTTAATGAAAAGGTGTTCACTAATAATACCACAGGTCTTAATGAAAAGGTGTTCACTAATAATACCACAGTTCTTAATGAAAAGGTGTTCACTAATAATACCACAGTTCTTAATGAAAAGGTGTTCACTAATAATACCACAGTTCTTAATGAAAAGGTGTTCACTAATAATACCACAGTTCTTAATGAAAAGGTGTTCACTAATAATACCACAGTTATTAATGACAGGTGTTCACTAATAATACCACAGTTCTTAGTGAAAGGCCATGGTGGTGGATAGGCATTCACTGCAGGTGGCAGGGGTTGGCTCTCATCAGCAGGACACAGATATACAGGTTAAAAACTGGACGTTGTACTCTTTACGGCTATGGTTGTCAACGGCACGGCCAGAGAGGAGGAAAAAGTCTAAAAAGAAAGACATAATTATGGATGTGGTGGAGGGGTTTCTGGGATGGGAGGACTTCTCAGCAGAAGAGTTACATGAAAGGCTGTCACAAGCAAACCCCGCCCAAAGATAGTGACTAAGGGGGCAGTTGAAATCGGAAAGGGGAGTACATGTTGGGGGGGGTTCTATGCAGCGGAAATTATTTTGAATTCTAATCACGCCATAGCACAATAAACATTAAGTTCAAATGCCGAGACTCCGAGATCATTGAGTTTTTAAATCTGTAGCCTATCTCTGCTGCGCTGTATCAGCACAACGGACAGTGGCCTACAGCAAGGCCGTTTTGGTAATGAATAGATAGGCTGTTGGTAATAGGGTTAATTACCCTATGTGAATGCAGCCGTACACACAGCTGTCTTAGGAAAATAATGCAAACAAAAATACTGAAAGCAGTCGGGCTTAGAATACTGACACAACTGGGAATGTGAACATAACAAACCAGCGGAACCAAGTAGTAGGCCTAGTAAATAAAATATCAGAACGATACCGGCATGACACAATCTAGGCTAGTTACATTAACAGTAAACAAACGCAGTAAACAAAAGGCGAATGGAGATCCAAATAACCAAAACACAGCCTACTGCCTACTACAGTGAGATACAGCCTACTACAGTGAGATACAGCCTACTACAGTGAGATACAGCCTACTACAGTGAGATACAGCCTACTACAGTGAGATCCAGCCAAGCATGCACAGCTGTCTTGACAAATAAATAGACCTATCTATACAGGCCCGCTTCAAACATGAAAAATCATGCCGCTCACTCATGAGTTCAGCAACATGTTGCGATGTGGCACTTCTGTGTATCAAATTTGACCCACGTAATAATTTAAGCATTTAAGCTGGGAAAAGAGACCCTTAAACCCAGACTTGGACCACATACCTTATCCACGGAATAGCAGGCTAGTGATTGCTTTGCAATGCTTGCACTTAGCCACTGATTCCTTCCAAACACCTCAATGTTGAATTTGAGATTTCCAACTTGTTGTGTAATGTTTATGTCCAATGAGCACCGATACGTTTCATCTCTAATTTCTCTTCAAGGATTTAAAATGATTTTCCAATAGATTGTCAACATGATTCATGATGATAACTGCTTGTCTAGCTTGCTAGGTAAGAGTTTTAAAGAGCTGACATCAATCCAATCAAAGCTACGGTAGATATAACGTGATTTGACGTCATTTTATCTGTGGCCAATGACCTTGAGCCTTCTTGGACGGGCACTTCTAATGTAACTCTACGGCAGCACCCAAGGGGCTTGAATCTTTGAGCTCTACCCTCTAGATTATGCGGTGACGTAGGGTCCCCATGAGTGACAGAACACTGAGCCAATCACGGTGCAACTAGAGAACATGACCAACCCCTATGCTCTGTATTTTCCGCTGGCTGCCCCACCATCACAGAAAGCACTGAGCTAGGCTGAAACACCTGCATGTTGGAGCTGCTTTGAAAACAATAAAGAGATCATGTGTGTATGTGCCTTTATTAACTCAATGATTTTTTTTTTCTCCCCAAAAATCGAACAAAATTAAATGTTATTTGTCACATGCGCCGAATACAACCTTACAGTGAAATGCTTACTTACAAGCCCTTAACCAACAACGCAGTTAAAGAAATAGAGTTAAGAAAATAGTTACTAAATCAACTAAAGTAAAAAATGTAATAAAAAGTAACACAATGAAATAACAATACCAAGGCCATATACAGGGGGTACCGGGGCCGAGGCAATGTGGGGGGTACAGGTTAGTCCAGGTCATTTGTACATGTAGGTAGGGATAAAGTGACTATGCATAGATAATAAACAGTGAGTAGCAGCAGTGCAAAAACAAAGGGAGGGGGGGAGGGCAATTTAAATAGTCCGGGTGGCCATTAGATGAATTGTTCAGCAGTCTTATGGCTTGGGGGTAGAAGCGGTTAAGGAGCTTTTTGGTCCTAGACTTGGCGCTGCGGTACCGCTTGCTGTGCGGTAGCAGACAGAACAGTCTGACTTGGGTGACTGGAGTCTTTGACAATTTTTGGGGCCTTCCTCTGCCTCCGCCTATTATATAGGTCCTGGATGTCGGGGAGCTTGGCCCCAGTGATGTACTGGGTTGTACGCACTACCCTCTGTAGTGCATTACGGTCAGATGCTGAGCAGTTGCCATACCAGGCGGTGATGCAACCGGTCAGGATGCTCTCGATGGTGCAGCTGTATAACTTTTTGAGGATCTGGGGACCCATGCCAAATCTTTTCAGTCTCCTGAGCGGGAAAAGGTGTTGTCGTGCCCTCTTCACGACTGTCTTTGTGTGTTTGGACCGTGATAGTTTGTTGGTAATGTGGAAACGAAGGAGCTTGAAGCTCTCAACCTGCTCCACTACAGCCCTGTCGATGTGAATGAGGGCGTAATGTTTGCAAACTGATATGTGACACGTATTAATGGCAAAATAACACAATAGTGAGCCCTCTCGCTTCGCCTCTTCCTCTCTGCTGAAACATTTATCACCGGAGAAAGCATCTGAGTGAGTGAAACAGCGCCCCTCTGTCTCAGAATCTGTAGACCATGTATCTGATGCTGTCTGGCCAGAAATAATATGACATGCTATACTCTTTTGATCCAGACAGCATTAGATACATGGTCTGCAGATTCTGAGACAGAGGGGCGCTGTTTCGCTCACTCGGATGCTTTAACTGAGATTGATGCATCTTTCTGTCTACAGAGGGGCTCTGTTTCTCGGTCAAATAAATGATCAATATTTCAATATTTTATTTAGACGGGCAAGGAGGTACGTTTTATTTGGACGCTGGCCCTGACCCCTTCCCACACCGCAGCCCTGTCCATTGTACTGACAGTGCAGATTCAGATTTTTTACGCCAACCTGTCCCAAAATAATTGTTTATTTTTTGCTATTTTTATATTGGAACATAAAATGAAAACTGAGGGGATAAAGTTTAAACTGAGGGGATAAAGTTTAAACGGAGGGGGATAAAGTTTAAACTGAGGGGGATAAAGTTTAAACTGAGGGGATAAAGTTTAAACTGAGGGGGATAAAGTTTAAACGGAGGGGGATAAAGTTTGAACTGAGGGGATAAAGTTTAAACTGAGGGGTATGAAGTTTAAACTGAGGGGGATAAAGTTTGAACTGAGGGGATAAAGTTTAAACTGAGGGGGATAAAGTTTGAACTGAGGGGATAAAGTTTAAACTGAGGGGGATGAAGTTTAAACTGAGGGGGATAAAGTTTGAACTGAGGGGATAAAGTTTAAACTGAGGGGGATAAAGTTTGAACTGAGGGGATAAAGTTTGAACTGAGGGGGATAAAGTTTAAACTGAGGGGGATAAAGTTTGAACTGAGGGGATAAAGTTTAAACTGAGGGGGATAAAGTTTGAACTGAGGGGGATAAAGTTTAAACTGAGGGGGATAAAGTTTAAACTGAGGGGGATAAAGTTTGAACTGAGGGGGATAAAGTTTGAACTGAGGGGGATAAAGTTTAAACGGAGGGGGATAAAGTTTAAACTGAGGGGATAAAGTTTAAACTGAGGGGGATAAAGTTTGAACTGAGGGGATAAAGTTTGAACTGAGGGGGATAAAGTTTGAACTGAGGGGATAAAGTTTAAACTGAGGGGGATAAAGTTTGAACTGAGGGGGATAAAGTTTAAACTGAGGGGGATAAAGTTTAAACTGAGGGGGATAAAGTTTGAACTGAGGGGATAAAGTTTGAACTGAGGGGGATAAAGTTTAAACTGAGGGGGATAAAGTTTGAACTGAGGGGGATAAAGATTGAACTGAGGGGGATAAAGTTTGAACTGAGGTGATAAAGTTTAAACTGAGGGGGATAAAGTTTGAACTGAGGGGATAAAGTTTAAACTGAGGGGGATAAAGTTTGAACTGAGGGGGATAAAGTTTAAACTGAGGGGGATAAAGATTGAACTGAGGGGGGTAAAGTTTGAACTGAGGTGATAAAGTTTGAACTGAGGGGATAAAGTTTAAACTGAGGGGGATAAAGTTTAAACTGAGGGGGACAAAGTTTAAACTGAGGGGGATAAAGTTTAAACTGAGGGGGATAAGCCCCTTTTAGCCCCCTCATGAGCCAAACTACCCTCTCAGGCCCCAGAGCCCCAGAGCCTGAGTGGGGAGATATGGATCTTTGAAGGACAGAGGAAGTGGGAGTCTGTTTGATTTGTTTTGACAACTATTTTAGATGTGAGTTAGTTTTGACCATCTAGTATGGGTTTTCTGTTTTACTTTGACTCCAGTAGTGGGCGGCAATGCAACTTTTTGGATGTAGTCCCACCTAAAACCCCACTGAAGAAGAAGAAGTAGTACTGAGAGACGGGAGATGGATTAACTGGTGGGCTGGACAGCGGGAGACAGTGGCGTGCGGACCAGGCCGTTAAAGAGCAGCTGTGAATAGTATACTGCTGTTCTTAATGTTCTTAAATAGCCTATACTTCAAAACACTCTACTGGAAGAGGGGTGCGGATGGGTCGCAAGGTGGAAAGTCAAAAATATAGTCTAATCAAGCATTATGATTACCATTAGGATTTTTAAAGTGCGATATGCGTAGAATTTTTTGTGCTCCTTGATTGTAGCCTAAATATTCTCCACAGCTAAAAAAGTTGAAGAAAACCTCTCTCTCACCCCCCTCACCATCCCCCTTCTCTCTCTCTTCCAACTAAAACATAGACCTTCCTCCCGCCGTCCTCAATAGCATCGACGACAGCTCACTCCCTCTGACACAGATCACTACATATTCCTACCCAGTTCTACCTCCTACTCCTGGCTCTGCGAGTGTCTACGCGTGCGTGGTGCAGTAGGTCTGAGTCGGCTGCTGCCAGTCCATAGTGATGGGCCCTGAGTCGGAGGCTCTCTCCAGTGAGGTGTAATCAAATGGACATTGTGACATCTGGTGCCCCTCCTTCCTAGACACATTAAGAAAACTGAAAATAGCGAGTGCGGCTTTGCTTCTGTGAAGAAAATATAAATGGTATCGAAACGGTGTTAGTTGGAAACAAGTGTTTTAAGAGATTGAGATAAAGTTTTCAGTTTGACAGTTATTGTTTTGGGGGGAGGGGATTTATAAGCCACAACGTATTTTGTTGTCAGTACATATTGAGGCTCTCTCTGGTGTTGGGTTCATTAATGCACTCTGTGACATTTACAGATGTAGGATCTTAATTTGATCACTCTTTTCTTACTGAGAATTTAACTGCACCACAGGAAATGCAGATGAGCTTCGTGATTTACATAAATGAATTGAAAATCCCTCACTAACACACGGTCATATTAACAGTATTACACTTTCCATGTAGCCTATTTTTGGACAGCTAATAGCCTAACTGCCAATCAAGCAACATTATGGACTAAATGTTCAAATCCTGTTGCTGTAGGATTATTTTGCTGTGACAATATTGGTCAAATTAAGATCCTACATATGTGGCGCACCTCTTCCTGAGTAGATCTACTGAGGCAGACCTCAAGTAAGCTACCGGAGGGTTCTTGACTATGCCTATTCATGAGGATGCATGAGGGGTGTGATAAGGATATCATGGACTGATTGGACTAGATGTTTTCAGCCAAATAGAAAGATTTGATTTTAAAGAGACGATAGAAAGCTTTGACACAAATGACATGATCGCTAGAGCTTTAAATCCAACACTGTTCTACCTGCCTATACCAAACAGCATCACAGACTGCTTTTGACACTTCAATTAAAGAAATACTTGATGGATAAATTTAAAGTGTTAATGTGTCAGATGTGTAATTCTCTTCAATAGTGTGTCAATCAATCAAGTGTCATTATGTTAATATTGTTGACATATAACAGAAGAACATAATTGGGCTATTCAGAGGTGAGAGACAGCTACCTATGAAGACACATTTCAGTTGAATAGGACTAAAACTGACTGCTGCTGCAACTGCTTGTTGCCATGGGCTACTGGTTCACATCTAGTTGCCATGGAAATAATTATACTCTAGTGCCGCTAGATGGCGATATCCTCAAACTGTTTTGGGGAGAATGGAACTTTGAAATAGAATGGAACTTTGGAACATTGAAAGAGGAAGAGGAAAGAACATTTGACATTTGTTTGATACATTTTTCTATTGGATGAATGTAAATGACTATAATGTATACTGAACAGAAATATAAATTCAACATGCAACAATTTCAATAATTTTACTGAGTTACAGTTCATATAAGGAAATCAGTCAATTGAAATAAATAAATTAGGCCCTAATCTATGTTGTTCACGTGACCTACCCGAACCAGGTCCAGCCAATCAGAATTCGTTTTTCCACACAAAAAGTCTTCATTACAGACAGAAATACTCCTCAGTTTCATCAACTGTCCAGGTGGCTGGTCTCAGATGATCCCGCAGGTGAAGAAGACGGATGTGGAGGTCCTGGGCTGGCATGGTTACACATGGTCTGCGGTTGCGAGGCCGGAGGCCAGATGGATGTGCTGCCAAATTCTCTAAAACGAAGTTGGAGGCGGCTTATGGTAGAGAAATTAACATTTAATTCTCTGGCAACAGCTCTGGTGGACATTACTGCATGCCAATTGCACACTCCCTCAGAATCTGCGAAATCTTTGGCATTGTGTTGTGTGACAAAACTGCATATTTTAGTGGCCTTTTATTGTCCCCAGCACAAGGTGCACCTGTGTTATGATCATGCTCTTTAATCACCTTTTTGTTATGCCACACCTGTCAGTCAGGTGGATGGATTATCTTGGCAAATGAGAAATTCTCACTAACAGGGATGTAAACAAATGTGTGCACAACACTGGAAGAGAAATAGTAATTATGTGCGTCTGGAACATTTCAAATCAAATCAAATGTATTTGTCACATACACATGGTTAGCAGATGTTAATGCAAGTGTAGCGAAATGCTTGTGCTTCTAGTTCCAACCATGCAGTAATATCTAACAAGTAATCTACCAATTCCACAACAACTACCTTATACACACAAGTGTAAAGGAATGAATACGAATATGTACATAAAAATATATAAATGAATGATGTCCGAACGGCATAGGCAAGATGTAATAGATGGTATGGAGTACAGTATATACATATGAGATGAGTATTGCAGGGTATGAAAACATTATATAAAGTGGCATTGTTTAAAGTGGCTAGTGATACATCTAATTACATCAAGATGGCAAGATGCAGTAGATGGTATAGAGTACAGTATATACATATGAGATGAGTAATGTAGGTTATGAAAACATTATCTAATATAAATAATATAAAGTGACAATCATCTGCATTTCTGGGATCTTTTATTTCAGCTCATGAAACACTGGACCAACATTTCACGTGTATATTTTTGTTCAGTATATTTATTTATAGGTGAGTTTTGAAATACATGTTTGTAATTACCTGTAAACATGATCAACTGGTGATATGGCCTTATTTTAGGCCTATAAATATTCAATGTTTTTTGGAGAGTTCAGCAGACACTATTATCCAGAGCAACTGAGTCAATGTATTTTCATATAAATATATTTTTAATTGTCTCCCTTGAGAATCGAACCCAAAACCCTGGTGTTGCAAACACCATGCTCTACCAGCTGAGCCACACTGGACTGGAAACAATGAACCACGTGTGTTGTTTTGAAATGAAAATGAATATTATCATTCATTAATGTGTATGAGGACGAATGTGTACATGCGTGAGTGTGCACGTAATATTGTTTGTACTCAGAAGAAAAACGTTGCTTGCACCACCCCTCCTGACCACTTCCTTTAACTAGAAAGACAGAATGTGGTTAATCGCTTCTCATACATGCACTTCCTGGAAAATGATTTATCTGCTACACACCTCTATGCTGTTTTACATCCACCCTCTCCTCCACCCTGCAATGTTGATCCTAGATCTGTAGAACGATCGATATTTGGCTGGAATGTACCTGACACAGAGACACTTTCCAATGTGTGCTCTTGAACACAGCCCTACATTGGGTTAGTCTATGCAATCCAGGTCAAACGCTCTGTGTGTGTGTGTGTGTTTGTGTGTGTGTGTGTGTGTGTGCGCGCGCGCGTTCGTGCGTGTGTGCGTGGGGGGTGAGCAAACGCTTTGAGGTTCATTCTGAAACCATGGTTTCTATCTCATTATCATCATCATCATTATCATCATCAGGACTTTGGCCTCTTAACCAGGGCTTTGTAACAGTAAGAGGTGGTCTGATAAGGGAAAACATCTCATTAAGCCCATAAACTATATGGTTAAGCCCCTGCTACAGCCTACGTTGTAGGCAGTCTAGAAGTAATAACGACGATATACTACTGTATTCAGTATTCCTACATCTCCAGATATTCAGTCAGGCAAAAATAAACAGTGACTTTATATGATTGATCATCATCATACAGTATAAATAGACATATGCCTTCAGTAGTGAAGTAGCCTATGGCAGGAGCAGAATTGGTTTCGTTATAGGAAAACATATATTGTAGGCTATCGCCTAATTTATTGTATCTACTGTGAAATACCAGCGGGGGAAATTACCTTGAGCGTTGTCATATATTTTGTGCGCACGTCGTACAGATGGAAGGCAGGCAGGCTAATAATAATGCACATCATTGTCCTTCTCAGGATTTTTAGGCACACGATGTTCCATACTCGGAGCGCACGAGTCAATCAAGGACACCGAGTTTGAGAAATAATTTAATACGACCTTAAATGTGTAAATATTACATTGTTAAAATCACATTTACAGCGGATAAATGAGCTTGAATAACAATTTATTCAATGAATAAAAACATTGTAAATGGCTGTGGAGTTTTTTTTTTTTAAACAAATAAAACAACGTTTATTTCTGTATTAGTCTTAGACGTGCCATGACCATCGTCACATTTCTACCTTAAATTTCCGACCCAGTCCAGGTCCCATCCAATCAGCTATTTGTCAGATCAGCTGATTTCTACGCTGCCATTTTGTCCGCGGTAGTAGGCAGGCAGCTAGTGGAGCCAAGCCCCTACATATTCAAGAAAAACTTGAATAATAAAAAAAAAAGACGACGATATGAGTTGGATGTCAAGGCTCAGTGGTTTCTGAGTTAGTTTTTTTGTTTGTTGCCAAATTCATGGATATATCGGACCAAATACGTTAAATTCAGGTGTTCCTCTCCTGGTACGAGACTCGGAGGAAGCAGGGTTAAGACAGAACGGACAGTAGGTAGCTAGCTAGCTAGCTGGGAAGGCTAGCCGACTGGCTGCTGTCTTATATCCGTCTACATCTAGCCTGAAACTCAAGACAAGTTGGGAAGTTTGACAGTTTCACCTTGGCCCATTTTTCGTTCGTTATGTTTCGCTCGAAACCAAGGGACTGGTCTGTTCGAGGTAGCCTAAACGCACAAAACGTCAGTGGAAGTTGAATTCTGAAGAAAGGGATTTTATTTGAGTGAAGGTTTGTTAGTAACTGTTAGCTAGCTTGGCTAAACTGTGATCATAATTCGGGGCGCATAGCTATCTCGCCAGTCGGCTCTGGTCTTGTTAATTGACAGTAGGTAATCCAGCTAGCTAGCGATGTTTATATGTAGCCAGCGAGCTGATATTTCTGTTTACAAATTGCATAGTGGGACTCATTCCCGGTTCGAATGCAGAAACGGAAATATTAGCTAACACAAGCTAGTTTACTTGTTTTAGATGTCAACTTTTTTGTGTTTTTTTTTTTTACTATACAGAATAACTTGTTAATGATAGTTAACTAACCTAGATAATTGTTAATTGATTTTCTTAATCAATAATACATAATAACATATTGTGGTGTCCGGATTTTTAGCCAGCTAGCTGCCAGCTGAAACCCCCAGGTTTGAGGTTGCAACAAATACCTAAAATTAGCCTGACATTTTTCAACGGTACTGGCCTAGGACGTCATACCGCTTTTTTTTGTGTGTTTTTTTTTTTTTAACGGAACCGATTGACGTGGCCTGAAACCTCCACACTCTTCCCATCACTGGTGTTACGCACGTCAGCTAATATCCAATCGTTGGACATTGTATGTGTGTGTGTGTGTGTGTGTTTATCATCTAACTAATCCATAGTGGGTTTTGTAGCGAAACAGTGAAACATAATGTCAGGACAGTCTATAACGGATCGCTTCGCAGCGGCACAGCACAGCATGACCGGGTCTGCTATCAGTAAAGCCGTGTGCAAGGCCACGACGCACGAAGTCAGCGGCCCCAAGAAGAAACACCTTGATTGTGAGTATTTGTGTGTGTGTGGGGGGGGGGGGGGGGGGGGGGGACGGACGCCTTTCTGTCTGTCTGCTGTCAATCCTCATGTTTCTTGTCTGTCTGAGTGTTAGCCTTTGATCATGACTCAGTTCCATTACACAGAAGTCATTGGAAGAAGGCGTCTTCTGTATGCGGGGAGTTTTGTTAAGAGCCCTGACGCTTGGTCTGAACATTAAAACTAATCTATTGCGGTATGGTTTTGAAGCACCAAAAGGTTGAATTGATACACCCTTTTTTTTTTTTTTTTTAGAGTTAGTGTTCCCACACTGCCATGTCTCCATGTTACAGTGCGTGTTTTACAGAAGACTGAGGGACCACCTGTGTTAATTACATATCTAGCATGCTCCACACACCTGTGTGTAACAGAAGGCCGGCAGAAATGTGTTGTCACTGAGAAATCCTGTTGGCTGCAACTGTGATGATGCCGGTTAAAACAGTCTATAGTAAGTGTATATTTAGCATTTGTGAAATGATTTTAATGTGATATGAAAGTACAGGGCTTTATGTTTCTACAACCGTATTGCAGTTGAGAATCGATTCACATTTAGATGGAGTCCTTGGACCTTATGGAGTAAGAGTACATCTTGGGATGAGTCTGTGTGCTTAGATCAAAACCAAACATACCGGTACTGTAACTCTCGCTACAGTGTTGAATTCCATCACAATGTAGTCACTTCCCTAGCTAGAATTACATTGTAGACAGTAGCCTTGCAGACGTTGTCAGTGAATTTCTGTGGAAGTTGCGTCCCCCTACAGTCTCTGTCTGTGACAGTAGATACTGGTTATGAATTTATTAATAAGATGATCGTGTGTAGTCCTTTCCAAGGTCCAGCTGACTGACGTCATTGTGCCTTACTTACCATGCTGCCGTTCCTGGTCACGGCAGTATGATGGTCATACCATTATTCTTTGTACCCTCTTATGTTCACTGACGGAATTTCTGTGACATGTATGACATTATGGCTGCAAAAAAAAATTATTTTCTGCTTGGACAAAAAAAGTTCAAATGACAACTTGATGCCTATTTATTTTCCAGTGACCATTATTGGTTACTGTCTCTGTGAAGGGACTGAAGGTCATTGAGGAAGCGGCGTTGATGAAAGTCAAGTGTCCCTGTCTGATGGAGATAATGAGTCAAGACTAGATCGGAGATGATACATGAAACAGAGGAAGATGCATCTGCTCTGCAGCTGTTACAATGCTTAGGAGTTCATTATGGTGCTGTCATAACTGGTGTCCCTACACTACTCAGCTGTTATAATGCTTAGGAGTTCATTATGGTGCTGTCATAACTGGTGTTGTATCATAACTGGTGTCCCTACACTACTCAGCTGTTACAATGCTTAGGAGTTCATTATGGTGCTGTCATAACTGGTGTCCCTACACTACTCAGCTGTTACGATGCTTAGGAGTTCATTATGGTGCTGTCATAACTGGTGTTGTATCATAACTGGTGTCCCTACACTACTCAGCTGTTACAATGCTTAGGAGTTCATTATGGTGCTGTCATAACTGGTGTCCCTACACTACTCAGCTGTTATAATGCTTAGGAGTTCATTATGGTGCTGTCATAACTGGTGTTGTATCATAACTGGTGTCCCTACACTACTCAGCTGTTACAATGCTTAGGAGTTCATTATGGTGCTGTCATAACTGGTGTCCCTACACTACTCAGCTGTTACGATGCTTAGGAGTTCATTATGGTGCTGTCATAACTGGGGTTGTATCATAACTGGTGTCCCTACACCACTCAGCTGTTACAATGCTTAGGAGTTCATTATGGTGTTGTGACGGATAAAACATTTATTTAGTCCTAAAGGAGGCCTGGCTAAGGCCAAAATGTCATAAATATGCCAACTTTGATCAATTATTTCTCAATTATGCTTTTAGATATATGTGTCAAATATGCCTCTAAAGAATTATTCTATGGGTTACATTTTGTGATAATCTCCCAAATCATAGTATTTTGTTTGGCGTTGCCCTGGTTTTGTGAGGAATCACTGAATGGTGTTATATTATTGCGGGTGCTGTATCCTCATCGGTGTCCCCAGTGCCAAGCTACTCTGCAACGGCTATACAAGAGGCAATGGATATCTATTTGGAACTGTTATAATGCTTAGTTAGTACCAATAGCTGGTGTCCATATCACGGTATTGTATCATAACTGGTGTCCCCACACTGCAGCAGGCAGCAGCTCCTATCAGCCCAGGCTGACATTCACGCATCGTTGGAGAAAATAAATGGTGTTTTGAAGCCAATTAGTCTTATGATTGGGACTGTCCCCCTCAATTACTTGTGGTTAGGCTCTAAGAGATGACGCTGATTCCCTCCATTTTAAGTAGGCTTATCTGTTGTCATGGTTATAGACTTATATTTATATATATATATATATATATAAATACCGTAGCCTTCAACTGGACAATATTATATATATATATATATAGTTGAAAAGTTTGTGGTCACTTAGAAATGTCCTTGTTTTTGAAAGAAAAGCAAAAAAAATTGTCCATTTAAAATAACATCAAATTGATCAGAAATACAGTGTAGACATGGTTAATAGAGGTCGACCGATTAATTGGCATGGTCGATTTTAATTAGGGCCGGTTTCAAGTTTTCATAACAATTGGTAATGAGGACTTGTGAGGTGTCTGTTTCTCAAACTAGACACTCTAATGCACTTGTCCTCTTGCTCAGTTGTGCACCGGGGGCCTCCCACTCCTCTTTCTATTCTGGTTAGAGACAGTTTGTGCTGTTCTGTGAAGGGAGTAGAACACAGCGTTGTATGAGATCTTCAGTTTCTTGGCAATTTCTCGCATGGAATAGCCTTCATTTCTCAGAACAAGAATAGACTGATGAGTTTCAGAAGAAAGTTCTTTGTTTCTGGCCATTTTGAGCCTGTAATCGAACCCACAAATGCTGATGCTTCAGATACTCAACTAGTCTAAAGAAGGCCAGTTTTATTGCTTCTTTAATCAGAACAACATTTTTCAGCTGTGCTAACATAATTGCAAAAGGGTTTTCTAATGATCAATTAGCCTTTTAAAATGATCAACTTGAATTAGCTAAAACAACGTGCCATTGGAACACAGGAGTGATGGTTGCTGATAATGGGCCTCTGTACACCTATGTAGATATTCTGTTTTAAAAAATCAGCAGTTTCCAGCTACAATAGTCATTTACAACATTAACAATAATTACATTGTATTTTTTATACATTTTATGTTATTTTAATGGAGAATTGTTTTTTTTTTGTTGTTTTTTTTCAAAACAAGGACATTTCTAAAGTGACCCCAAACTTTTGAATGCTAGTGTATGTATAAAAATATAGTACCAGTCAAAAGTCTGGGGACACCTACACATTCCAGGGTTTTTCTTTATTTTTACTATTTTCTACACTGAAGAATAATAGTGAAGACATCAAAACTATGAAATAGCACACATGGAATCATGTAGTAACCGAAAAAGTGTTAAACAAATCAAAATATGTTATATTTGAGATTCTTCAAAGTAGCCACCCTTTGCCTTGATGACAGCTTTGCACACTTGGAATTCTCTCAACCAGCTTCATGAGGTAGTCACCTGGAATGCATTTCAATTAACAGGTGTGCCTTGTTAATTTGTGGAATTTCGTTCCTCCTTAATGCGTTTGAACCAATCACTTGTGTTTTGACAAGGTAGGGGTAGTATACAGAAGATGGCCCTATTTGGTAAAATACCAAGTCCATATTATGGCAAAAACGGCTCAAATAAGCAAAGAGAAACAACAGTCCATCATTACTTTAAGACATGGTGGTCAGTCAATCTGGAAAATGTCAAGAACTTTGAACGTTTCTTCAAGTGCAGTCCTAAAAAATATCAATCGCTATGATGAAACTGGCTCTCATGAGGACCACCACAGGAAAGGAAGATCCAGAGTTACATCTGCTGCAGAGGATACGTTCATTAGAGTTACCTGCCTCAGAAATTGCAGCCCAAGTAAATACTTAACACATTTCAAGTAACAGACACATCTTAACTGTTCAGAGGAGACTGCGTGAATCAGGCCTTTATGGTTGAATTGTTGGAAAGAAACCACTACTAAAGGATTCCAATAAGAAGAAGAGACTTGCTTGGGCCAAACACGAGCAATGGACATTAGACCGGTGGAAATCTGTCCTTTTGGTCTGAGGAGTCCAAATGTTTACAATTTTTGGTTCCATCCACCATGTCTTTGTGAGATGCAGAGTAGGTGAATAGATGATCTCTGCATGTGTGGTTCCCACTGTGAAGCATTGAGGAGGGGGTGGGATGGTGTTTTGCTGTTGACACTGTCTGTGATTTATTCAGAATTCAAGGCACACTTAACCAGCATGGTTACCACAGAATTCTGCAGCGATACGCCATCCCATGTGGTTTGTGCTTAGTGGAACTCTCATTTTATTTTGCAACAGGACAATGACACAAAACACACCTCCAGGCTGTGCAAGGGCTATTTGACCAAGAAGGAGAGTGACGGAGTGCTGCTTCAGATGACCTGACCTCCACAATCTCCCGACCTCAACCTAATTGAGATGGTTTGGGATGAGTTGGACCGCAGAGTGAAGGAAAAGCAGCCTGCAAGTGCTCAGCATCTGTGGGAACTCCTTCAAGACTGTTGGCAAAACATTCCTCATGAAGCTGGTTGAGAGAATGCCAAGAGTGTGCAAAGCTGTCATCAGGGCCGTGGGTGGCTACTTTGAAGAATTTCAAATATAAAATATACACTACTCAAAAAAATAAAGGGAACACTTAAACAACACATCCTGGATCTGAAAGAAATAATCTTATTAAATACTTTTTTCTTTACATAGTTGAATGTGCTGACAACAAAATCACACAAAAATAATCAATGGAAATCCAATTTATCAACCCATGGAGGTCTGGATTTGGAGTCACACTCAAAATTAAAGTGGAAAACCACACTACAGGCTGATCCAACTTTGATGTAATGTCCTTAAAACAAGTCAAAATGAGGCTCAGTAGTGTGTGTGGCCTCCACGTGCCTGTATGACCTCCCTACAACGCCTGGGCATGCTCCTGATGAGGTGGCGGATGGTCTCCTGAGGGATCTCCTCCCACACCTGGACTAAAGCATCCGCCAACTCCTGGACAGTCTGTGGTGCAACGTGGCGTTGTTGGATGGAGCGAGACATGATGTCCCAGATGTGCTCAATTGGATTCAGGTCTGGGGAACGGGCGGGCCAGTCCATAGCATCAATGCCTTCCTCTTGCAGGAACTGCTGACACACTCCAGCCACATGAGGTCTAGCATTGTCTTACATTAGGAGGAACCCAGGGCCAACTGCACCAGCATATGGTCTCACAAGCGGTCTGAGGATCTCATCTCAGTACCTAATGGCAGTCAGGCTACCTTTGGCGAGCACATGGAGGGCTGTGCGGCCCCCCCCAAAGAAATGCCACCCCACACCGACTGACCCACCGCCAAACCGGTCATGCTGGAGGATGTTGCAGGCAGCAGAACGTTCTCCATGGCGTCTCCAGACTCTGTCACGTCTGTCACATGTGCTCAGTGTGAACCTGCTTCATCTGTGAAGTGCACAGGGCGCCAGTGGCGAATTTGCCAATCTTGGTGTTCTCTGGCAAATGCCAAACGTCCTGCACGGTGTTGGGCTGTAAGCACAACCCCCACCTGTGGACGTCGGGCCCTCATACCACCCTCATGGAGTCTGTTTCTGACCGTTTGTGCAGACACATGCACATTTGTGGCCTGCTGGAGGTCATTTTGCAGGGCTGTGGCAGTGCTCCTCCTTGCACAAAGGCGGAGGTAGCGGTCCTGCTGCTGGGTTGTTGCCCTCCTACGGCCTCCTCCACGTCTCCTGATGTACTGGCCTGTCTCCTGGTAGCGCCTCCATGCTCTGGACACTACGCTGACAGACACAGCAAACCTTCTTGCCACAGCTCGCATTGATGTGCCATCCTGGATGAGCTGCACTACCTGAGCCACTTGTGTGGGTTGTAGACTCCGTCTCATGCTACCACTAGAGTGAAAGCACCGCCAGCATTCAAAAGTGACCAAAACATCAGCCAGGAAGAATAGGAACTGAGAAGTGGTCTGTGCAGAACCACTCCTTTATTGGGGGTGTCTTGCTAATTGCCTTTAATTTCCACCTGAAGTCTATTCTATTTGCACAACAGCATGTGAAATGTATTGTCAATCAGTGTTGCTTCCTAAGTGGACAGTTTGATTTCACAGAAGTGTGATTGACTTGGAGTTACATTGTGTTGTTTAAGTGTTCCCTTTATTTTTTTGAGCAGTGTATTTTGATTTGTGTTTTTACATGATTCCATATGTGTTTATTTCACTGTTTTGATATCTTCACTATTATTCTATAATGTAGAAAATAGTAAAAATAAAGACAAATCCTTGAATGAGTAGTTAGCTAAACTGTTGATTGTATCTTTACACTAATTGTTATAACTGGAGCTGGGAAGTACTGTGTGATTTCTCAGGCTTTATTTAGCCTGGTCTATCGGGACGGATGTTAGCTTTTATGTTAAATCAAGTAGCAGGAAATTTGCTTCTGGTTGCAGAGATGACGTATCCTAGCTGTTGCTAAAGGGAAAACGCAGCGGATGTGTGTTCAGTTAAACAAATATGCCTAAATAAACAGGAAGTAGTCTAATATAGCAGCAAACATGCCGAGATGTTGGCCTACTGTGCACTCCCATTGGAAAAAGGTCATACCTGATGGGTATACTACAAAGCAGGGTCCCGGTATACTACAAAGCAGGGTCCCCGGTATACTACAAAGCAGGGTCCCCGGTATACTACAAAGCAGGGTCCCCGGTATACTACAAAGCAGGGTCCCCGGTATACTACAAAGCAGGGTCCCCGGTATACTACAAAGCAGGGTCCCCGGTATACTACAAAGCAGGGTCCCCGGTATACTACAAAGCAGGGTCCCGGTATACTACAAAGCAGGGTCCCCGGTGTACACAAAGCAGCTAACGCCTAAATATTATTTTGTAATTTTTTTCATAAAAAGGTGAGCTTGAAATGGACATGGTGTAATTGATTAAAAAAACTAAAACGCATATCTAAGTTTAGCTTAAATAAAATGAACCAGAAAATCAATAGTTATTTCGTGTTGCTTTTCAAAGTTAGTTGGCTAACTCATTGATCTGTCTTTGTCATACCTCTGATAGGGGAGATTAATTGCTCAGCTATTTCCATGTTGTACGGGAGATCGTTGCCATGACGCTATCAACCAATTTGTTCCGAGACCGGTGTCTTTGTCTGCCACTCTGCCGACACAGCCTTGCCTGGCATGAAGCCTAGTTGTCATGGTTATTTTGTGGAAGTTGTGACATTTTAAACCCAATCCTTTCCTAATACTTTCGTGCTGTTGTCATGGCAGCCAAGAGTCACAGAACAGAGCCATCGGTTGGTTGAAACAGCGGTTAGTTCCAGACGGGACCTAGCCTAATTCTGCCCCCTCTGAGTTATGGTTTGACTCGTTCGTAGGGCTAATTCAGGGGAACATCCCATTCTGAGAGGGGAATTCACCTTAGACGCTCCACAATGGGTAAATAAAACATCCGTGTTTGCCCACTGTAGCCTAGGTCATCATCAGGCTTGAGTAAAGTCTAGACCTACCTCTCACATACTGTTTGCTTTTCAAAATGTGCACCCACTAATTTAAGATTAACAATGCGAGGTGACTTATTATTTAATTTTTTTTTAAGACATTTTTAGTCAACTTATAAAATATGCTGCCAGAACAGCCCTTCTCAAACCTTGAGACTGTCCCAAATGACACCATAGTCTTTGTCTATTGCACTTCAGAGGGGTTGGGTTAAATGTGGAAGACCACATTTCAGGTGAAGGCATTCAGTTGGACAACTGACTAGGAATCCTTTCCTTACTTTTCTTTGCTGTGGACTATAAAGGAAATGGGGTGCCGTTTTGGACACAGCTACAGGCTAGCTCGAGTCCACTACTAATACAGTTTATCATCCACAAAGGAAACGGGTTGTGTCGTAGTGTGTGTGTGTGGCTGTTGCGACACTTTGTTACAGGACAGAAGAGGGTAACATTGATTCCCATGTAGCCTAGATGGATTTCTAATGGCTGCAATACGTGAACAATTACTATTGTGATTCATTGCAAAGAAAACCTGTCTGCGGAGTCCCCGCCCTCACCTTAACCTGTCTGCGGAGTCCCCGCCCTCACCTTAACCTGTCTGCGGAGTCCCCGCCCTCACCTTAACCTGTCTGCGGAGTCCCCGCCCTCACCTTAACCTGTCTGCGGAGTCCCCGCCCTCACCTTAACCTGTCTGCGGAGTCCCCGCCCTCACCTTAACCTGTCTGCGGAGTCCCCGCCCTCACCTTAACCTGTCTGCGGAGTCCCCGCCCTCACCTTAACCTGTCTGCGGAGTCCCCGCCCTCACCTTAACCTGTCTGCGGAGTCCCCGCCCTCACCTTAACCTGTCTGCGGAGTCCCCGCCCTCGCCTTAACCTGTCTGCGGAGTCCCCGCCTTAACCTGTCTGCGGAGTCCCCGCCTTAACCTGTCTGCGGAGCCCTCGCCTTAACCTGTCTGCGGAGCCCTCGCCTTAACCTGTCTGCAAGCCAGCTGACAGTCGGTCTGCGGAGCCAGCTGCTTTTAGTGAGCAGCCTCGTGCTGGACCCTCGAGACGGTGGAAAAACGCTTTCAAATAGTTTGGGGGAAAAAGTATAGTGCTCTGTAGTCGTCAAGTGTGTGTGTGCATGTCTTTGCAAGAGTTTCTGTGTAGTGGACTCTGAATAAAAGGTGTGTATGTGTGTTTCTGGGAGCTCTGTGTGTGTGGAACATTTTAGCGCTCCTGTCCTCTACAGGGTATTTTTAGCCTGGCTAGCTGGGTCCTTTGGTCATGTCTGTTGGCTTGTTGTGTACATACCTTCCCTCCCCTGGTTCTGTCTCTGTCTTACTCATCTGGATTCACCACCATGGAACAGACTACAGATAAAGTTGTCTGAAGGGAGAACGAAGGAGAGGGCTAGCTAGTAGGAATCACACACAACTCCAGAGGGAGAGAATGGAAGACTCTACCTGGCTGGCTCTGCAGCTCTGGAATTCACACGACCATGGAGCAGACAACTACAGGACTCTACAGTAGTCGAAAGGGGATGAATTGGAGAGAGAATCTACCTACCAAGAGTGAGCCAGGAACCTGGGTGGCTGAGCCCATATTCACTAAGCATCAGAGTAGAGGTTGACTGATTAATCGGAATGGCCGATTTTAATTAGGGCCGATTTCAAGTTTTCATAACAATCGGACATCGGTATTTTTGGACACCGATTTGGCCAATTTATTTTGATTTTTTAAAATATTTTCTTATTTTTGTCTCTTTTTTAACGCCTTTATTTAACTAGGCAAGTCAGTTAAGAACACATTCTTATTTTCAATGACGGCCTAGGAACGGTGGGTTAACTGCGTTGTTCAGGGGCTGAACGACACACTTGTCAGCTCGGGGATTCAATCTTGCAACCTTACGGTTAACTAGTCCAACGCTCTAACCACCTGTCTTACATTGCACTCCACGAGGAGCCTGTCTGTTACGCGAATGCAGTAAGAAGCCAAGCTAAGTTGCTAGCTAGCATTAAACTTACCTTATAAAAAGCAATCAATCAATCATAATCACTAGTTAACTACACATGGTTGATGATATTACTAGTTTATCTAGCCTGTCCTGCGTTGCATATAATCGATGCGATGTGCATTCGCGAAAAAGGACTGTCGTTGATCCAACGTGTACCTAACCATAAACATCAATGCCTTTCTTAAAATCAATACACAAGTATATATTTTTAAACCTGCATATTAAGTTAATATTGCCTGCTAACATGAATTTCTTTTAACTAGGAAAATTGTGTCACTTCTCTTGCAACAGAGTCAGGGTATATGCAGCAGTTTGGGCCGCCTGGCTCGTTGCGAACTATGTGAAGACTATTTCTTCCTAACAAAGACAGCCGACTTTGCCAAACGGGTGATGATTTAACAAAAGCGCGTTTGCGGAAAAAGCACAATCGTTGCACGACTGTACCTAACCATAAACATCAATGCCTTTCTTAAAATCAATACACAGAAGTATATATTTTTAAACCTGCATATTTAGCTAAAAGAAATCCAGGTTAGCAGGCAATATTAACCAGGTGAAATTGTGTCACTTCTCTTGCGTTCATTGCATGCAGAGTCGGGGTATATGCAACAGTTTGGGCTGCCTGGCTCGTTGCGAACTAATTTGCCAGAATCTTACGTAATTATGACATAACATTGAAGGTTGTGCAATGTAACAGGAATATTTAGACTTAGGGATGCCACCCGTTAGATAAAATACGGAACGGTTCCGTATTTCACTGAAAGAATAAATGTTTTGTTTTTGAGATGATAGTTTCCGTATTCGACCATATTAATGACCTAAGGCTCGTATTTCTGTGTTATGTTATAATTAAGTCTATGATTTGATAGAGCAGTCTGACTGAGCGATGGTAGGCAGCAGCAGGCTCGTAAGCATTCATTCAAACAGCACTTTCGTGCGTTTTGCCAGCAGCTCTTCGCAATGCTTCAAGCATTGCGCTGTTTATGACTTCAAGCCTATCAACTCCCGAGATTAGGCTGGTGTAACCCATGTGAAATGGCTAGCTAGTTAGCGGGTGCGCGCTAATAGCGTTTCAAATGTCACTCGCTCTGAGACTTGGAGTAGTTGTTCCCCTTGCTCTGCATGGGTAACGCTGCTTCGAGGGTGGCTGTTGTCGATGTGTTCCTGGTTCGAGCCCAGGTAGGAGCGAGGAGAGGGACGGAAGCTATACTGTTACACTGGCAATACTAAAGTGCCTATAATAACATCCAATAGTCAAAGGTATATGAAATATAAATCGTGTAGAGAGAAATACTCCTATAATTCCTATAATAACTACAACCTAAAACTTCTTACCTGGGAATATTGAAGACTCATGTTAAAAGGAACAACCAGCTTTCATATGTTCTCATGTTCTGAGCAAGGAACTTAAAAGTTAGCTTTTTTACATGGCACATATTGCACTTTTACTTTCTTCTCCAACACTTTGTTTTTGCATTATTTAAACCAAATTGAACATGTTTCATTATTTATTTGAGACTAAATATATTTTATTGATGTATTATATTAAGTTAAAATAAGTGTTCATTCAGTATTGTTGTAATTATCATTACTACAACAACAACAATAATCAGTATCGGTATCAACGTTGAAAAATCATAATCGATCAACCTCTACATCAGAGTAGGAGTGCTGATCTAGGATCAGGTCCGCTCTGGCAATGTAACCCTATTGACTATGATCTAAAATGGAAAACTGATCCTAGTTCAGGCGTGGTATTCCTCTTGGTTTGGCCTAAACTCAAGTCTGCTTTACTCACATCGTAGATGTCATTGGATTTGAATGCTTGTGATTCAGTTGAATTGTTAGGCAGGCAGTACAGAACTGTAGTGGCTGCAGTTCAGGATGGTTTGGCTTCTTTCTCAGTAGGACCAGGCTCTAGTTTCCATGTGCACACACACACACACACCTCCTTTTGATATATCAGAACTGAAAATAGAGGATGCACTTAAGCAAATCATTTGACTAGAGCCTGTCTGGAGGTGGAATTTTTGGTTTGGGAACTAAAGGAATCTTTCCAATTCCCATTGTGATGTGGAGGAATTGTAGAATCCCCTTTGAAGCCGACGTGGTTCTAAACTCGGATCACGATCATGCTTTGGTCGCCATGTGACCAGAGACTGTCATCTGAAACAGGGAAAGACGGAGTGTCATGGAGGAGACAAAGGGAGAAGGAAAAAACGATGTAACTGTCTACTCTTTATATAGCTATTTATACACATTCTGCCATCTCTACCTCCTCCCCCCTCTCTTTCTCCCCCCTCTTTCTCTCTCTGTTCATGCAGAGAGAGAAACCCACCATTGCGTGTGTGTCAGGCAGGCAGCAGAAGATTAGAGGATATACAAGGTGCTGCTCTTCCATCTCCCTCCTGTCCTCCATCTTTAGGTTGTGTACATGTACACATCTGTTTTTATTTTTTATTTTTTTTGTAGTGATCATATGGCAGATTAGCGTACCTTTTTATAGATATGCGAGGAGGAGGGAGGGGGGAGGCAAGGAGAGCCGACCCCAGCAATGAGGCTGGCAGCTGGGCCAGATGTAGTCTGTCTTCCCCTGTCTGGCTGGACCACCTGGCGCCTAGTGCTCCCTCTCTCCACCTGCTCACTTCCTACAGCTGGCAGCACTCTGTTCCCCCTCCATCTCTCCTTCCAGGTCAGGTTAGCTACGTTGTGGCTGACCTACAGTGTGCAGTTATGTCAGTTATCTCGAGGGCTGCATCTCTCAATGGTCTTAAACAGGCCTCCTCTTCTAGATGGACTGGGTGTATACGTTTCCTACTAGAGGCTTGAAATGCTTCCGCTGATGGAGGCTCACTTCACTGACTTCATGTCCATTGAGAGGCCTAGCTATCCTTCCTGTCCTGTTGTTTGCTTGGTCTCTCTCACCCCACCACAGTCCCATCCCTCTCCTAGCCTAGTGTGTGTGTGGTGGTGAGGTAAGAGCCCTAAGCTCAGGCCGGTACCAGGAGCTCCTCATTACGGGGACTGACCAGTGCAACCCAGAGGGCAAAGGTCATACCAGCCTTGCTGAATGGAACAATGGCGCTGTGTGCATTGGAACACACACACACACACACACACACACACACTAGAACACAGAGCAGCTGTCTGTCAACTCTGAGAAGGACAGATGAGATCACCGCTCATGCCCTCTTTATTGCTCATTGTCCATCTCTCACTGACTCTCTCTAGAATCTCTGGGGTTCTAGAATGTCTTTGGAGTTCTGGAATCCCTCCGTGTTCTAAAATATCTTTATAAAATCTCCCAGAATTGTACCATGATATTAGGAGTGTTTGTGTTACAGATTTCCATGGTGTGTAGGGAGCCACACACAAATAAGTCGAGCTGCCGTGTGGGTTTTCACAGCCACTCTCAAACATGGCTGATGGCCAGTAAGATGGGGAAGGGAGGGAGGGAGGGAGGAGAGGGGGAAGAGAGGAATTGTTCAGCCCTGCATGGTCAGGGTTTCTGCAGGCTGGATAAGATGGGATCCACCACCACCACCACGCCCCAGATGGAGACAGCCTCTCCTCACACTGCAGTTCTCTCCTCGTCTCTCCCTCGTCTCTCCTCGTCTCTCCTCACACTGCAGTTCTCCCTCGTCTCTCCCTCGCCTCTCCTCACACTGCAGTTCTCTCCTCGTCTCTCCCTCGCCTCTCCTCACACTGCAGTTCTCCCTCGTCTCTCCCCGTCTCTCCCTCGTCTCTCCTCACACTGCAGTTCTCCCTCGTCTCTCCCTCGTCTCTCCCTCGTCTCTCCCCGTCTCTCCCTCGTCTCTCCCTTGTCTCTCCTCACACTGCAGTTCTCTCCTCGTCTCTCCTCGTCTCTCCTCACACTGCAGTTCTCCCTCGTCTCTCCCTCGTCTCTCCCTCGTCTCTCCTCGTCTCTCCTCACACTGCAGTTCTCCCTCGTCTCTCCCTCGTCTCTCCCCGTCTCTCCCTCGTCTCTCCCTTGTCTCTCCTCACACTGCAGTTCTCTCCTCGTCTCTCCTCGTCTCTCCTCACACTGCAGTTCTCCCTCGTCTCTCCCTCGTCTCTCCTCGTCTCTCCTCATACTGCAGTTCTCTCCTAGTCTCTCCTCGTCTCTCCTCACACTGCAGTTCTCCCTCGTCTCTCCCTCGTCTCTCCTCGTCTCTCCTCACACTGCAGTTCTCTCCTCGTCTCTCCTCGTCTCTCCTCACACTGCAGTTCTCTCCTCGTCTCTCCTCACACTGCAGTTCTCTCCTCGTCTCTCCTCACACTGCAGTTCTCTCCTCGTCTCTCCTCACACTGCAGTTCTCTCCCTCGTCTCTCCCTCGTCTCTCCCCTCGCTCGTCTCTCTCTCTCTCGCCGTTTAAGACAACTGACTGTGATCAAGGGCATCCAAATGTGTTTCCACTCCCTTTAAATCAGCACATATCCACTACATTACAGCAGAAACACACGCCACACAGACACATACAGCCGTGTGCATAGACATATTCTCACACACACACGCCACACACAGGTGGGGAGAGACTGGGGGGGGGAGTACAGAAATCTGAAATTGGTTTTGTTAAACATTTTCTGGCTCTGCTGCGTATAAGCAGAAACCTGCTCTCGGAAAGAGTGGTCCCATGTTTTATTACTAATTATGAACCGGGTGGTTCAAGACCTGAATGCTGATTGGCTGAAAGCTGTGTTATACCACAGGTATGACAAAATTTTTATTTTTACTGTTCTAATTACATTGGTAACCAGTTTATAATAGCAATAAGGCACCACGGGGGGGGGTTGTGGTATATGGCCAATATGCCACGGCTAAGGGCTGTTCTTAAGCACGGCGCAATGCTGATTATAGCCTGGATACAGCCCTTAGTCGTGGTATATTGGTCATAAACCACAAACCCCAGAGATGCCTTATTGCTATTATAAACTGGGTACCAGTAAAAATGTTTTGTCATACCTGTGGTATACCACAGCTGTCAGCCAATTAGCATTCAGTGCTCGAACCACCCAGTTTATAATGGCTGTTATACCACACCCCCTCTGGCCTTATTGCTTAAATATTCATCTTCATATCACACTGAAATCCTAATGTAGCCTGGCCCCATTGTCCAATAACCATGTTAATATGAGACAGATGCTCCAGACGAATGAATTGGTGTTTCCAAAGTTACCAGGTGGGTGTGTGCAGTCTGTACCCACTTTGTTGAACAAAAGACGTAGGGATTTAGGAGAGCGAGGGGGAGGAGACGGCAGGGGGAAGAATACAATTCTAAAAATCCACATTCACTTGTCGTGGTGGACAAGTACTAATGGGTGGCCATTAGGACTGACCCCATTTAGGCAACTGGTCGATTATTTGGTCGATAGGCTGTTGGTCGACCCGAGAGTTCTTTAGTCAATGTGATGCATACATGTGTCACGTAGAGAGAGAGAGAGAACAGGGAATCTTTTTCCCTGATCAAATGAGGGATTTCAGTTACAGCTTCAGCAATACGGACAGATGAACCCTGGTGGTCACTACATCAGGGAGGAGAGAGACAAACACTGGTGGTCACTACATCAGGGAGGAGAGAGACAGAAACACTGGTGGTCACTACATCAGGGAGGAGAGAGACAGAAACACTGGTGGTCACTACATCAGGGAGGAGAGAGACAGAAACACTGGTGGTCACTACATCAGGGAGGAGAGAGACAGGTCAACACTGGTGGTCACTACATCAGGGAGGAGAGAGACAGAAACACTGGTGGTCACTACATCAGGGAGGAGAGAGACAGAAACACTGGTGGTCACTACATCAGGGAGGAGAGAGACAGAAACACTGGTGGTCACTACATCAGGGAGGAGAGACAGGTCAACACTGGTGGTCACTACATCAGGGAGGAGAGACAGGTCAACACTGGTGGTCACTACATCAGGGAGGAGAGAGACAGAAACACTGGTGGTCACTACATCAGGGAGGAGAGAGACAGAAACACTGGTGGTCACTACATCAGGGAGGAGAGAGACAGAAACACTGGTGGTCACTACATCAGGGAGGAGAGACAGGTCAACACTGGTGGTCACTACATCAGGGAGGAGAGAGACAGAAACACTGGTGGTCACTACATCAGGGAGGAGAGAGACAGAAACACTGGTGGTCACTACATCAGGGAGGAGAGAGACAGGTCAACACTGGTGGTCACTACATCAGGGAGGAGAGAGACAGAAACACTGGTGGTCACTACATCAGGGAGGAGAGAGACAGAAACACTGGTGGTCACTACATCAGGGAGGAGAGAGACAGAAACACTGGTGGTCACTACATCAGGGAGGAGAGAGACAGAAACACTGGTGGTCACTACATCAGGGAGGAGAGAGACAGAAACACTGGTGGTCACTACATCAGGGAGGAGAGAGACAGAAACACTGGTGGTCACTACATCAGGGAGGAGAGAGACAGAAACACTGGTGGTCACTACATCAGGGAGGAGAGAGACAGGTCAACACTGGTGGTCACTACATCAGGGAGGAGAGATACAGAAACACTGGTGGTCACTACATCAGGGAGGAGAGAGACAGAAACACTGGTGGTCACTACATCAGGGAGGAGAGAGACAGAAACACTGGTGGTCACTACATCAGGGAGGAGAGACAGGTCAACACTGGTGGTCACTACATCAGGGAGGAGAGAGACAGGTCAACACTGGTGGTCACTACATCAGGGAGGAGAGAGACAGGTCAACACTGGTGGTCACTACATCAGGGAGGAGAGAGACAAACACTGGTGGTCACTACATCAGGGAGGAGAGAGACAGAAACACTGGTGGTCACTACATCAGGGAGGAGAGAGACAGAAACACTGGTGGTCACTACATCAGGGAGGAGAGAGACAGAAACACTGGTGGTCACTACATCAGGGAGGAGAGAGACAAACACTGGTGGTCACTACATCAGGGAGGAGAGAGACAAACACTGGTGGCCACTACATCAGGGAGGAGAGAGACAGAAACACTGGTGGTCACTACATCAGGGAGGAGAGACAGGTCAACACTGGTGGTCACTACATCAGGGAGGAGAGAGACAGAAACACTGGTGGTCACTACATCAGGGAGGAGAGAGACAGGTCAACACTGGTGGTCACTACATCAGGGAGGAGAGAGACAGAAACACTGGTGGTCACTACATCAGGGAGGAGAGAGACAGAAACACTGGTGGTCACTACATCAGGGAGGAGAGAGACAGGTCAACACTGGTGGTCACTACATCAGGGAGGAGAGAGACAGAAACACTGGTGGTCACTACATCAGGGAGGAGAGAGACAGGTCAACACTGGTGGTCACTACATCAGGGAGGAGAGAGACAGAAACACTGGTGGTCACTACATCAGGGAGGAGAGAGACAGAAACACTGGTGGTCACTACATCAGGGAGGAGAGAGACAGAAACACTGGTGGTCACTACATCAGGGAGGAGAGAGACAGAAACACTGGTGGTCACTACATCAGGGAGGAGAGAGACAGAAACACTGGTGGTCACTACATCAGGGAGGAGAGAGACAGAAACACTGGTGGTCACTACATCAGGGAGGAGAGAGACAGAAACACTGGTGGTCACTACATCAGGGAGGAGAGACAGGTCAACACTGGTGGTCACTACATCAGGGAGGAGAGAGACAGGTCAACACTGGTGGTCACTACATCAGGGAGGAGAGAGACAGGTCAACACTGGTGGTCACTACATCAGGGAGGAGAGAGACAGGTCAACACTGGTGGTCACTACATCAGGGAGGAGAGAGACAAACACTGGTGGTCACTACATCAGGGAGGAGAGAGACAGAAACACTGGTGGTCACTACATCAGGGAGGAGAGAGACAGAAACACTGGTGGTCACTACATCAGGGAGGAGAGAGACAGAAACACTGGTGGTCACTACATCAGGGAGGAGAGAGACAAACACTGGTGGCCACTACATCAGGGAGGAGAGAGACAGAAACACTGGTGGTCACTACATCAGGGAGGAGAGACAGGTCAACACTGGTGGTCACTACATCAGGGAGGAGAGAGACAGAAACACTGGTGGTCACTACATCAGGGAGGAGAGAGACAGGTCAACACTGGTGGTCACTACATCAGGGAGGAGAGAGACAGAAACACTGGTGGTCACTACATCAGGGAGGAGAGAGACAGAAACACTGGTGGTCACTACATCAGGGAGGAGAGAGACAGGTCAACACTGGTGGTCACTACATCAGGGAGGAGAGAGACAGAAACACTGGTGGTCACTACATCAGGGAGGAGAGAGACAGGTCAACACTGGTGGTCACTACATCAGGGAGGAGAGGGACAGAAACACTGGTGGTCACTACATCAGGGAGGAGAGGGACAGAAACACTGGTGGTCACTACATCAGGGAGGAGAGGGACAGAAACACTGGTGGTCACTACATCAGGGAGGAGAGGGACAGAAACACTGGTGGTCACTACATCAGGGAGGAGAGAGACAGAAACACTGGTGGTCACTACATCAGGGAGGAGAGAGACAGAAACACTGGTGGTCACTACATCAGGGAGGAGAGAGACAGGTCAACACTGGTGGTCACTACATCAGGGAGGAGAGAGACAGGTCAACACTGGTGGTCACTACATCAGGGAGGAGAGAGACAGGTCAACACTGGTGGTCACTACATCAGGGAGGAGAGGGACAGAAACACTGGTGGTCACTACATCAGGGAGGAGAGAGACAGAAACACTGGTGGTCACTACATCAGGGAGGAGAGGGACAGAAACACTGGTGGTCACTACATCAGGGAGGAGAGAGACAGAAACACTGGTGGTCACTACATCAGGGAGGAGAGAGACAGAAACACTGGTGGTCACTACATCAGGGAGGAGAGAGACAGGTCAACACTGGTGGTCACTACATCAGGGAGGAGAGAGACAGGTCAACACTGGTGGTCACTACATCAGGGAGGAGAGAGACAGGTCAACACTGGTGGTCACTACATCAGGGAGGAGAGAGACAGAAACACTGGTGGTCACTACATCAGGGAGGAGAGAGACAGGTCAACACTGGTGGTCACTACATCAGGGAGGAGAGAGACAGAAACACTGGTGGTCACTACATCAGGGAGGAGAGAGACAGAAA